>NC_087553.1:56644408-56973098 GCF_036250125.1 Pseudopipra pipra
TGAAAGGAAAGGAAAGGAAAGGAAAGGAAAGGAAAGGAAAGGAAAAGGAAAGGAAAGGAAAGGAAAGGAAAGGAAAGGAAAGAAGAAAGAAAAGCTTGTAAATATGCAAATATGTAGCTAGTCTTTCAAAAATAGAAAATGAGTTTGGTTCCAAGAATGTTCATAGTATCTTTAAACAGATAAGATTTAAGATAAGAAGTGTAAGCAGTGATACCAATGTATCTTTTTTATTTCATCAGAAAGGCTTTAATTTTCAAAATCTTTTTCTTTATGATTAGAAATAGTTTGCAGTTGTGTCAGCACTAAAGAATTGGACAGGCAGGCTGTTAATCACTCTCTCCTGAGGCTCAGGTCAGAAAAAACAGAGAACCAATTGTAATTTATATTCTTGTCCCACTGCGAACCCCGGACTGCTTAACAGCACAGAAAGTCATTGGCTGCACCACAGGTTCTGCTACCTCTGAGGTTCTCAAGGTAAAAACACTGATATTCTGAGTACAGTCTGTGCAGGTTTATGAGGGGGGACTTCCTTCATATTCTCCTCCATCTTCTCATTCAAACAACAGCACTTAAAATTTAGCTTATGATTCATGCTATAGAACAATACCATGTGTCAAAATGTCATACTGTATAAATGATGAACTTGAGCCTTCCTATTATGAAGCCACATTTTCAGTTGTTTATAACCTTGCCCAATGTTGACTGTTTATGCCGAGAATTTCAGTGATGGGAAATTTTACCAAAACTATTCCAGTTATTTCTCACAGTAACATTCAAGAAAGAAAATGCTGCCAGTTTTCTCCTGGCCAGTAAAGTAATATCTGAGGCTTAGTTGAGGAGAGGCAGCTGTGGAATTCAAGTAGAAGGAAGCCAATATAAGTAAATTTTTTTTTACTACCCTATTGATTTCTTGCTAAAGAACTATCAATGCTTGTTTATTTCCAAAAAAGCAATGACTTCACCTGTGGGAGACAGTCTGTTCAAGAGTATACTCAAAAGTATCCAACTTTGCAACTCTTGAAAGACTCACTTCATGCAACATCAATATCTTCTTGCTTGTAAAACTCTCAGAACAGTCTGTCTACATAAACATGAAGGACTAAAAGAAATGTGGAGAACATTGTTAGCAAGTAGTATATAAGAAAATATTGGTACTTCTTCTGAGATGTCATTTCTTCTCTCCCTTCAGTGTACTGCCCTCCCAATCTAGTGAATCACCACAAAAAGTGTTTAACTCAAATAAAGAAATATCAGATATGATCAAAAGAAAGGGAAGAATATTCAGGTACAGGGAGGGTTTTGGAGACTGACTTAGAGATAGGGTGAGTGACTTAAATTAATTGTGCAGAAAGATGAGTGATCGGACCAGAACTAGAAAAATATATGGGAGGTTCAGAAGAAGATGTCATAAGAGAAATGGGATCATGTACAGAAGCTGGGGTCAGAACCAAAACAGAAAAGAAAAGATCAGGAGAAGAGGGGACTGGAAACCCCAGGGAACAAGGAAATCCTGCTCTATGGCATCTGTAGGAGTTTGATATCCCCCCTCCAGCAAGTCACCTTGCTAACACGGGAGAAAGGGGGTGCACAGTAAAGACCTCATGCTGGATAGCAGTTTGTGGAGTTGGAGAGGAAAAGAATTAAGCTCACTAAAAATCTTACTTGGTTATATGAGCATATTTGTTATGACTCAAACTTCAAAGACCATCTTACATTTTCTGCAAGATTTTTGCCTAATTCAGTCTTCTAGGGTTTTCCATTTCTTTACCATGGTATGTTAATTTTGCTTTTTGGGAAAACAAATCATATAACTTATTATTTTTTCTTTCTGTCATGTCTATTCCTTCCTTTGAATAGTTCTTTGTATTAACTGCTTATAATGGAATGTGAGATGGTTAAAATTGGTTATTTGTTTACAACATGGATACGCTTAAAGTGTTTTGTAAACCTACCCTGGTTACAAACTTTCTTGGAGACTTGCACACAACTGCTGAGATTTGGCAAATCTTGAGTTATTTTTGCTGAAATTTTACTCTCTCATCTTATAATTAAATAAGTAATAGGCTTCAAAAGCAACTAAATGATATCACATATGTTAGAAGACAAGCCTTGTGTAGAAATAGTTGTGTAGGAGGTTCTCTTTTAAATGTGAATGTGCTAGTCTCGTCCCACCAAAACTACAGAGTACTGGATAATTTTTTATTATGTTATGCATAATAATGTCTATAGTCTTTCAAACGATAGACATTGGAGAATCAGTTCTCATACACAAATCTTAAGTCAATACTTGTGACATCATCCTGCAAAGAGAAACTGCGTAAATATTACTTAAAATAAATATACTGTATAAGGAAACAATATCTTCTACCTTTTACTAAAAATAGGTTATACAAAAGTGGTGTTAAGGTGCACATGCCCATGAAATACTGGAAGCTTTAAGAGGGTCCAAAGGTATTTATAATTTCTAACTTTGGGACCCTATTTTAATGTTGCTTCCTTTAGCTTTTGTTCTGATTCCCAGGACTTTCAGAAAGTGAACAGACTACCTATGTGTAAGAGATTTTAGATAAGGCTGCAACTGTCTTAATTCTTTGCATTTTTTGGTCTGCATTTCCTCCTAATGTTATTTGAATAAGCCAATTACACTAAAATCTGGTCCATGGCCATGAAAACAAGTTCATGAGTGTGAATCTCGCTGTCTTCTGTGGTTTTCCATGGGGAGTAAAACTGGTCTACATTTGATTGTACAAGGGGTCTGCACAAGATACTGGGGCCATGCTTTGTGCTCCTTTCTGAGGTTCCATTTGCACTACACTGGAGGAAAATTTAAGACAGAACATTTAAAGAAAATGTCAATACATGCTAATACATGTCAATACAATGCTAAAAATATAGGCTGAATTTTGTTTTCTAGTTGCAGGCTGAAAACATGAAGTTTAAGCATACATTTTTTTTAAAATATGAGATCTTCTATAAAATAATGCCCAGGAAATTATTACTTGGATTTTGATGAAAATATTCGCAAATGCCCATTGTGTACAGTTTAAAACAGATCAAAAGCATTATTGAAAGAAATATTTTATTTAACTGTTAAATCTCTTTATCAGTGAGATCATGTGCACAATTAAGCTTGATTCACACCAATCAGGAACTCCAGAAAAAATTACTTTTTTTTTTAAATTGTGGGACTACCTGATACTCTTTAAGTGCTAGTGATCTTAAAATAATTTTTCAGCTAACATTTCTTCACACACTGGCACTGACAGCAGTTTAACTGCCTTGCCTGTGTGTTGTTACACTTTTTTCACAGCTCTGTAATGATTCCAGATGAAGTCAAACAATTGGGATTTCTGCAGTAAATTATATCCTAGGTAAAAAACAGCAGTCCCTATTCTCATTGAAGGAGACATTCCTGAGAAAAAAACCAGAGTATTTGCTCTATGTGCAAATGCTGAATTCTACAATTAGTCTGTAAACAATTGAGATGTGGGCTAAACGGAGAGACTTGCCAAATTTGCAAAGGTAAGAGGCGCTGGAAACAAACAGGAGTAAATATAAATGCCCTGGTATGTGAACACCTACAACAACAATTATCCACTCCCTCCCAAGTTTAGGAGGTTGAGTTCCCACACTATAATGTTCTTAGTTTTGGGTGAAAGCCAGGTATCAAATTCTGTTCTAGAAAGGAAAGAAAGAGGCCAAACCACTTAGTGTCTGAGATATTACATTAAAAATCGTCCAGTGTCATTTTATATAAAGATACACTGCCAAATGCTACACAACACAAACTTGATGTCATCTTTCTTTTCTTTCAAAGGCAAAGCATACAGCTGCAACTTCCTACATAGACATGCAAGGTGTTGGAATGAGCAGTTTTGGCAGTAAAACCATGGCCACATTGAAGAAAATATGAATTGCATTTCTAAAAATGTCTTGATGAGAGTATAGATAATCATTATACTCAAAAACTTTAGAAATAATATATGTACCAGGAAAATACCTTTTAAAAGTACAGTTATTTAACATTCAGTTATTTTAACACATCTAAATGTCCATAATAATGCACCCAAAAGAAGAATCACCTTTAAGGCATTATGACGAAAACAGTTTGTCTCCCGTACACTGTAAAATTAAGAAATTGGGGGGGAAGAAAGCATCAATAAACTCTTGCAACACTCAATTGTAATCCCTTTTAAATATGAACATCACTTTCCTTTATTTCTAAATGAAAACAGATTCTTTCTAAAGCCTCTGACTTTGATGAAAATTCTTTTCAAATTTCCTTTTAGTAGTTATGAAGTACCCTAGAAAATCTGTGATTACAAAACAAGCTTGTTTTACATAGGAGGCTTTCTGACACCATAGTGACAGCAATAACAAAAAACCTCGAAATAAGTAGATCATTGTTTATTTTCTCCCTCAGTTTCCTATTTGTGTTCCTTGTGGTAATTTTATGTCATTAAAAGCAGAGCAAGGCATAAAAGGCATAAGAACACTAGTGGGAATTTTTATTGCATATCCATTTCGATAAACATTACAATTACTTTTACCTAAATTTTTTTTTGCCTAAATAGCTACTTTATTTTTAAATTCTATTCTGTACCTCTTTTTTTTTTTTTTTTTGAATGCTTAATTTTCTGTCTCTTACACACATTTTGTGATAGCAACAATCAAGTTTTCCAAGAGATCCAAACTCTGTGTCTCAGCTGTTACACACAGAGCCTGAGGCTCCTGGTGTGAACTCACAGACCTTATACACAAGTGCATGTCAGGAGTCCATCCAGAAAAATGTCTGTCCATCCACATAACTGTGACAAGCAACACTAGCCTTTGAATCAAGACTCTGCTTTCCATTAAGTATATTTTTCTGTGGCAGGAGAATGAACTCTAGATCTTAGGAAAAAAAAAAACACTACTGTACTCAGACCTCACAAAGAGATCAAGACCAAAGAAAAGGACATTTGATCTTACAAATACTATTCCCAAACTTCCCACTGCCTTCTGCTGCAGGAAGTACTCATATTCAAATCAGCAGCACTTCACAAATGCTTAAAGACAGGCATGTGCACAATGGCTTTCTGAGCTTGAGGCCATTCTTTAAATTTTTATTAAATAAGAGAAGCTTGTCATCTGATATTAAATAGTGGGGCCAACCTCAAGAATTACTCAGCTTTTACTGAGTCAGTGACTGAAAACCTCAGGGTTTGGCAAGCCTGATTTTTGTGAGAAAACTTCCCGTACAGTATGTCAAAGCTGGTATGTCCACTAGTTCCTCTAAGATGATGGCCCTGAAGGCAAGGGCAGTAAACCAGTTGCAGATCAGAGCCAGGTTCACTTAGGTGGCACACAAAAGCTGTTCCTAAAATAAATGCTGGGAAAAATGCATATAGTATAACAGTACTAAATAAAGTTCTTCCTCCACAGCATATCTATTCTTTCTTTCTTTCCTTCTTTCTTTTCTCTTTCTTTTTCTTTCTTTCTTTCTTTTTCTTTTTCCTTCTTTCTTTCTTTTGTTCTTTTTCTTTCTTTCTTTCTCTTTCTTTCTTTCTTTCTTTCTTTCTTTCTTTCTTTCTTCTCTTTTTAGTGCTTAATGCAATGCTTTGGGTTTTTTTTTAAAATGGTAATAAGAAAATCTTTTCCAATGAGCAACTTGTTACTTGCCATGTTTATGAAGACATGGTTAATAAAAGTCAGTGTCAAGAATAACTAATATTCATTAGTACTTTAGAGATCACATAATATAAGTCTATCTAGATATGAAGCATACAATTATTTGTGTAAATATTTGATAAGATAGTTTTTGCTCCCACCCACCTTTTTTCCTCTTTGCTGCTATTAGTTTCAAAATCAATTTAAAGTGCTTTCTGCATCTGAATAAATTGCATCAGAACTGTCGTTTGAATAATGCATAGCTTCCTACTGAAACTAAAAAATATTTATTTAAATCATGTAATGAAAAAAAGCATTTTAAGTGGATGGATGCTGTCCTGCAAATTTCTGGAACAAATTTATTACCCTGATGTATGTTTACAATTCTTTGGTGAATACTTTCCACTGGCAGCACCATACAGACAACTCAGCCCTCCCCAACCTCTACTTCATGGAGTCTTCCCATAGTGGGGACACCTGCTTTGCTCAGGCAGGCTCTGTTTTGAATTCATTCTCCAGCTTATGAGTGAGACTGTACTTCACAACACTGCTTAAGCCCATGTACATTGTATGCCTGTCTCGTTCAATGAAACAAACAAATAACAAAGGTACATAACAACACACCTCACTTGGACATGGTCATTCCAAACTGGCCAGGCTGTGGGAAAGGGATGCATCTGTTCAGGTTAAATCTCTGGGTTCTGAAAGTTTTTCCTCTTGGTCATGTGGATGAAACTGCAGCACTTGTTAGGACAGCAGAGAGATCCCACAACATTAAGTTCAAATCAAGAACTTAGAAAAGTAAGCTCAAGTTAATGTGCTAAAAAGCCCCAACTGAACAAAAAAACCACATATCATACATGACTAGGTCCAACACCTCGGACATCCCCTTTTCCTCCCATTTCTCCCTCTTCTGCATGGGGATGCAGTGTCTGAGACCTCTCCTATCTGCAGGTTGGCTGGCAGGCTCTCATAGCCAATGAAGTAGGATGCTGGAGCACCAAAAGAGGTGTCTTCTCTGAAAATTTGAACAACCCTGTGAGGCTTATTTTCCCATGATTGAATTGCAAAAGATCTCAGTTTCATAATCCAAATAACAGTTTATGTAACAGCCATGCAGTCCAAGGTGGTGGACTGAGGTTTTACAGTAAGGGGACATGTTACATTATCTTATCAAGAGATTAGCACACAGATTTCTCCCCCTGCCCCACTCTTTATTTGCAGTAAAGCCTCAAACTGTCAAAGCCTTCCCATTGTTATGGCTTCAAGCAACACAATCACTTCACATTTCTTAACTAATGAACTGTACCCCTCTCTTTCCTTTTCTCTCCCCCTTCTTGGACACACAATGACATCAGAAGATTATATTTAGTTTAAACTATTCAGTGAGATACAAACATTCCTGAAAATATATTAATTCCTTCCTGCTCAACAGATTAATAGCATTTGATTTGACATGACTATAAGTTTACACACTTCAAAGAATTTTTGAAGTGATACCTTCTAAAAAAGAAAGGAATAAAAAAATGTTCTTGTACATTCTGATGACTAAGTGAAGCATTGGTTTTTTTTGGTATTCACAGTCTGTTTTCATGTCTTGGTGCTAACAGTTGTGAACAAAAATCAACTCCAGTATTGTAGCATTAATGGGGAATGGTCTGGCCTCCACCTAACCCTGAAGACAATTATGCTAAAACAATAGTGATGAGCATTCAGCTAACTAGCTATAACAAGGAAAGACTGCTGCTGCCATTCATCAAAAAGGCCATTTGGATAATGAGGAGAGATGGCTACTGACATATTTCAGCAGGGGAGGCCATCCTGCTGGGAGCTTATTTCAAATTGCCAAATCCTATCCATTTAAAAAGCAAACATCATGCTCTCTTTGGTTTGTCTAGTGATCTGGGGAGCAGAGACATAAGTCATATAGTACTGTCCAAGTTGGAATAAAAAGCTGGAAGAGATACCTAAGGAGAAAAAAATGCTGTGGTGTATGTATCATTGTAATCTTCAGTCTCCCAAAAGGACTAATCCTAATTATGAACAACATGACTGCTGTCAGTTAGGAAGAACAAATCCCTTGCTTTATGTAAGAAGCTACTAATCTGATTATTGATTTACAATTCTGGTGATTAGTTAAAGAATGTGCATCTCAAGGAATCTGAATATCCCAGCTGGACAGACAGTAAAAAAGATGTTTGGAAGTGTTTTGTTTTCATAAATCAATTAAGAGATACTTGATACAGTTTCACAACATATTTAGACTGGTAAATATTGTGTGCCAGAATAAAATAGAATAAATATTACCTGTAACATCTGGTTTTGTAGGCAGTGTCTAATATGACAGCCACTTCATCACGACAGAGATTCATATGATTTTCTAAAATAACACCAGTAAGGAAGATAAAATGACAATGGACCTTTCAAGTAAAAATCAGTACAAATGTGTTGTACTGGCTTGTGTTTTCTATCTGAAGACAATATCTCTCACTTAAAATTGACATTTGTTGTGATGGTGAGAAAATGTGTTTTAATTTGTCTGTAAAAAATACGTAAGAAAAGGTGTATTTTCATACAAAAAAAAGAAAACAAAGTGTATGTACTATTTTTCAGTGACTTGCTTGAATAGACGTGTTTTCCAGAATAACTAACAAGAACCACATTCAAAATTTCTCCAGTTACATCCATTGTCAGCTGCTGAAGGCAGTGGAAATCACAAACAGCACAGCTTCAGCTCCTCTCTGCTAGGATGTCAGGAGCTTCTCTCTCTACTGACTTTCACACAAAGGGAAATATACTCGATTTCGTAAAAAGCTCACTAAAAAATGCAGGACTATAAGGCAAAGAAGATGTTAAGATAATAGATGTGTAAAAGAAAAACACTTGGAACTGTGGGAAATTCAGTGGGACATTCATAAAAGCAAACATGAGCCCAGTGAAACTGATCTCCGTAGGTTTGTTCTACAGTCCATAGAAGGTGAGAAGCTCCTCCATGGAGTTATTCAGAGTAGGACCTTGGGAACTGTTTCTGGAAGGACCTATCAGTCTCCACAAACTGTATGAGACCCACAGTTACAAATTTATAGAGGTTTTTTGGCAAAACACGGGTTTCCCTATGTGCATTTCTAAGTTCACAGAATCACAGAATATTCTGAGTAGGAAGGGACCCATGAGGATCATCAAATCCAGCTCTTCAGTGAATGTTCCATACTGGGATCAAACCTAAAACCTTAGCTCCATGCACCATGCTCTAACCAACTGAACTAACCTGATGAACTCTGTGAAAGACAAGCTGTTAAAAGTGTTTATATTTTGTACTCCCAGTACTGATCTATGATTTCTTAGTACCACGTGAAAAACGAAGAAATAGAAAAGGAAAGACTATTTGCCTTTCCTTGTGTCATACATGATCACAACTAATTTGATACAAGAACTGGAATCAAAGGAGCTTAGTAAAAGGTCCCATATCTAATTCTTTCCCACGTTCAGTCTTACCTTGATCTCTGAAATACTTTCATTCTCTCCTTAGGGCGTGAATACTTGCTATTATAAAATTTACATGTCTGTACTTTTGTAGGAGAGGTGAACTAAGGCAAAAATTCTCAACAACAAACTTCCACAGTGAAGATAGAAAATGTCATATTTTTAGCCATGCTGAACAATGGGAAAGTCAAACTCACTGCAGCTATATGTAAGTGGTCACAGAAATACATCTTGTCTGAAAACTCAGGGATGCAATGTCGTTTTGCTTTAATAAAGCTAACTGTCTCTAATATTTGGAGCCAGTAACAATAATTTTTTTACTGCAAGCATGGCCTTTTGGACTGTATAACATTCAAATACAAAACTAACAAAATCCTCACATTTCTCTTTGCAGTGATGAAAAAAGAACAAGGTGGTGCCACGTTGGCAGCACTGCTGAATTGCACCAATCTCTGTCATTTCTGGCAAATAATGAATCGACTTGGCCCCTCTGAAGACCTCATGTGAGCTTAGAGATATGCTGCTAGTGTAGAGCTAAAAAATACTGCCGTGCTGTTTACATAAAGCCCTCTCTCAGATTATTCTATTTGAAGTCAATTAGAAGAATCCTCTGATGTTACTGGCATGGGTTCTCACAGCAAACACTAGACAGTTGTTATCGCTAACCCTGAAGAATGCAGCTGTCCCGGGAGAATGCAAAGGCTGATTTTAAGAGCTATTCAGTATCTCTGTTGATGCTCATTGGATATGTGTCTGTTTTGCAAAGTCAGATCAAAATGATTGCCTCTAACCATTATGCAGACAAGCAAAGGTTGTCAAGCACCCTCCATTTTTCACAGTACAACTCATGTATCTGCTGGGCATTGTGGTTCCATACAGTATTATTAATTTCCAGTATACTTTCTGAAACATTAAGTGTCCAAAACACCACTGTTTTGAAGAAAGCAGTGACTCAAGCACAGAAAGAGAATGTAGGTCAGTATGATATTTTTCCATTCATTTTTATTTTACTTTTTCTGTTTGTTTTCATTGCTCCCAAAGCCTCATTTATGAACGGTTTCCTGTCCACTTTGGTGATATTGAAAAGCACCTATCCGTAAAGCTTTCCATTACACTAGTCTTCCCCACCAAAACCAGGTTGCATGCACATATCTGCATCTGTCTCACCTCTATAAACACAGTAAAATATAATACACAAAGTCACATGTATACACAAATACACATCTGCCACAGGCTGGATTAGATAGAGAAGGGCAAATTAAGGTCTCCCATACTAGAGTGCAAGGGAAATGTATGTGCAAGGGAAATGTGAAAGTACTCTGAAGCAGAGGTGTTTCACCTTTCCTAGGTATTGTTACATGAGTTTTCACAGCCATGTTGCTCCTGTTCAAAGCATTTCTCATCAAATACTAAAGCCCACCTTGCCCACTCCAGGGAATGTCTCTGGCTACAAGGCTTCAACAGGAGATACACACCTGCTCTCACCTCTGTTACTTCTGAAAATATCTTGTAACATGAGATCAGGTTTGTATTCATTTTCTCATTTTCTTTAGCAATATTATAAGTTACAGCACCTTCCTTGTATATTCACTATGTTATTTTGTTCTTCATATCAGCAGTTCTGTTGAATATGGTCCTTTCTTTCTGCAGTCTTGCCTACTGTTCCTGAATTCAGGAGAGACTTCTCAGAGGGCAGCTTCATCCATGTATTGCAATCCTGCTCTCAAAGCATTTTGCAAAATATAAAGGGCACGATCAGAAAAATCAGACAGGGAGGAGAAAAAGATTTTGAGATTTTTTTAGCTAGATATTGGCCTCTTACAGCTGCCAAGTTCACATCACATACATTCTGGTTTTATATCCGCATGAAAAACACAGGTTGATTTCAGTCATAATTTGCTATTTCCCTTTAAGCCTAAGATTTATATTCACGTTGTTTTCTTTCTCTGACTTTTTAAGAACATGTTGTTATGTTTCTGATATAAAATCTCTCCTAAATTACTGTGTTCTGAGAGCTCAAATAGTGTACCATCATGTACAGTTCCTTCACACACCACTAGATATCTCTGAGGAATAACACTGAGACATCAGCCTGTCATTTGAGTGTAAACATAGAAGCAATAAAGTTAGTAACAAGTCCTTTAGCTATAGAACAGTACACTTTTGCAGAGGCAATACTTTTTCGCTGATTTTTATGAGCCAACAAAGCTGTACAATTCAATGTGTGTCTCATCTACACATGCACACATATGTGCAGACATAGCATACAATTTACTACTTCAGATAAAGCATTTATAAAACAGAATTTTACCTACTGTGATGTTAAAGTCTCAACATCCATTGTGATTTCTGGTAGATAGAAGACTTGCTTTGTTGGTTTACCCTTGAACATACTGAGTGACTTCTTTTAATTTCAAAAAATGTTGTGCATCTTTCTAAAATTCTCTCTCTGCTCTGGTTTCCACTATCACTGGTGATTTCTGGGAATTTAGACCAGTACTATAATTTGTATCATGAAGCAAGGATGGACATTTTGAAACTGATCTAACACGACATACCAATTTGTGAAGTGCTCCTCATTTTTTGCCCCTGCCCACGGAGTGGGGTTGGAACTAGATGATCTTCAAGGTCACTTCCAATACAGGCCATTCTATAATTCCATTCTATGATTTTCTTATTTAGCAAACATGAATCATAATTTTAAAAGTCTCGCTGGTAACAAGGAAGATCTTTTCACTTGTAGACTGTATGATATACTTTATAAAGTATCATGTTCAGACAGATGTCTATTCATCTGGCTCTGGAAAGCTGAACGAGCAATGAGACATTTACAAGGACTTATTTAGTTGGATTATTAATTTACCAGGAAAGCAATCTTTTTATCTTGTAGGGGATTATTTTAACTGTTGACTAAAGATTTAAAACACTGATGTTTTTAAGGCTAATGATAGGTTTGCTTTCCCATATATTTATGCTTCTGATTGCTTTTAAACTTACTATGTAATTAACTTAAAATAGTAATGAATAAAAGCCAAATATTTAATTTATACTCCTATTCACCATCATAAATGAAATAGAGCTATGGGTAAAACATACCAAATATATCTTCAGTAGTTTATAACAACACAATTGGATAAAACTTATCCTTCTATCCAAAGCATATCACTTTCTTGAGAAATAAAAATATGTTAAACTTTATAAGACAATCCTCTGAATTTGTAAGGCAATCTGTTCAATGTTCCTGACAATCTGTTTTAATGCCCCGAACTAGAATAAAAAATACTCTACTTATCCACTTTTAAGTGTTTCCATCTCTTCTTCTATTCTTGATGAAAAATGAATATGTCTTTTGATGTCTATTCTACCAAAAAATGTTTAATCAACTATTACTCCTCTTGCAGATATTTCATATATTTGGGAACGTAACTGAGGATTTAAAAAAAAATCTCGATAAATAAAAATATTAATTAAATTATTACTTTTTAAAAAACTAAAATCCTGACTGAATAAAACAAATTTAGTTCAGGTCACTGATGTCTTCCTGAGTCTTCAAGCAGACTAAAATGAAAGTTATGGAAAACTTTACTTACAGAATTAATTTTGGAGCTTAGTTATGGTGATTTAAATGCCTCTACTGCTAATTACTTCACTAATTGTTCTAGCATAAGGAAACAGAAAGAAAAAGAATGTTCTTCTACTACAATTCTTACAATTTTGTAATTCTTTCCTTGCTGGCAAGCTAAAAAGCATCTATTCCAATGGCTAATTTCACAGCCTTTATCAAGTCATAATGGCATAGCTAACACAGAGTTTTGGAGCTGCAGTGATGCTCCCAGGTGTGCATAGAGCTTATGAATTCACTTATGAAGCTAGAAAAGGTGCATCAGACCCTTGTACTGGTTTTGAAAGGTTTTGTCTTTCACTAATTACACTAGGACTTACATCGGCCAGAATGTGAATGTCTATTTGGAGACATCTACAGTCTGGCATGCTGCAGACTGAACACACCATCAGAAAGTATGTTTACCATTTCACTGGAAATCACATAAAATAGCTCAAAGATCCTGCTCTGGTTTGATCTTTTTGGTTGAAGTTTTTTTACCTCTTTTTATTCAATTTAGTAAAACAAGAGAATTTCATCACAGAATCCAAGGCAGCATTTTGAATGGGGAAACACACAGGGTACCTCACACCCCACTGAGAAGTCTGTGGGCTCCTTATTTGAGCAGTTTTATATACAACAAGGCATGTAACCAACTTAACCAGTTGATTCCTCTGGTGAGACTGCTTAGCTGAATTGCATGGAAAAAAATCATCAGAGAAGAGACAAGTGAATCGTAGGAGACAGTAATAAAAATATTACACATGAAGAAAAAATTAAATATGTGTTACAGGGTACATAAAAGAGCCAAATTCAAAAGTAACTTATAGAATGCTTTCCAATTGCTTAAATATTTCTCATCTCCTTTAAAGTTATGTGGATTCTGTTGAGGAGCTAAAAAAATCTTAATTTAGCTCCACCATAAATAAATTAAACCAACAACAGAAGTAAAGTGAGTTTGTTCTTTTTTGATGTAAACCTTTCAAATTCCTATCATGTTCCTTAGGGCAGTATTTATTATTTCTATACAGATAAAGAGTGGCATGAGGCTCCTAATAACAGTGGGGGAAAAGAGCATAAAACAAGTGACTCATTAATCTTCAAACTATTCTTCTAAAGTAGAGAATATTTATTATATATTATTATATCTATTATATGATTATTATTATATTTATTAGAGTATAAATTTACTATTAACTTGTTGCGAAACTGGCACTAATTGCTAATTCTGTATCTGTGATCTGTCAAGAGTTGAGCTGTTTCAGGATACAAATGCAAGCATTTCTTTGCCAGTCCTACCTGCAAAACTCCATGTTAGGGATATTCATGGGACAAACTTGCCAGACTAAACTGTGGGGAAAGCTGCTGTTGGCAAACTGTCTTCAGTTTAGCGGAACAGAGTATAGCATGTAGGAAATCAGTTCCCATTCTTTTTCTTGCCAAAAGGGCTTTAAATTCCCGTCCTATATGAATGGTATGAGGCTGACATTTTGTCTTAGTGAAGTCACTTCAGTGACATTTGAAAATCGAAGTGTTGTATACACACAAGAATAGTAAGAACAACTTAATATTACCTTATATATGTCTTCCTCCTTGGTAGTTCAAAAAAATACTTTTCAAAGATGTTACTTCTGGTTTTTGTTGGACTAAGGACCACAGCTATGCCCAGGACACTTTTCTAGCCAGTATCAGGATCAAAAATAACATCCCACTTCCTCTTCTGACCTGCTACAAAGGGGCTAGGCACACAGCCCTATTAGAAACTGTCCCCTCTGGGCTGTGTGATGTGACCCCAACTGTGCCTTTATTGCCTGCACAAGAGGATTACTCTGTCAGCAGGCTGTAGGGGGCATCCCTAAGTGCCCTGAGAACACCTCTCCCTTTCAGCTTGTGCAAGGCCTCAGTGGTGCTCTGTTGGTGACTTGGCTCTGGCCTACGTATTTTGGACTTGTGATTTCTGAAGGAAATTTCTGAGGCTTTGGAAAGAAATATTTGCAATAGAGCACGCAGGGGATTGGACAAGTAGCATTTGTCCTACTGTTTCCAATGTCATTTACCCTGCTGACTGCCTGGTCAGCAGTATAAACAGCCAACTACCATATGAGAGTCTACACCTTTAGGTGTTTGGAAAGTAGATCTCATTCTATAGAAAAAGTCTGCTTATAAAGTATCAAGAAATTATGAATAACTTATTTCAGAGACCACATTGTCGAGAGTTGAAGACATTGGGTATCTAATGATCAAAAGTTTTTAATGAGGGTAGTGAAGACTGGAAATTCTGTTTTAGAAATTCTGTTTAGTGTTAGACTTCTGAATTTCAACATTTGTTTTCAAACTCTGTATTTTGAGTCTTTGAAAAATATTTCACTTTAGTAATGTTTACCGTTTTCTTTTCATTGTGAAAATTTTAAAGTATACTATTGTTATTGTGCAATGTTTTTCTTTTTTATAGAAAATTAGACTTTCCTTAAAAAAAAACCCAAAACTAAATATTTTGTTTCAAGAAGGTTGAAAGAGAAATTATTTCATAGCCTATGCTTGCCCATGGTTAGTTCTCAGTGGAGATATACACAAAAGATAATCCCTTATTAAAATTCAGTTTATAGTGCTAAAGTTTTGCTATTGCAAACACATCCAAGAATCTTATCGTAGACAATAATCAAGATTTCCAAAAACAGCTGAGGAATGTAGCTCTATGAATTTGATAAAATTTGATGGAAGTCAAAATAGCTCAAAACAACTTTGACACTTTCAAGTAAAGTGTATTTTTAAAAGCCAGAATTTGCCCCACTGCGTTTAACTAAGGAATGAGCAGGTGACCCTGAATACTGAATGAGATTAATAAGGCAAATAGAGCAGACAGACAATAGGAAAGCTATTTCAGATCCTATTTTAAAATCGATCTAAAAAGATCTGATTGTTCAGATAGTATTCAATGATCTGAAGATGAACCTAAAGAAGCCTTTCTAATCAGTCTTGAAAGTTAGAAAAGGAAGAAAACAAAAATTCTCCTCCTCAACCTCCAATAAATACATTAGTAATGACCATTTAAGAACAAATGGTGTAAGTCAAAAAATATGAGAGGCTCTTGAGGAAAAAAAAAAAGATGATATAAGCCAAGCATCAGACAGTGTCACTTCTATTTCCTTCTGGAGAAAATTAAGTTAAATCTTCTCTGACCTTGTTTGTCTGGCTTTTTTTCTAGAGATATGCCAAATTATTTGAAGGTGTTTTATACTGTCAGAGACAGCTGTTATAGTTGATGCAGATGTGGCTGGATATTCACTGCTATAAACACAGCTCTCACCAAACTGCATTACACCACCCTGGATCCTCAGTCCACAGCAGTGTATGAAAAGCACACAATATTAGAAAATGTGCTAACCACAATATAATAGGCAATTTTTTAGCATGTCTTCATTCATGCCTTTAATTTTGTCCTATGTAAATTTTAGAAAGTCATCAAGTACAATATGGTCAAGTGGTTTTAATGTCTAAATAATGTCCAAAAGAGGTGACATTTAGTTCATTTTTACAATGGCAGAACCACAGCATTACTGGTTGTTCATAAATCCATTAAGCTTCTAAACAGAATCTGCTCTGACAAATACATCTCCGAGGTGTGTCAGTCTACATGTTTGCACTCTCCCAAGTATCTCTGTAGGTACATTACTGAGTCAATACATTGAGAAACAGGAAAAGATTTTTGAATGCTTCCTATCTACGCAAAAGTCTAATACGTCTTAAAGCACCACATGAAACAGAGACTGGTAAACAAAAGATCTCTTCAAAGTCTGGTGTTTGTATAGCAGGTCACTGCATTTTAATAGAATTCTCACAGGTCTGACGTGCACTCAGCGAAAGAAGTTCCCATAAGAGATTATCACAGGAAAAAACTCATTCAAGTATGAAATTGTTTGTTATCAATAGACAACATGTATTCTAATTTATTTTGACTTGTTGGATTTGATTCACTGCTTTTGCATATGTTTGCTTTAGACTGGATAATCAAATCTGGCTGTGTATTAACTGAACTTTCTACCTCCATAAAAGCATGCATTGACCATTCACTGGCACTTCTCCAAAGGGAAGTACACAGCCCTTCTCACCAACGGGACCCTCCCACCTTATTTTTCCTTTCTCAGAGCAACAGACCAAAAGTTTCTTCAGAATGCTTAGTAAATAATGTACCCCTCTCTAGTCAGACTAAGGTTTTTGTTAGTATTTTTGCCTCTTCACCTAAAGAAATACTCTTACAAATAACGTAAGACTATTTCTTTAGGTGAAGAGGCAAAAATATGCAATCATGTTCAGTGTATGTCTCCCCCCATCTAGGAGGAAGATAAAGCTAGTGATACCATTTGGAGGGTACAGGCATAAAGAGCAATTGATTTCTTCCAGCTGTGAGGATAAATGGGTAGAGGAGACTAAACGTATCAGAGCTTCCCATAAATAGACATGCTTGAGGGAAAGGCTGAGGTGCAAGACTAGTATTATACACAGCAAAATCTTCATAAATGTCCTTATTGACATGTCTGTCCTATCTGTCAAAGTTGGTAGTCAACAAGTCAGAGTTCTGTAAGAAACCACGTTTTGTTACTGCCAGCCCTGACAAAATCACCAGGAGCTACTGTTTTGGTAACAGTCATAGAAGCAGAGTTTTATTTGTGGATTGGAAGACTAGTCCCTGGGAGGATGGTCAACATATTACTTGTAACAGTGAAACAAACTTCTCCCTTTGGCATCCCGATGCAGGGGAAATGGTGCAGAGGACACAGGCTGGTCTCTAGAAATGCTGCGACTAATGCAAAATATGGCCTCTTGAAAAAGTTTAAGCTATTTATCTTCTAAAACATTTCAGGAGGCACTGAGGAAGAATCCTGCCTGCATTCTTTCTGGGGTTCTGACTAAAGGGTGACAAGCCTGAGCATAGTTTCTATAAAGGCAAGCTTAGTCATTAGGATGGAGTCAGCAGCAAAACCCTCTAACTGGGTTCTGTAATCACATTACAGCATCTGTACAGCAGTGGCTAAACCTGCTGCATGGGTGGCAGAGACTTCCTACCTGCCTCTTGTGGGTCACCTTTGTCTTAGCTTTACCTTGTCAGTGTGTGAAGTGCACAGGTAAAACAAATCACCTGTTGTGGGCCAGATGTCATTCAGGCAGCCCTTGATGTCAAAGTGTCACAAGGCACAGCACATACCACCAAGGAATTAGACTTGCAGGAGCAGCACTAGTGAGTTAACTGGAAACACACAGAATCCATCGTGCTGGCTGTGCTACCAATTCACACTCACTTTAGGAAGCCACTTTCTCCCAGTTTTCTCCCTCTGTAAACAAGAATACTGGTAAAGGCTACTATATACCTCACAGAACTATTATTAGAACTAATTAATTTCTGATATCACACTGCACTGAAGATTTAACATTATAAAATAACTAGATATAATTTTAAATGCATTTTCTGTTATAAGCTATGTACATACACATGGCACTATTACTGAGTATGTACATCCACTTACTAACAAACGAGTTCTAGTAAACATGTACTAGTATAGCCTGGACAATACAACAGTGTTCAGAAGCCCCATGGAGAGCGCACTTGCATGAATTCCAGCAGAAGATGCTGCTATGTTCCAAAACATTATCAATTTCATCTGCCAAAGCTGGGAACACATATGAAATGTACAATTCCATTATTTTGTTACTACATTTTCACTAAGACTTTTTCATTTCCATTCCTGCAATAAATGTATATGCTATAAATAAATGCTTTTTTATTGCACTTTATGATTCTTATTGTCTGCTGTAACTAGCCTTAAGGATTTTGTTACTGCTGTTTAACTATTTCTTACCTTGTTTGATTAACTCAGAAAGGTGTTTGATTTTTTTTTTTACTGTCAGAGAGTGCTCATCATGAAAGTAGGCAGGTAGACTGGTGATAATTAATACCTTATACTCATAAAGTACTTTTCATCAATAGTTATTCTGATTCTTTCCAAAATTCCAATAAATTTTCTGTTGTCTCCATTTTCTATATGAAGTAACTGAAATATTTTTTGAAGACTACATGCAGGAGGATAAATAAATAATATATATCTTAAGTATCCTGCAGAAGTGTAAGCAGATGAAGCAAAACAAACCCCCAAAAAAACAGAAGTCAAGAAGCCACACTACAGATATTGTTTGCTATTTTGTTGACTCAAAACTAAAATCCAAGACTTTCAAAAATTATTTCCTTTGCCATGAGAAAAAAAAATACTGTTGTTTTTTTGCTTGATGAATTTTTGAGGGAACATATATCTCTCAGCGTATATGATTAGCAGTGGCACTGCTTTGCATTTGAACAACCTTGGGCTTCTCTGTCCTGTTTCAAGAGACAGCTCTGCTATGTGTGCTCCTCTGCAAGGGCTCCCTGTGGCTGCCTACACCGTCACTTACACAAGTGGAACACCCATTTTTCAGTTTCATGCTTTTCATTAGACAACGTGATCTTGTCAGGTGTCAGTGAGTTTTGCCTCCTGCATACACAGCTGTTTTTGCTACTCAGGGTATTTTAATGCTTACTCCACCCATTTGGTTAATGAGAGCTGTAATCAGCTTCAATTCCAATAGGTCATTAACACCTCTCCCACAGCAACACAAAGCCAAAATTGGGCAGGTTTATTATGCCTGTTACAGCATGCAGTGGAGATACTTTCTGCAGGTTTTAAAATGTCTTTATTATAATTCACATTGGTAATAACTGTGAGCCATCCTCCTTGCTAGAGTAGCAACAAAAATGAATAGCTCCTCTTGTCTTTTTTCCTTCATGATTATGCTCTGAAATGTATATCATTCTCCTAACCTTTGAATTTAATTTCAAAAATATTTAAACTAAGTAAAAGCACTAGCATGAATGATTCTCAATATTTTGCTCCTCGCAAGAGAAAAATGACAAGGATTAATAAATATATAGGAACTACATCTGGCTTAGAAAGTCCCCACTTAGTAACTGGAAGAATAAAAGGTGTCATAAGTGTCTATTCTTGTAATCATGCTCCAGTATCTTCTTTTATCCTTTTTTGTGACAAAATACTGGGCTGGATGGAACCTGTATGGCCTTTCTCTTGTTCTTAAAGGACAGGAAGCAGTTTTTACTTAACAGCTGAATTCCACCTGTTAAATGCACCTTGCTACAGCATTCTGCATCAAGGAGCTGGTGTTTCAAGAGAAAAGAGTTGATATGTGAATGGCACACCTTCATTCATTTTTGTTGTTTTCTTTTTTTAATTTTTGTGAATGAAGATGAGGCTATTAGTACAATATCTGCTTATGCCTGAGAGAAAAAAGGAGGAAAATGACAGATACAAGAGGGCAGGATGTGGAGGAGAAGATATGCATCTCATAAAGTAATCTGTGCAGTAAACTGGGAAATGACTGTTTCTTTAGGCTGCAAAACCATTAGTATTTTTTCATTAACTTCAGTATGCCTATGCATTCACAGCATTTTGCTGTGAACTGTTGCTGTTACGTGCTGTACAGACAGAGTTCGTAAACAAGGGTGAGTATTAGCAGGTGCTGTGAATTTAGCTATGGGCAGAGAAACACTACTGCATGCTTTGAGCCCAGCCCACTGCTCAGGACACCTCTCTTGCCTGCATGTTGCACCTGTCTACAATATCTGTAGACATCTATACTCTGAAAGTGAATAAGACCTATAAATGAGGGATAAGAATGGGCTCTCTTTCAGTGGATTTTCATCCTTATTTTATATCTATTCATTTGCATGACCTGGAATTGGAACTAGATGAGAGAGTTGGACCCAACTAGAAAAATGAGCTGATTTTCAGCAACTGAACATCTGGCTCTTTTCCCCTAAGAAAAAAAAAAGATAAAAAAATTTAGATAGTTAAAAAGATAGCTAACAAAAGGCATTAATGTGCAAAAGTTTTATTATTTTCTTGGTATGTGGGATGCAAAACAGCAATACAGATGTTCGGTCCAATTGCAGTTTGGTAATTGTCAATATGACAAAATCTAGCATTAATTTTGTTCCTTATTTCAGATACCTTAGTGAAAAGACCAAGGACAGAAACTATATGAAGATGGAGCTCCACTGCTCATTCCCAAATATCTCCTCTCTCTGTCACACCTTAACTGGTCTGCAGGGAACATACAGAACTGTCTGACTTCTCTGGCTAAGCCCGTAACTCACCTTGGAGCTCAGTTTCCATTGTTCTCATCCTAATTCCTTTCCCAGGCTCTCAATTTATTTTATAACAGGGACAAAGAATTCTTCCTGGAAGTATAAAGAGAAAAGTAGGTCAAGACACAGACTTACCTTGACGATCTCCCTTTGGCACTTTTGTGTAGTTGTAATTGAATTGTCCTTTTTAAAAGTGTGCCCTGTATTTCTTTTTTGCCACAGGTTAGCTTGGAAATGAAGTGTAGTAACTCATTCAATTTTTCTGCAGATTTGCAACTGTAATTATTTTATTACACTTCAGGTTCTTCAGAGCCCATAACATATGGTGTATGGGGCATGTACAGGAACATCATGTGGAGGTAAATTGGGTAGGGTTCACTTAAGTTCTGCTACATGCATTGTAAAGACCTACATTACTTCAAAGTAATCATATAGCTAATTTGCACCAATGAAACAAAATTGTCTGCCCAGTGGTGACAGGCAGGCTTTTTTATGCTCCTCATATACAAAAGCAAGCAACTAAACTGACAAGAAATATGGATTTGGAAGAATTGTAAGCTTACAGGGCTTGGAATTCATTCACAATGGTTTTGTCTGCAGATTCTAGCAGAATGGGTTATGATTTGGACTGAGTATTATAGACATTGTCACAGTAGAACTATAATCAGTATAATTTTAAAAAATCATCAGTAGAGTATCCATATCACCAGTAGTTTCTTTGCTTCCTTCTTGTGGACCTAAGCCTGTTCGATGGAATGTTTTTAATTAGAAAAAAGAATTATTTACCAGTTTAATTTGTTAATGCCAGAACTAGATAAAAAGAGAACATTTTGTTTTTATATTAACCACGTGAGGTTGGATACAATTTGTTGTTTCACAACTCTAGCTCTTCCCTCAGGTTCCCAGATGTCACTTCAGAAAGAAAAACTAAGCCTTGAGATTTGTATTTCAGCAGCCAAAAAATAGGTGTAGGTTATGTGACTCCAAAAGCATGTACATTTTAAATTATGCAGATAATTGTTGTACTGTTTAAAATATCCTATTGGCAAGACTATACCAGTTTAACCATACAGAGTGGCAATGGCCCAAAAATACTAAACAGCAAAGGCACAAAATTTGCTTAATTTGGGTTTGCATGATGCTGCCAAGCTATTTTTATCACTGTAGTCTCGGTCTTGGACGAAAGTTAGGAACAAAATCTAAGCACATATAAACTTCAAAGATCTTTTCCATTTGAGCTAAACCCAGACTGTGTTTCCATATCTGAGTTCAGAAGCTATCAATTTCATGGCATTTTAAAACCTTTGCATAAGTTTGTATCTGTAAATAACAGAAGAAAAAAAATAAACAAAGCCAAAGTCCAGAGTGAAGCATCAGAATTTTGGGGAGCTCTAAGGGTAATCTTAAGGGATTTTTTTCTGTTGCTGCATTTCCAGTAGCAAAAAAAAAAATAAAAAATAACCATTATACCATTATTAATAAACAACAAGAATCTGGTCCTAATTTCAGTGTAAGAATGATTATTTATAGACATTGAAGATATATCTCCTAGTTTAAAACTTCACTTAGAAATAAATTGGTGGTTAGCAGGAAGTGTCTTCCTTTATAACAATGTGATATTCAGGGTAATCTGTCTATTCACAACTGATTAATTCTGTCTGATTCTGGTGACTCTTCCATTATATCTGTATGAACTGGTATCAGGCTGAAAATTTCAATATTGAATTTTCCTTTTTGCTATGATATTACTTTAACTTCATCTTGGACTGAAAAAAGTACATGATTGGCCACAGCACTAGTTAGAAACTTAAATTTTCATGGTCCTCTATGACATGGAAGCCCCTGAAAAAAGAGTGGTCAACCAGTCAGGACCAGTCCTTTGTTTCAAGGCTGAATTGTGGGAGGAAGGTATCTAAGCTTAGCAGGGCTAGTCAGAGGCTATGCCCTCATAGAACGCTATGCATTTTTTGACAGATAAAACCATTTTGTGGGAGAGAGAGGAAATGCATCACAAGAAAAAGTAAATGTTTGTAAATGCCCTGCTAAATTCCTGGTGAACACAAAGGTAATGACAGTTGGACCAGACAGTCATTTTAGGTCCCTTCCAACCGAAATATTCTATTCTGTTCTATTAGGTAACTAAAATCTGACTGTGACCCATAATGTACACTCATCTTGCTCTAGCTGTTATCACACTGAATATATGCTTCTTCCATATACATGCAATTTCATAAATTCATAAAGTACAGGTGTCAAGAGGTTTCTGGACATATAATTGGAAACATGGCTTACAAAAGCATGAAATAGAAAGTTGCAAAATTTTACTTCAGACGGATAAGTCATGCATGAAGGTTTCATGAGATGTTTATGAATACACAGTATGCATAAATTATAGATTAAAGTCCAGAACTTGTTCAGATGTGTTTTATCTCCTAACAGCACCTTATTACATGAATAGGTGTTGCAGTCACTAAGGTTATTCTAGTCTTTAATTGTTTTATACCATATGATAATGAAACTACCAACATGCTTTACAGTGGTAGTTTCATCTTGTGTTCATTGACTATATTGTTGCTCAGCACAAAGATGTCAAAGTTTTGCCCTTTTGGAGTATCCTTTTTAAAAACAATGAGACATTTCCAGAGGAAAAAGACAACTCACTTTGAATTAAGGTAATAGAATATGATTCTCATTGTAGGAATAATCTCTTTCATCCTTCTTGTAATCTCCCCAAGGGTAAAGTGCTGATGATGGGGAGGGATTGCACAGACTGCACTCATGTGGGAGAAACACAGCACACAATGTCAAAAGACCATCTCTAGCTACTGCTCCAGTATCTCCATATAGAAAGAACAGCTCATTCAAAATGCAAATCTAACAGACATAAACCTCAGCACAACCGCTTGTCTGAGAATGGAGCAGAAGTGTTTACCATTTTTTTTCTCTACTCTGAGGAGTAATTTATAACAACAATATTCATTCTGTCTAAGCAGTCTCTGGCACCAGAGTATGCATATCAGCAATTGTAATACAGTCATTCACTATTGGCACTTCAGGCCAATAAAATTTATTTCACATGTAGTGCTGACATTGCTGTCAGCAAACAAAGCTCTGAGAACTAAGACAGCTGGAACATCATTAAAGAATATTGACTCTCTCTCTTCTTTTTTATCTGTTCCTCTTCAATGGAACTTTAGTGCATTTAAACATTAGGCTGGTTGTGTCCCAAAACATGAAAGCAAAACTCCGAAATCTATTTTTGTATGTTCCTCCATGTATACCAAAGCAACATAAATCAGTGAAGAAGATGAAACCATGAAGCAGATTTAGGGAAGAATAAAAAGGTTTTATAAATTGCCCAGATGGTTACATCGGAGGTCTCATGAAGGCTTTTTGTGAGTTTAAAGCCGGCTGTGTAGGGAGGGGCTGAATATTAACAATTTAACACTTTTGGCAGGATCAATATGACTAATTTGTTATGTCTTCAGAGCTAATTCCTATTTCTTTGTGAACTGAAGAACTTGAAAAATTTAACCAACAATTTAAAAGGAAAACCATTTATAGGGATTAATAGGAATTGATTGATTTAAGGTTAAGAAGAATTAATAATCTAAGAATAAAATTAGGAAGTTCTTTTACATGTGCAACTTGCAGAACTTGCTACTTCACTTTTTTACTGCTAGAAGGGGTTTCTGAAAATCAAACCTCACTACTGCTACACGTTTCAGTTATTCAAAAAACACCATCGCAATAGCAACACCCTCCTGGTCTGGTTCTGTGATAGCCTGTAGAAGGATTTCTGAGCACTCCTACTGTCAAGTTACACAGTTTAATACAGACTAGTGTAATGTGGAAAGCTGAGTTCCAGCTCCTCCAGAGAGGGAATTTGAAAGAAACTGGTCTTCGTCTCCCTTTCTTTCCTGAACTATTCAAGTCATTAAACAAAGTTCATCCCAGAGTAATAGTGTGTGTCCTTCATACAGGTTTCCGTGCTGGCTCAGACTCAATAGGAAGAGCCATGAAGAACAAATGTCACAGATAAAGGTTTGCAAGGGCAGAAAGCAGCCACACCTCCTCATTTAGTTAAAGGTGAAGGACTAAATCTACAGCGTGGAAATACCAGACACTGCTACCAGTGTTATTCTTATTCATGTGCTCCATCTACTCCACCTGTTCAATCTAGCAACTAAAGCACTCTCCTGTGCTCAGCTCAGAATCTTTGGTGTGAACGGTCCCCAAATGAGAGACTCGTCAATCAGCAGTCTGGTAGGAGCCATCACAGCTACAGGGCAGGACTGGTCTTATGCTCTTTCTCGTTGATCTGCATTTTCATGATCTTTGAATTAGCATTTCATGCCTCCAGGTCATTCCTTGTGGGACAGAATGCCTGTCTCCCTGCTATTGTTGTGGACACATTGTCTCCTATGTAATGATGGGAAAGCACCTCTCTACATAAAGGATTAAAAGGAAAGACAGAAACAGGATGTTTTATGCACAAGGAGAACAAAAAAACAAAAAAAGGACATGGAACAACTGGATCACATTCAAAAGGAAATTTCCGAGAGAAGTTAATGGTGAAATTAACCTCTTGTGATGTTTACAGCTATTAAATAAAGAACAGAATATTATATTTCTCTGTAGGAAATAAAAAAGGGTTATTACCCAAATGTCAGGTTATAGAGTGTCCTAGAGTGGGTTCTGTTTCATACAAAGGAGAAACAAAGCTGAAAAATTCTTGCAAAACCTTTAAAGAACTCTGTTTAAATAGCTATACTATGCAATACAGGGGAATTACCACTTACAGAACATAGCTTGAAGAAATGCCAGTATGGACTTGCACTACTTGGTGCAAAGAGATGTATTATGCTGCCATAATTAAAACATATGTGTAAGATTTAAGTCATCAGTCACTGGTAAAGGACTGCGAAGCACAAATTATTTCAATGTTTTATTAACACTTGAACCTTGGAAGGAAAGTTACACTAAGAGCAGTCCCTCTTAACATGTTCAACCAGTTCCTTTTTTTTTTTTAATATTTATGTTTTCAGGAAGTTGGTTGCTGGGTTTTTTGGTTGTTTGGTTGTTTGCTTTGTTTTAATAATTGCTGGATTTATAGAGAAGACTAGATATTTGGACTGTTTTCTAATGTTTTATACATTTTATTTACTTTCAAGTACATCACTACCACAAACGTACATATATACGTCTCTAAACACAGTAAAGCCTGTTATAGCTCAATATCTGGTTGGTTTGGCTTGTAGAGTGTGCAGAGTAATACTCTGCAGATTGGGACAGTTATATTCTTTTCACATAAAAGTAGTAACTAAATAAATTATTAGAAGAAATGGAATAGATACTGCAAAGTAAAGCCATTTTCATTGTATATGAAGCAATTTCATTTTTAATTGCAGTGATAGTCGATTTAATAGATTTCCTAAATGAAAGAAGGTATATAAAAAGAATTCTATATAATGGTGCCAAAAAATCCGATTTTATACAAAGATAACTATGACCTTTGGATTATTAGCAAGAATAAGCAATATTCATGCATAGATTCATATGTATGTACTTAATTTACTCCTTTTTATACATGTGTTAGATGTACAAGCTTTCCACTTTTCACAAACTTCTTCAAATTATATGAAATTATATAAACAATAACACTGTGCAAGACAACAGATAACCTAGGCCACATATACATGGTGGAGGACAATGATTTTGAATTTAGGATAAGGGTAAATGTGAAGCCTTTTTTTAACAGAACTAGTGAAAAGAATGGTGATGGAGAATCCTCCCCAATGTAATCTGCTAATGAAAAAATGGCAACTATCAGAAATTATAACAGAATTCTCTTTTTTTCCAACATTCAACTATTCCTGTGTCACTCACTGGTGACTTCATGTGGTTTAGGGCTTATATTGCATTGTGTTTTGTTTTAAAATCTTAAATGATTAAATAAAGAAATTGACAATGAAAGCATGGGAGCCTTCTAATCAGGGTTAAAATTCAGAGCTAATTTCACATAAATGACTTATACTCCAGGATTGCTCTTACATTTCAGAGAGTTAATGTAATTCTGAAGTTGAAACACACTTCCACAGTCTTCTGTACTCCATGGCAAAACACTAATATAAAATAACTTCAGCCTTCAAAACATTTGCCTAGCATTTTTCTTAGGTCTAAAGCACTGAGTAACAAATTAGGACTATGTCAGACCAACTAAAAAGACAAATTCCACGGTGGGTTCTTCTTCTCAACAGTACTCCATTAGAAATTTTTTCCTAATGAAAGGACCTCAGCTGACCTAGTACTTCAAGAACCACACCATGGAGATTTTAAAATTTTTGGAGAGGTTAATTACAGCAAATAAATTTACCAGCAGGAACAAATTGATTATTAACAGAAACTACTACCATCCTTAAGTCCTTGTGTTCCAAACAGAGAAAACTAAAAGGCTGAAATCACTCTACTGGTAAAGTCATTTATGACTACGTTTCAAATAAAATACAACTTTCAGAGTGGTGACAAGGTCATAACAAAATCCTGTTCAAGATCTTACAGTGGATGCTGTTTGTTAATAGCAAAGAACAACTGCGTGTTCCTAGTGAATCCAGGCTTTTTTTTGTTTTTGCATTGAATATAATGGCAAACCCTCTAGATTGCAGTGGTTCTAGAAACTTTATTTTGGCTAATCTAGCCTACATATATATTATTAAGAAAATCAAGGTGAGTCCAAGTTATTTTTATACAGTATATTGAAAATGGTCACAGCCAAATTACAAAAACTGCTGAAAAAATTGTATCTGCCTCAACACTCACAAAAGGACCTGTCATAAATAATTATTTTCTTCCTGGAAAATACATTAATATTTTAGTTGGTTTAGGAATCTTCACGAGGTTCCTTGTAAAGAGAATTACTGAATAAAGAGGAGTTACAAAGGCTGGAAAATGAACCATGAAGTGCACATTTTATAAGGCAAGTTCCGTATGACTTCACCATACTGTAGTTCTCTTCTGACACCTCATTCATATCTTTTAGATACCAACAGTATCTCCCAAGTCTGTATGTAACTTGAAGACAACCAAAGTGCCTACATCTCACAATGTAGCAGAAATGGGTGCAGGTGGCTGGGGGAGGTCTGAAAGAAGCAGGAGAGACAGCTCTGTAACACCTGGAAATAGATCAACAAGTGCCACAACAGAGCTGGTTTTATCTCTTTCCTGTGAATTATTTTTGGAGATCCTACTCCTCTTGGTTGCATGTGGATATACCTCCTGTGACTCAGATATATGAAGATTTTCCTGTGCGGCTCACAGGAAAAGTTGCATACTTCCCTCAAAAGAATCTCCTCGTAACCTTGAGTTCTTTTTAAGTTATGCTTCATTTCACCTCTTAGGAAAAGCCAACAGTAGGCTGCTAGCCAATTTTTCTTTGTACTCTGTTGTGTGAGTAATTATGTTGAGGCACAATGTATTTATCCTGGTAGAAAAAAGAAATTACTAATTACCAGAAAGATTTAATTGCACTCCTTTTAAATTAATATAAAATATTTAAATTATTTCTATTATCTCTACCTCACAGAATTCTTTAACTTCAATCTATTTTGTTAGCTTTTTCAATTAGTTTAGCAGAGCTAATCAATAGATAGGTTTCCATATATAGAGTCAGCAAAGCAGGGCCTTCTAAATTACACTACTGACTGAAGAACAGCTCATTAGACCAATTATAGAAAATTGTAGTTGATTCACGGGCTTTAAAAAATTTTTCTCAGATGACAGAATTTTCCTCTCTATCAAATTTAGCTTAATAGTAGGTTATTTAGAGATAAGTAAAAAAACAGTCTCCAACTTTCCACCAGAGCCTGATAAACTAATTTGTTTCACCTAGCTCTGGGAGTGCTGAGAATGTCTTCACACTTTCTAAGGCTCTGGACTGTGCTATGGAAGCATAATCCTATGCTGGGTGAAATTCCAACACCAAGCCCTAAGGGAGCACAGAAAACGCGCAAGGTACTGCTGTGAAGGAGGAATATGGAGCAGTTCCTCTAATTCTCAAGCCTTCATGGCTTTAGATTGTCTCCTGATAATGAAGGAAGCTGATTACTTTGTCTAGGAACACTGGCCAGTCTTTGTCCATTCATTCCTTTTCTTATACATTTGAATAAGGCCCAAGAAGATGCTAGTCCTACACATTGTAGCTAATTTTGCTTTTTACCCATTGTATTTTTATTGCCTTACTAACTGCAAATCATTTCATGTCCTGCAGCTAACCCACACAGTATGGTATGTAATACATCCACGAGGCAAGAACATTTTTCACCATAAAATGATTGTTCTCGATAAAAATCTCCATTTGTAAAAGTACCATGCTTAGGGAGGATACATAATTTGTGAAAGAGGAAAGACTTTTTCAGTAATGGAACCTCAGAAAATGGCTCTAATTCTCTTGAAGGCAGGTCATTTAATCTAACTAACTGTTGCTGCAGAGATGAAGAAAAGCAAGTATTTCTGGGTAACTTGACCAGAGGGGAAACAATTAGGCTACATTTCTAAACTGTAGTAATATGTTTTCTTGGCAGCAAACCTGCCTCTGTGGTTACTTCCACATATAATGTACCCTCTTTAAAGACTAGAGACTGGAAAAACAAACAATTCAGAAGTGTACTGTACTCAGTCCCACACACTGAATATGTTAGAAAACTGTATTTCAGTTGTGGATTCATAAGCTTGCTTTACCTCATTTCACACGTACTCAGACCTGCTGGTTCAGATACTCTATTTCAGAGTAAGAGGGAATTTGGTTCATTTTCAAAGCCCAGCTAAATCATTACTGAATTCCCCTAATTCTCTGGTAAAATGATTGAAAGAGAAGCAGTGAGGAAGCATGACAAAAAGACCAGTGAAAATAACAAGTATTATGGATATACAAGACACATACTCTTGTAGCCTATAAATACCTCTTCTATGCCTAAATGCACCTAAAATTATGTTAGAACTTTATTAAGACTGAAATATCTTTCGTTTAGAGTTTAGAAAAAAACATATTTATATTACCTATGCAACTCTAATTCAGCCTTTTTATATGTTTACACTAAGATATTATTTATAATTACATGACTATGTGCTCATGTTTTTAAAGGCACTTTATTGCTTAATGCAAATGATAGCAGACGGTTATTCATTTGAGAAAATGTCTAAAATTGTGGTTTAAGTTAATCAAGTCTAGTTACCAGCCCCAAAGACCTAGTCTACTTCCAAGAATCCCTACTTTAAATGTACACAGAATATTATTTTTAAGGTCAATACCTCTTACAGTGTTTGATATTAGAGATTAGTACCTGATCAGATCACAAACATTCCTGAATTTGTTTCTGCAATGCCCCTATTAATCAAGGGCATTGTAAACTCCAATTTGCAAATACAAGAGCGGTGTAGAGGAGGAGTTAGATGTTAAAATGTCAGAGAATCCATGATACTCCAAGGTGCTTGCGAGATTAAGTTAATTTTCCGGAGAAGCTGATGTTGTACAACTCTTTGTTTTTCATGTTCAGGTTCCGGTAAGTTTAGTTGCAGTTCTGAGTGTAGAGAATTTCTCATAGGTCCTTATGTCTCATGCTGGACATGTAGGACATGAGGACACACAATTAAGTGATGACCTCAGAAAAGTCTGGTTTGCATGACTTTCTTAGCATCACACAGATGAAAAGGAGGGAAGAAATGAAATTCCTCAGAACCACATTCAAAGATCTGAATAAGGAAATCCTCACTTTGCTTTTTGATGTCTCATTTTAGTAACAAGTAAACTCTTAATAATAACACCTGATTTGCTCTTTGAATTTGTATCTTATGCACTAAATGCATGAGGATTCTTTTGGAAATGATTACATCTATGTCATAATCATTAAGTATAAGGAAGAGGAATTAATACTACCTTAACAATTTTATCTTCGAATTTTCTAACTTCCGGATACTATAAGTTTGGGGTTGTTTTCTTTCTTGTATGTAAGTATGTATCTATGTACATGTTTTGAGCGTGTGTGTGTGTGTGACTTTCGTTCACAACCTGAAAGTAGAGACACTCCTTCTCTGGCCATCACAGTGCCTCACCATATGTCCTGAGCATGGATTGGGGTCTTAATCTAAAGGACTAACTAAAACATAGCAATTGCAGGGGTTTATGTTCTGTACACAAAAAATAAATGTAAACGTTACCCTCATGAAGTCCTTCTACCAGCAGATAGAAGAAGAAATTTGCTGATAGAAGAAATTTGGAATTAAAATCAAGGGTCCATCCTGGACTCTAGCAGGAGTTCCTGTTCACTCCAGCATTTTTGGTCCTCTACAACCATCCTATTGCCGTTTCACCATCCTGGAATCTTGTCCCCTCCTATTTTTCTCTTTACTTGATCTTAGTCCCAGCATGGCTGGTTTGTCATAGAATCATAGAATCAACTGGGTTGGAAAAGACCTCCAAGATCATCAAATCCTTAATCCAACATTGCCGTGGTTACTAGACCATGGCACTAAGTGCCACATCCAGTCTCACTTTAAAAACCTCCACGGACAGTGAATCCAACATCTGTCTTGCTGGCTTCTTGAGTCTTTTGAAACCACTAAAACAAAAGCAACAAAACCTCTTCTGTTTTATTGTTCCTACCATTTCCTATGCATAGACTGGTTTTACACTCAGTTCCCCCAATACCTGGTCTTTTCCATTCTACCTGTTTTCCAAATGAAGCTACTTCCAGCCTGCTGTATCATGTTGCAGTTTTACTATTTTCTTCAGAAAGCTGTCTAGTCTCAGGGGTCATTCTTTTCCAGCAAATCAGATGCCATTTCCTCCACTGCTTCCTCAATTCATGCTATTTTTCTTGTCAGACCTATCTATACTTTGTCTCCACCAGCTCTTGGATGCAATCGCCCACATGCCAGACTCCAATCTCATTCTTCACTGCAAACCTTGTGTAGCTTCGTTTCCCTCAGGCATCCAGTCTTATGCTTGATTAGTCCAGTTTTCTGTTTTCCAACAGTCGATCCTAACTCTTTTCTCCTCCCAGATCCTATTGTTGCTTGTATTTATTCATTAATGCAATCTTAGTCCTCCCTCACTCCTTTGCCTCGTGTTTTTCTTTATACTACTTGGAGAAGAGCATGAGAGAGGGCCAGGAGCAGATTATTCAGACTATACAGGATTGGCAGGTTCTCTGCCTGTGGTTGTGTTGGTAGGCTTGGTATTCCTGCTAAGGCATTCACACAGATATGATCATACACAAAGCAGGCCCTACAGAAGATAGATGCAGTGACAGGTGTGCTGTCCATACATAAATGTGCTTAGATGGTAAAGAGTCTGGTACAAGTTGAACAGTCTTGCTGAATAGCAGAGGTAAAAAAAAGGGAGCAAAAGAAAACATTTATGAATCATTGACTCTTCCTGTGCTGTATAATAGATTAGGTATGTAGAAATCCAGATCAGGATGCAAGTACAATGTAATATATAACCATCTTGATCTCTAAAAAAAAAAAAAAAAAAAAAAAAGAAAAAAAAACAAGGTAAAAAAGCCTGCAAGGATTTACCAGTTTCAGAAATCATTTGAGATGTTGTGCCAATACATGACAAGGGTATACATGAGTTAGCATGTGACTGTCAGAATGCAAGTGTGTTAGAGCTCTACCCTAAACACTGGACTTTGTCCATGGTCATTCTCTGAAAAGAAATAGTGCTGGACTTTGTGAACAACAGATTTACTAGCCCCAGGTCTCTAAGATTACAACAGTGACAAAAAGACCAAACTGGCAAATGCTCAAGCTCAGATAAAAGCAACTATTTATGGCTTTTTTGAGTTTTCCTTTTTGACCTGTTAACTCCAGACAGACTTAAAACCCAGACAAATCTGTGAAGCCTTTCCTAAGGGTGGCAAAAGGTACATCTCTGATAGAAAGACCTTTTCTTTTTCCTTCAGATAACTTTTAATTCATTTCAAAGGAAAAATTCCTCTTGTTTAATATGAACAAAGCAATATATTTTCTCAAGCTTCATTTTCAGAAACATCCAAATCATTCTGATTTAAATTAAAATTTGTATAAAAATAATGTATTTTCGCCTAAGAGAGGTAACCAGCTTTTGAAATGTCAGCTCAATTATTCAAAACACAACAAAATTATAGGTGGCAGAGTGCAACATCTTATGATGGAAATCTTAATAAAAGACAGTGTTACCACTTCCATCTCTAAAACTAATTTAGAGTGGGTTTTTTCCTAGACAGTGTTTTACCTATTTTGCAATTGTTTCTACCTTTGTTTGTTTTTCTAGCTTTTGTCACCACTGAAGAAAAAAAACAACAGAAAGAAACAAACAGACATAACTCACTGTTTACATTCAGATTACAAGGGAGAAAAAGTGTTGCAAACAGCACCATAATTCGTGAAAACTGAGTTGTAAAAATATTAATTAGAAATAATTGCCCTTCTGCATGGCTATAGGAAGGATTACCTTTTACAGAACAGATAAGTTTTGGGACTCTCTCCTAGTGAATTGACCCACCCAAAAATTCAACAGCACCAAGAACCTGCAGTATCAGCAAATTCATACTTTTTTTTTTTTTTAATGGATTTGCAATCAAAATATTTCCATTTTGAACCTCGAAACATTTCCAGCTCACATAGGAAATTTTTAGGAATAGAGGGGTAGAAAATGTTTCAATTTCTTTGTTTTCTTGTCTAAAATATTTAAAAATCTTTCTAAATGCTTCTGAAATCTCTTTCAATAATCTGTTTTAAAAGGTTTTGTCTACAAGGGGATTTACTGAATGGCATAGCTCTAGCCCTTTCATAGACTCACCAAAAAGTTACCCCCATAGTGCCTCACCCCAGCACAGCTTATATTTCAGCAAAATTACAGCTGTAAATCTCCTGCAAAATTTTTCAGAGCACTGTCTTTCTGGCATGCTGTTTCCATTATTATGCTACTGTTCAAACCTTGACATGGCCTGGGGTATGGGACCTGGTCAAACTCTAACAGCTGGATGTAAAACAGTTCAGCGGAGAGTGGAAAATCAAATAGTAGGAAAGTTCCAGGGAACACTGGGAAGATACAGGTGGCAGAGCTCTCACAAGCTGATAACCTTGGAAGGTTCCTTCCACTCTGTCTCTAAAATCTTTTTTATCAGTTTTGCTCAGGGATTAAATACTTTGTTTTGGAAAGCTTAAATCAAAATGAGATGAAAAATAAACTGATGACATCTGAAAGATTAGGGCACATTTAAATGCTAGACGTTTTGTCTATCTAATTTCAATACCTGCTTTCCCTCTCAAAATATATGTGTGTGTATACACATAACATATATACATATATGTCTATGCATGTACTATTTTGTTTATGTAAACCCCTATTTGCATACTGATAGCATAGTTAATTATTTCCAGTGAAAAGTGTTTGAATTGTAACTATTTGCATGTGATCTCAAACCTTGCAATATTTAATCTAGTTCTTCTCAAAATACTCCTTAAAAGGTGGGACTGCTCCTGTGGCTGGAGAATTAAAGTACAAAGAGCCACAGTCTCTGTGTTTTACAAGAGTAATGTCTCAGATGCAATAGGAATTGAAATAGGATGAACAAGGACTTCAAAGACTTCCTGTCTTTCAATATTAAAATAAAGGCATAATGAAATGTATCTTTTAACTTAAATATGAGTAGATTTAATATAAAAATGAATATTCTAGAAATTAAAAATGCCAGGATTCAAAGTGATTCTTAAGCCTTTACTTTTAAAATACTTAAATCATAATAAATAAGTAGACATGTTTGCAAACCCCTCTGAAAAGTATATGAATCTTTTAAAGAATCCTTTTGTTCTTTTGAAGGCAGAATTTGGATAGATTTTTTCCCAGTTGTATCTGCATATTGTCAAGCTCCTCCCAGATTCTGCTGCTCTTCACTTAAGTGCAAGTCCATTATTTTGAGACTGGGTGTCATTGTCTCTGTGCCAGTCTATATCAGTAGCACTGTTCAAATTGTATTTTACTGATGCTGAGAACATCAGATAAAAATATTAACCCTGGGTATTGATGAAAAGGGCAAACAGCCATAGCAAAAGCTGGAACAAAAATGAAATGAGGATGACAGGGAGTTTAAAAATACGTTCCCACTCAAATTATATATTCTTTCCTGTAATGACTAAATATTTCATCTTACATGAGAAGTTATAGATGTTGTCCATTGTTACCTTTTTAAAAACTCCAGAAGCTTATAGCTCAGCTTAGTTCTGGAGAAGTGGGAGTGTTTTGTACTACTAGCGGGTACCTATGGGCATGCTTCTGCTCTGTCATAAGGGACTCTGGTCTAATCTGCTATACCTGAGAACATTTTCAAAACTGTTTCTGTGGATATCTGAAAGCTCTTTACCCAGACTTCAGACTTTTCACGTTGCTTTTTCACCAGAGAGCAACTCAAGTACAGAGGGTCAAAGAGAACAACAGCATTCTTAGAGACTAGCCTGAAAATTAAATAATCTTTTGCTAACATGTGATGGATGAAACATATGGATAAAAGAAGATGGAGAAGTTAAAAAAGCTGCTGTCTTTATTGAATTATTTCTGAGGTATGTTGAACATTTCTTTTCACATTGCTCTCAAAAGTATTAAAACACTTATGGAAATAAATATTTAAAAAGCGGGAAAAAATGCCTCTGCACATTTGTTTTGCTTTTCTTTGACTTGTTTTTCTGTCACAATCCAAGCTACCTGCACTTTTAATCTGCTACAAAAATACATTGTTATGTTTTATGTATAATTTTAGCACTCTTCTCCCAATATAAGACCTTACAAAGAGTTTATTGAATACTTCCGATTTATTGCATTCTGAATGAGTTAGCTCAGAAGTCCTATTCTTTCATCCTACAAAGACCAGACTGGTTAGTGTCAGCCAACTTCTCAATAACCCAAAGGCCCAAAGTAAGGTTATTCATCTTATGTGAAGTTATGCAGAAATCTCTTCTGTCACCTGTCTTGTTCAATGTGTACATTAGGTTGCCTGAGTAATTAGAATGAAAATCTGTGCAGCACTGACATAGTACACAGATCAATGTTTCTTTCTCAGCAAAACAGCAAACCCAGATGGCACAATGTCTTTGCTTTCACAGTGTCTGGGTGCGATTGAAACTTGGCACTCAGTTCAGATAAAAGAGACAGAATTGCTGATGATAGGAGGGGGAGGAGGTGGGCAGCAAAAAGGAATGCCAGGAACTTTAGCTCATCTTTATCAAATAAGTCCAGAGTATAGAGCTCTGCCATGTTGCTAATTGTACTGGCTTCTTCCAGCTTCATCTTGTGTCAAAACCACTCCTTTATAAACCATGTTTTTTTTCAAGACAGAAAAAATCCAGTAAAACAACCCATTTTTGTAAGTGCTTTGGCACTGCAGCATGCTGATGCAAATCTGTACATACTTGGGTTGTAGCTACTCAAGGAACAACGCTCTAGTACATGTGTTAGGGCAGCAGTTCATCTTAAATGTGTCATAAGAGCAATGTCCAGATGTCAGACAAGCACTTGGTTTGGAAGCCGTGGGAGGTGCTACCCACATGTCTCCTCGCTGAGCTGATAGGTGGACAGCATGCTAGTCATCAGACATGTCTATTGCTCCTTTAATATAGTTTAGTCTGAATTTCCTAGTGGTTAAGGCTTATACAATGCAAGCAATGTAGATATATCATTATCTCATAAGATTTTAAAGAAACAGAATATATAAAAAAAGGGACCTCATTTGTCTGGCAATTCTGAAGTGACTAAATCCAGAGAACTTCAGTTCAGTTCAGACTTGACACTGTTGTAATGCCATCACACAGCTTGTATTCTGCTATCTTGGGACTGTCATAATCAGACAGGCTCCTGTCTGCTCAAATTGTAATGGTTTTAAGTATCCTGAGTAAACCATTAGCCTCTGACACAGCTCATGTTGCCCTCACGCCTATGACTCAGTGTACAGTTTCCATATGTATCTCAGAGTAAAAGGTCCTCAGGGAAAGGAATCCGAAACAAGAAATTTCTGAAAAATCAGTTGATTTTACTGAAACAATTTCTCGCACACAAATTATGAATCAGTTTTGAATTTCACTGATTTATATTCAATGTCATCACTCCTCAGACAAAATCTACGCAGCTCATAATTATAGACAAGGATAAGTGTAAAAATATAGTAAATGTGTTGATCCTATCATTCTGCACTTGAAACAGTTTAAAAAACTTTTGTGGAATAACCCAAGATGGAGGGGCAAAATTAAAGTATATCAGTAAAAAATACATCCTTTTATACCTGCGTACTACTCTTCCATTTTTTTCTATACCACTTTTCAAGTTAATTATCTCTGTCCTAGACCATTAATAAACAAAAAGGAATAAACATCTACATCAGCAATATTTTTTCTGCTTTCTATGGCTTTTAGCTAAACGTATGTTTATTATGTAGGAGTACTAGAGCATGTTAATTTCTCTTGAAAAAAAATGACAATCAGCAAAGAAGAAGGCATGGATAATGATGTGCATGTATCTGCTTATTAATGCTCTGCATGGAAGCATGCACAAGCAGCATTTCTGGTAGCCCTGTGTGAAAGTTACTGTTGGTGCACACAAATTAGAGGCACAGAGCACTTCCAATTTCAATAATTGACTACAAGGTCTTCTGCAGTCCCTCCTGGGAGTTCATGAGGACACACATCTGGCACAATGTTAATCATATTTGTTCTGACACACAGCAGTACACTAACTATTTCCCTTGGCAGATTACTTTCTATTACCCTATATAAAAATGGCTGACATCTTCAAAATGCTAATGAGAGATATATCAATTTTTATAAGAGCTTGGGTGGATTCCAAATGTTTTTAAATGTACTCAACAGATTGTGAAATACATTCAGTATATGGTTATAAATGCAATATGTTAACTTTCTTTGTTGTTGTATGCCTTGTAATCTACACTGGCAAAGATTAAATATGAGTGGATGAACAAATGTCCCTAAAATATTGGTTTATTCTTTTGCCTAATAGCTTGTTTTTCTCCAGTAATTTCTTACACCCTAATTGAACAAAATATAATATCTTTACAGTTGCTACATCAGCTTGCATCACTGAGAAGTCTGGTCCATTGAATTTTGAGACAGAAGATGAAATTATGATTGGATTACAGAAATAAAACTCTAAACCAATTGGTGTGTGGAAATATTTTTTCTTTCTTATTACACTGTAATGAAAATGTTCTAAAATTATACCTCTACCTCTTCTCTTTTAAACATTTTGCTAACAGAATATCTTCCAATTTAGGGGTAATCTTGTCTTATTGCAAGCTTTATCATAACTAAGACACCAATATCCTCAGATGACTATAATGAGACACACACTCATGACCAGATTTACCTTCCAAGATGTAGATTCTGTATTAGAGCTGTGATATACTATTCCTTGAACAAAACTATCTACAGACACACAAGAAATTACAGCTGGAGTTTTTTTCTTTACACATTTTAATATTACTGGAGTTTAAAAAAAAATGAAGAAAATGAAGCAAAGTGAAGCAAAGTAAAGCAAAGAGGTGAGATAGGAGGAGAAAGAAAGGGGCAGGTAGAGAGGGAAGGAAGGAAGGGAGGGAGGGAGGGAAGGGAGGAAGGAAGGATTTGCAAGACATACAGATTTTGCAACATAGCCAAAAATTTGATGGAATATTTCTCATGGTGACATTAATTCTAGTGAGAAATGGAATACTCTTCAGCAAATTCAATCCTGAGAGCTGCCATATTGTCTTTTCTAAGTCTGATGTTATGAACAAAGTATAACAATTTGGTAAAAATAGCTTTCTGATAGAAGGAGATATTTGCATGATTTGCAAGACAGTGAATATGTTCAGCAAATGTGTAGCTTCCTGAATAAGTTTTAATTATTACATTCAATTCCAGGAAGTGTTTTATATTCTTTATTTTTTTGTAATAATCACAACAATAATGTTGAAAGCATCACAAATGGTAGAGTAAATGCATATGTGGCAGAAGAATCAACATTACTTTTAGCATAACAAATGAAACATAAATGCTAAAAGCACAAAATGCTTAGCCAAGGTAATAATTTTGAACAACATCAACGTAATAATAATTGTGTCCATGAAAGTATGTAGTAAACTAAAAAATTTAGCTCCTGAAATTATGCTGGTTTTGGCAGTACATAATTATTAGTTAAATTAGTTTCCTATTGTATTCATAGTGGAATGACAATATTTTGGATCGCTGCAAATGAAGATTGTTTTATATAATTTCTTAGATTTTATGCATTCATTCTGAAAAAGACCAGATATAGGCAAAAATATTCTGCTTTGTTTCTAAAGGCTCAGCTGTCAATCTAAAGACCCTGACATACAAATGTTGTCAGATTTAGTCACAGAGTTGTGATATTCCTACCCTAAGCCTTTTGTACTGGTCTTCCAGAGGTTTCTGCATCATTAGCATCCTCAGAAGATAGAAATGGATGTCAGCACCTCAACCATCATAGTTTATAACCCAGCATATTACCTCAAACTTACCTTCAGTAATGGCTTCTGCTATAGCTTCAGGCGGTACTCTGGCACTGCTGTGGTGTGGACATGTTTTATTGACTCTACTATGGGAACAGGAAACTAGGAATGGTTAAAATTTCACTCATGTTGGTAGGAGTCAGCAAAACTCCCATCAGCACATCAATCCTCCAAATCTGTTGACTGGTGTAGACTGAAATAACAGTTCTGTGAAGCAACCATTTCCTAGCTTGGTCACAGATGCTTCAGCAGTCTGTGTTCAGAGGTCTTATTTTAATAAACAAAACCCTAAGAAGATGTTCTGTCAGTGCTGAGGAGACAAGGAAGGGTATCTGCTTTAGGGGATCTCACAGGTACAAGAGCAGTCGTGAAGGAAACTGCAGCTTCCACCCTAAGAACATTCTTTGTGCTTGTGATGCTGGGACACTGAAGTCACCAAGGAGGCTGTGGATTGTTGCACTATAAATGGCTTATAAACAGATATTGATAAGCAATAAAGAGTAGCTTGAGAACAAGAAACATACAGTGGAATTTGTAACGCTAAGAACAAGATGATGGGGACATGTACCAAAAGCACAGACTTGTCTTAGAAATGCATAAAGTTTCTGATATGTCAATTGGTAAGCTAGTATTAATTTGTCAGGGATGTTCCCAACACTTTGCTAGAAACCTCAGCTTTGATTTATATTTCAGAAAACCTCAAGCTGAATCCAGACACTAATGGGCTACTTCATCCCCAGGAACAAAATAATGCACACCCATATTTGAGAAAGACAGATAAAAATACATTGATTTACAGTAGATGAAGACAAAGCCTGCTACAAAGGATTTTAGGTCTGCTCACGCAAAGGGTAAATACCCACAGAAGTAACCTGATATTTCAGTTCACTGGGAAGTCCTATGAGAGAGATTTTGATCTTCTTTCCAATAATATCCAGATTTCAGGCAAATATTAACAGCCAGCAACTGAAGGAATTTTGAAATACCATTCAGAATACCAAGTTCTATGGAAAGCTGAAGCATTCTGACACTAAATCAAACACGAAGCTCGTAAATAAATGTCTCTATTGTGCTTTATAAAGAATGTTTCTGGTTCTGATAAGCATATTTGTGCTGTTGTAATATAAGTGATAAATAACACTAATAATAATGAGCTATTACCTTACAGAACAATACAAAAGTAATTGGTTTTAGTAACAGGATTATGACTGATTTTATGTATTCATTTTCACTAATAGAGAGCTGGTGTTTATTGCACATTTAATTTTTTTAAGCAGGATTTTTCAGTGCAAGTTAGGCCAGTTACACAAACCAATATAAAACCTATATGTCAAATATCACTTTGGCATTGCATTGTACAGTTGTGGCCATTGAAGCTTGTTGTACTTTGACCCCAGCCGGCAACTAAGCATCATACAGCACTTCCTCACTTCCTTCCTGGTGGGATGGAAAAGAGAATCACAAAAGTAAAAGTAAGAAAACTCATAGGTTGAAATAAAGACTGTTTGATAAGTAAAGCAAAAGCCATGTATGCAAGCAGAGCAAAACAAGGAATTAATTCACCACTTCCCATGGGCAGGCAGGTGCAGGAAAACAAAGGTCCATCACACATAATGGTTACTTGGGAAGACAAATGCCATCACTCTGAACATACCCCCCTTCTTTCTTCTTCCACCAGCTTTATATGCTGAGCATGATGCCATATGGTATGGGATATCCCTTGAGTCAGTTGGCATCAGCTGTCCCAGCTGTGTCCTCTCCCAACTCCTTGTGCGCCCCCAGTCCACTGAGAGTGATGTGTGAAGCAGAAAAGGCCTTGACTCTGTGTAAGTGCTGCTCAGCAACAACAAAAACATCCCTGAATCACCAAAACTCTTTGTGAAGAAAAGTTTACTCTACTCCAGTCAAAACCAGAACAAAGCTGTAGCACACTTGGTAGAACTGTGCCAGGAGATGAGCAAATATAAACTGTTGGAAAAGTAACAGTAAGCCATTGACCCTTTCGCTAAGTTCAACTAATTTGCTGATAACTTGTTCTTAAACTCTGTACCTGCTGAATAGAAACCATTGCCTTATTGCAGCTGTGAGATAGACAAATTGCTGCAGAAAAACAAACGAAGTCTGATAAGGGAACTCAGCTGAACCAGTGGCCAGCTGATGACCTGTGATGGGACCTCTTCCAGTTCATAGCAGTTTTGACACATGGATGAAGAACTGAGGCATAAGAAAAGCTTATCATGAGGGCTGGATGGACATTTTTTGCACTAGATATATTATTTAGTGAAAGTCATTTTCTCTGCATTAAATAAATTATTTAAAATAACTTGCTTCATATGCAGATGTACCTAATTAAATACTGTTCATTAAATAATGTATTTGAAGAGTAGTAGAAAACATTAATTGGGCAATTTGTTAAGAATAATTTTTGCAAATATTTAAGCAGTTTTGGCTCTGGTCCTGCAAAAACTGTTCTCTACTGATGGCACCTGTATTTGTGTGGATTGATGCTGAATTGAATAAGGCTGAGACTATATATATACTAAGGTACTAAAATAAGACCATTTCTCCTCTCTCACACCAAGGCAATTATGCATGAAATGGTCAACTTTAGTACTACTGAACACAGGCTCCATGACAGGAAAGTAACATGCAAACTACTGTAGTCCTGAATTACGCTACTTCATTCCCCATAGCCTAGAAAGATTTGGACAATGAAGAATTGCAACATTGTATACATGGTCTATACGATGTGAATACCGTATGTGGGTCTTCTGAAAATAGAATGTACTTCTGGATGGACTTCTGTGATGTTTCTGAGACACCATTAGGATATATAAGCTATAATTTGAAATATGAGCTGCTGGACAAGAAGTGATATCAAAGCTGTGTCTTTAGTGCTTTGAGTGTGATGCGGGCATCCTAATCTTGTGGGGTTTAGAATGTACCTTACTGGGTGAGTTATCAAGGCCTCCAAGGAGAAGAAAACCATGGAAGAATGCCTATAACCAACTGAATGAGTATATGACATGATGGCCAATGAACCAGTGGAACAAAACATGAGGAATCTGTGCTTCTTGAATGGGCTTTACTCATGCATTTGTGCCTGGGGGTCCCTTCTGCACAACACTAAATAAATAAATAGAATGAAAAGTTTAAGCAAAACCTTAAACTGTAAGTCTAGGCTGAAGGAAGGTTTTTATTCACAGGCTTTTTATTTTGTTTTCTTCATTTTTAAAGACTTGGTATTTAGTGGGGATATATATGATCATTGGACAGAGAAGTGGCACAGTTTATGTGACAGCAATATGAGCGCAGGACATCTACAAATAATATATTGGAGTTGATAAATTTGGTAGAGATTCAGTGTGTTATTAGAAAGATCAAAAACCTGGAGTATTAATCCAGTGATTTCAACACACTCTACAAATGAGGCTGATCTCACTTTTACTAACTGAGACAAAAGTATGTGAGACAACTTGACCATCTTTTTCTAGTAGCTGGCATTGTAACACCAGATCTAAGATTCAAATTTAAGGTTCTTAACCCACGATTTTATCAATATTTTTCAATGGACATGTAGAAATATTATTTCAGAGAGCACAGCTCAAATCCGATCTTTGCTTGACCCTTTGTTTGAGAGAAATGAAAATTTCACTTTGCAAAGAGAGTGGCCGATTGAAAAAATTACAGGTTATTCTGATTTGCCAAATTTCTTCTACTAGAATTGCTGCATTTTCCACAGATAATTAAATTCTTCAAGTAAATTCAATTATTTTTTGTTCACTGGAATTTCTGTGTCCATAAGAAGAGTTTATAGAAAGTTCATGCTAAAAGGTTTTTGACACAGTTATTTGCAATACATTTCAAACAGGAACGTCTGGTTTGGTGTCTGCTTCAGATCAAATAGACTCTATATTTTAATCCAAATCTCTTGTCTGCCAGGTGCATACAAGCTAATAACTCTGCTTTTCAGAAAAAGTACTGTCCTTGCACACTATAGAAACTGTTACCGAGATCAGAGAAGAGTGACTTCAACATTTGTTTTAAACAGGAAAGGCAGTTGAGGTTTCCTGCTAAAATGAGAAAATGTAAAATTCCACAATATTCAGAAATTATTTCAGAATAAAGGGAAAGTATCTGCATTCCACAAACCATATAGGAAAAATATTAAAACCCATTAGAGGTTTGGTCCCGTTGAAATTACCATGAAAACCTCTACTGACATACTGGAAGATTTCTGACAATATTTTGCCTACTCAGTCCCTATAGATTTGTCTACATTTGAAAATAAAAAATAGTGATACCTATTATCCTGAATGGTAAAAGCCACAGAAGAAAACAAATTCTGCCACTGCTCTTCACAGAGATTCATTGCTTCATTGTTTTAAAATTATTTACTTTATTCTCATCTATTTAGATTAAGACATTAAAATCACCACCAAGATTAGTTAATCCTTGAGAAGAAAGAAAATAAGGCTATCTCAAACTTTTTACTGACCTGCAGAAGCCTTTGCTGCTATCCCACAATGTCTTTGTTAGCGTGACTCATTGGAGCCATGACTGATCACTCAATTAACATTTTGTGTTCTTTCAGCTGCACTAGACAGTCCCAGATGTTCCATGAATAAAATAATTGTAGTGTCCCTGAGAGTGTCAATTTTTGTTTGTCACTTCTCTTCTTGAATCTGCTAGAGCTCAAGAGCTCATCCTAACTCTTTTCAAGCTGGTCTGCCAACCTTTTTGTCTGAATGGTTTCCATCCTGTAGGATACCCAAGAACAGAGGATATAGTCATTCAAAGAGTTGTTCATTTCAGGGCCACGCGGATGAAGGAAGATCAGTCCTGAACAGATTTGCAGTCAAGGGACTATTTGCAATTTACATTTTAATAGTGACAAAAGCCCAAGAATGGCTAAGGATTTGATTCCATTAGTTACTGTCTCATCCCTTTCAGGATTTAGACCCCCATACCTGAAGAATGCAGGGCAGCCCAAATGATAAGCATGCAAACTATCCTCAAGGGTCCTGAGACTGTCCTGTAGATTTTGTTTCTGTTCATCTCTGTTTTACTTGATACTTTCCCTATTGTAACAGACAAACTGGAAATAAATTCAGTGTAAGCCCAGCTACAGCACCCTGAAGAAGACCAGCACTAAGTCCTAAACTATAGATTGTTCCAAATAAAACCTTCTCATTAGAAGAGATTCATGTTGTGCAATTAACATAATTACTTTTACATGCATGAGAAAATTTTCTCAGATTTCTGTGTCTGACTTGCTATGAATTGTACAGAGAACTGTAATATCATGTTATATGATATGTTATATGATATCATGTTATCATACATTCCCAATATGATACCATAGATTTTGTTTGGCATGTTATTTTCTCTTTCCAAATAATTTAAAAGAATCAAAACAAGGTAAGAAAGCAAGAGCTAGGCAATCACATTGCTGAGTAATAAAAAGGTCTAAGTGAGGCAGAACTCAGAAATCCAAAATATATTAGATGTAAGTAGTCAGGATGAACATGAGAAAGAAAGAAATGGAAGAACATATGACACCACAATGAAAATAGAAATCATTGAATGATTTTTTCTTTTTTAACAGAGGGAAAGAAATGTTAATGTGTTCATTTACATAAGGGGGGGCCCATTACTAGTTGTGTAAAGACCTCCTAACTGGAAAAAAAATACAGTCCCTATATGATAAGCCAGTGAGATAAGCTTTACTGTTGTTGTATTTGAGGAGGGGTGGGAAATGTTAGAAAAAGCTTTCCACTTACAGGAATGTTTATTCTCAACTTAGTTTCACTAATTTAAATGTCACAGTTGAAGGTTTATCTCTACCTGTGTGAAAAGTGCAGGCAGGCATTTCACTTAATCTTCAGCTTGTTTCTGTGTAATGATTAACCTGGGTAAAACTTTAAATAGTTATTGATCATTCCATTACCTAAGCAGCTAATAGAGCAGAGGTTAAGTTTATGGAAAAGTTACAGTTTTGCCTGGTATTATCCTTTAGGTTCTGTGCTCTGAATACTTCAGCTCAGATCTACAAAGCATGTGTGAACTTGGTTGAGTGTAAATAGTGTTCCTGAAGTCAAGGATATTATTTGCTTACTTAATATCAAATATATACTTAAGAGTTGTGATAGATGAAGGTCATATCTGATGTAGCACAATCAAGCTTCAATGAAGTTAGTCTTAATATTTATATTAACTTCTAGTTCCTACATTAAGAGGAATATTACTTTCACAAGAAAATAGAGAAATAAATTTGATATTTTTTTTAGTGATTCTTGTCTCCTTTTAGCTTTTCTGTTTTGATCAGATACGTGTTTTACTGAGGCAGATGATGTCTGAAGAGCAAAAAGGACACAGGCAACGTTAACCAAAAAATAATGTTAGAAAAACTTAAAGGCTTTTCTGCATCCCGAGGCTGTGAGATTCACGGACATAGTGTGAGAATATTCCCACTGCTGTAATAGTGTTTATTATTCCTAAGTATGACACTGTGAACCCCTACTTTTCTTTATGTTTAGTAAATAAGATGAGATTTTATTTAGTTACAAAATTTTCCATTGTCTTTTGCCCCTGAACTGGATGAAAAAGGATCATAGTAAGTAAGATGTATCTCGACTTGTCTTCAGACATCCCCAAAAAAAGATTCATCATAAAGCAGGCATCTAAGAATATCTATAAAATGCTAGTTCCTTTTCACTTGGTAAAATAGGAGCGAGAATGACTTGCTCACATTTAATCATCCGTATCACAGATAAGTAAAGCTAAACATGATGAGTCCATTCAGAACATCCCATAATCTTTCTACAGTGATTATTTGTTTAAATACAGGTAACAGTGAAATGGATAAAACAGTCCTCAGTGTTTTTGCTGGTGTATTTTAGCCAATATAATTCACCACTTCTACTAGATCACATAACAAATGGGCCTCTCCACTGCTGAAGAAGAGACCTAGAACATACTAAGATTTAATGTATGATATGTTTTTCCCTGAGATTAGGGTTGTTAACATGCTTACCTTGTTCAGGGAAAATTGAGAAATGACAGTCTATTTAAAATAGAAATAAGATTTATTTTAATAACTCCTTTTTATAATCAATGTATTGTAAACACTTTCTAAGCTAATATTCTTAGTGTTGGTATACTGTAATCATGTCTTACATAGGAATAGATGCAGCTGTAGCTATTAATGTCCCCTATCTCTCTAAAATTGCCATCCAGTAAAACCTGCTACACTGAATAAAGATGAAACAGTAGGGTACTGGGTTCACAACCTAATTTTAGTAATGACCTTCTACACTACAGATATAACATCTAAAGCACACAAAACAGTGGTATAGTTAGGCAGATTTCAATTTAATGCCTCTTCTTACAAAGTTAACTTGGAAACTTCCTAAAATACAAGTCCTATCTTCTAATATTAATGCATAACTTCAGCATTTTGGTCCTTTACCACAAACCCTCTATATTTTACTTAGTGTAAGAATGGAGGAATTGACTTAAAGAGATCTAATCCATATTCTATCCAAGAACTTTAATAAAGTTCAACAATATAAAAATTTGTGTATCATTGCATGTATCATTACTTCTACCTTCCACCATTTTATCTCTCTGCGTGCCAGTACAGCACCGGAAATACAGAACTGGCAAGAGTGATTGATAAGGGTGATATCTGTCTGTGATAAATTCCAAAATGGATTACCAATCCTTGATTTAAAAGGAAATGAAAAAGTTTCCTAATAAAATTTCCTTTAAATCAGTACTGAGAATTCAGAAATACTTAATTCAGCATTTAGATTATCTGCTATATTGGGAAGATTTGAGTGTGGGGTGGGGGAAGACAAGAACCCCCCACCAGCAGTATTCTAGAATATGTGTGTATTCCAACCTACAGAATATGTGCCATTATGTTTGCTCTATGTGGATCTTGAATTATAGTTCACTCATTACTGAAGTAATTTTTATCAATGGACATTCTATATGCATTATAATTTAGATAATCCATTTCTATTGCTTAATTGACTTGTAGCTTTTGAAAAATACTGCAAAAAGAAATTCTAACTTTACTTTGTTAAGTGCAATGTGGGGCATGCCAGCACGTCAGAATTTTTTTACTATTTTCTTACTAAGGATGAATTATGGGAAAAAGAAATCAAAGAAAGCTGTTACCTGCTGTTGATGGGCTTGGAGTTTGGCTTGGCTTTGTTTTTTTTCAGTTTAAGCCACTTATAAATGTTACTATGATTACACTAACTATAAGAAAAAAAATCTATAAAAATTCAAATGGCTCCTCTATACTGAAAACTTGGGTTTGCTTTCTCTTGCCTGCTGGTTGCATATGCCAGTTAAGTCTTATTTTCCTGGCAGTAACCTCTTTGGAACTATGCAGGAAACATCTTCTTTAAGGGGTCTAGCACAATGCAAAATCTATTATTCTTCAATGCTATTAACAGAATACCCAAACCAAAGAAAAAAATTGATACCACCCTTGACATCAGCTGTCTGGTAAGTATGAGACTGAAAAGTAAGCATGAGACTGCTCATTTAACTCAGATCAAAATCTAGAATAGACACCATACTTGGCTCAAGGAAAACAGCAAAAGTATATGGCTTAAACATTTATAATGGAAAATATATGCAGAGATAATGATGCACAAAGTTACACATAATTATTTGTCTACTAGATGTGAAGAAGCCATGTTCTCTAATTCTACATTGAACATCTTTCTTTTCTCAAAGTAACACTAGACTGCTTCCTGTCCGTGGTAAGTCTCTGAAAGGCAGAGAGAAAGGGCAAAAGGTAGCCTCCGTTTACATATGTAAGCATTGAACTGCCAGCTGTGAATCACAGAGTCATAGAATGGTTTGGGTTGGAAGGGACCTTAGAGATCATCTAGTTCCAACCCTCCTGCCACGGGCAGGGACACCTTCCACTAGATCAGATTGCTCAAAGTCCCACTAGCCTGGCCTTGAACACTACCAGGGATTGGGAGTGCACAACTTCTGTGGGCAACCTGTTCTAGTGCCTCACCATGCTCACTGTATAGAATTTAGTCCTGATATTAAATATAAACCTCTCCTCTTTCAGCTTGAAACAATTATCCCCTCGTCCTATCACTGAATGCCCTTGTAAAAAGTCCCTCTCCAGCTTTTTTGATGCCCCTTTAGGTACTGGAAGGTTATTTGGTCTATCATCAGTCTGTATGGATGCTTATGGCAACTGAACAGGAGGAATAGGAAAGTTATTCTCCCTCTGTTTCATTCTTTCCCACAACACCTACCAAATCATCTTATCAGAGTAATGAATTGGATGGAGTGCACTCCTTCAGGTTTGAAGATGGCAGCAAATTGTGAGGGCAGTTGCCAACATACTTGAGGTCATGGCCTCTATCTAGAGGGACCTAGGCCTGCTGGAGGAATGAGCTCAGTAAGGCCTTATGAAATTCAAAACAAATGCAAATCCCTCCACCTCTTTCGCAAGGAAGACACCCTTGAAGCAGTACAGACAGGGATGGGAGACAGCCCTGCAGAAGAACCCCTGGCAGACATCTTGTTGAACAACTTGAGACAACAGAGTGCTCTGGCAACAAAGGCAGCCAACAGCATCCCAGACTTTTGCACCACAGCCTGTCAATTAGGGAATTGATTATCTCCATATATGCAGCACTTGCTGAGCTGTCTTCAGTACTGAGTACCTGCCCAGCTTGTGCCTTCCAATTAGGAAGACACATAAACTGGATAGAGTTCAGAACCGGGACACCATATTATTGGCAGCTGCAACATTTGCCTTGTCAGGAAAGGCTGAGCTAGGCTGGGCTTCTTTATTCTGGAGCACAGGTGACTGCAGAGAGAGAAGGTAGCTGACCTCAGCACCTACAGAGGGACATCAAGAAGGTGAAACAGGGGAGGACAAGAAACAACAGACATTTGTTAAAACAACAGACATATGAAGAGACTGTTTCATGAAGAGGACTTGCCCAAGGAGTATATACAGCTTCCCTGCTTACTGATCTCCAAGACCAAATTGACTAAGCATTAAGTAATCTATATGGCCTTGCAGCTCACTCTGGTCTGAGCAGGAGGCTGAACCAGTGACCTCTTGAGGTCCCTTCGACCTGTGCTGTCCTATGAACAGCCTGAACCAACAGGGCTTACATGACTGAGAAAGGGTCTCACACCAAGGAAAGACTTTGTAAACTTTGGGAGAAATTAGACTGTATAGGGGGTTTTTGTTTGTGTTGATTTTTTTTTTCCACAAGTCAAACATCTGTGTTTCTTTTCTATGCAGAACAGAAGTTTGCTGAGATAAAAGGAAGTGCTGTGTCCCAGAGTTTTGGCCCCAGCATGGGGATGAGAAGTATCCATGCAAGTTCCCTAAAGTGCTCCCAAGTCCAAAAGTTCACACAGTGATATAGGAAAAAGAAAGGTGCAGTAAAAAAAGTTTGTAAACTTGGCTGAAGACCTTACAGCATGGCACAGTAGCTGCAATTTAAACAATTTTCATGATTAGAAGAGAGATGTGAAAGGACATACAGGATTTAGGGGGGTAAGTCCTGTTGTTATAGCCAATTGCACATCTATCCACAACATAAACATATATTTGAATTCTGAACCATAACTGAACTCTCAGTGTATTCACTGAATGTATATTACTTTATCCGTAGGTGTACTTTCACTAAACTTCGAGTCGTTCCCTCTAAGTCATACAATTTTGGTTTTGAAGAAGAAATTTTATTCCCTCCCTATTTTTCTCCTTGTGGGGCTGAGAGTGGCAACTGGTATAAATCAAGCAAGTAACCGCTTTGTCAACAAAATGCATTACTGTAGAAACAGTATTCTTATTATAACACTTAGTTTATCTGGTTTTTTATAGGTAAAGCTAATCCAGTAGCCTACACAAGCTTAAAGTAAGTGTATTTAATAGTTTGGTTACATGGGGAGTTTAGTGTTTATCACTTCTGTACGGTGAATCAATTAGCTCATAGAATTGGCAGGACATAATTACAATAAGAAAAGATGTCAAGTTTTTTATTAATGACGACTGTGTGTCTACCTGAAACATAAAAAGCAAATTTCTGGAAAGCTGAAAGGGAAGACCACAGTTTTTTGCAAATGCATCAGCACTGAATCACAAAGAGAAACTGACTTGCATATACAGAGAAGGTAATCAGATGGGTGTATCCTCAAATGCCATAAGCATTGGGTTGTGCATCATAAATGGGATAATTAAATGATGCCTGTAAGTAAATGAAGCAATATGTAATAGGTTAGCAGAGACATTGTAATGACTGACCTAACAACATCAGTGTAGATGTGAAGGTAAGGTAGAATGCATTTAGAGATGGCATGTTACATGATGCTGTTATTAGCAGTCATTTACAAGTTTTATTACACTTTTTTTCCAGAAGCTACTCTTGAGCTTGAAGAAAAATTTTAGTCTGATGTAGAAATTTCTGGGCAAATGAATCACCTGTATTACACAAGTGGTCAGATTATTTGGTTAGAATGGTCCCTTCTGGCCTGAAAATCTGCAACTTGACAAATGCATTGTAATTAACATAATGACTTGCTTGAGGTATATATCATAGCAGAAAGCCAGGCTACGTGTTAGGATGCAGATAGATGATGACCATAATGGTGTGTTACCTTCACAAATTGCTGGGTCCAAAGATCACTGTGTTGTGGCATAATAACAAATGACAATTTCTGAGCTGTGAGGCAAGTGTTTCTAATCCACTCAGGTTCTTATTTGAACATAAAGGTCTGGTGGTCATCCACAACTTCTAATGACGACAGTAGGAGGTTCATATACTTAGAAGATCCGAAAATCACGTTCATAAGAGTTGGTAGATATCTATTTCCAGAGATAAAGTTGAATGACAATCTCATAAATAAATTAAGAATCCCATCCAGTATAGGTCTGGTTTATGATACATATAAAATTTAATGGAACATTAGGCGATAGACCTATTTTATTTAGTGCTGCTGAGTATCTTATATAAAGAATTTGTGATTTTAGAGGCACTTATGGCTAAACAAACACGCCATAGACAGAATGCAGACTTTAGCCACTATATTGTTCTTGTAATGGTCTCATGCACTGGATTAAAAAGGCAAGCTTATATTTCATTGCATGCTGTTCAAACGTAAGGTGATCAGATGTACTTTTTCTTATGCTCAGACAGGAATGCTCTGCCTGGAAGATCTTGATTACTGAAGTAAACTGTACTGAGAGCTAATCAGATGAGAGTAGTATAGGCAAACTCAGTGTTGCTTCCCTAGGCCTTTTAGAAAACATCTGATATCTTGTGAAATATTTAAGCAGATTAATTAAATTAAGCACATAGTTTAACTTTGTTTAAATTGGAGTATGCTTTCTTTAAGGAGCTGTTTTCAGTAGACGTTAGAATCATTACTGTTATTTTATTTTAATATTTGAAATAGGTTGTTTGAAACCTGATTTCTCTTTTTTTACAGTTTGACCAGAGTGTTAAAAACTGTTGTTTGCCTCAGAACTTATTTGCAGTTAACACGGCTCAACAAACAGTGAACTCATTTATTGATGCCAGATTACAGTGTTTTCACTGTACTGAAATTTAAATAATCCCTAATGTTTTTTACTGCCTGACTGTAATTTCTATTATTTATTGCAGTTAGTAGTTGCATTTTCTTGTTCATATCACCGTTCTCTTCAATTTGACCTGTGAATTGAAGTTTTCTCAGTTGTAGTAGTTATCTGATGGGACAGAGGATAAGACTCAAAGAAGGAAAAGGTTCTGACTGAGCAGAACCTTTAAATAGTTGCTTAAAGTTAATTCCCATTTTAAGTGGCTTATCCAGAAGTTATTATCTTAAGTATATGAATCAAGATAAGCTTTTTCATGTGTGCTAAACTGAATCAGTGCTTTGAGGACTTGGAACTACGTTTGTCAATACACCATATGCACATAATAATGTATTTTTTGCAATGTACGCTTAGTAAATGAGATCAACCGAGTTGTAAGTAAATGGAATTCTATATTGTCATGCCAAATATGAAATGACAAAGCTGTAAATAAGTCACAAAGCAGTATTATGTTCCTGAAAGAGATTGAATTTTATAATGTGTTTCTTGAACTCTCCATTTTGGAAAGCAACTCGGTTTCCTATAACAAAGTAGTTAATTCTCCAGGTAAGGGGAGGACAAGTATCATTCCTAAAGGAAATTATTTGAAGCACAACATTACAATATGATCTGTAACTATGAAGTCCGTAGGGCATTAACGTTTTAGGAGCTGAAAGACAGTTCTGAGAGGCTCCGATTCAGTAACAATTATTAAAATATTATTTGTTTCTTAATTAGTAGCCATAATGAAAAACAAGGGGTAGTTGTATCCTTCGGACTCTATTCTCATACCATAACAGATTCATGTGGTGTTGCTTTAATAAAGTCAGACGATTTATTCTTCATTTGCACAACAGAAGGAAAGAAGAATTGAATCCTGTAGTGTAACACATACCCCTGGAACCTTAAATTTAATATTTTCTTTTTACTTTTGAATGCTTAATTGTATTTCCACTTCATTCTCTTTCCTCTTCAGCACATAATTCCTGTGAGCATGACACAAATGTTCTTCCTACAGGATTCCATCAGAAAGACTACCATAGCAGGAGACCAAGGAGTTTTGTAAGCAGAGAATATGAGGGAGTTGACAAACATTTCATACTTTCAGGTACGATTAAATAAGTACCCCATTGTTTCATAGGTTGCTAATATCATACTCCAGTCTTGATCAAAATGGCATGAGAAGCACTTATTGATTTTTCCTGTAGGACTGCAATTACTGCTAGTCTGCTTTTTGTATCCTACAGGATGTTGTGGTAATGATTTCCTTGCACACACCCCATTCATTTCTAATGACTTCTTCATTTGAGATTTGAACATTTTCAACTATATTCTTTCTTTTTTTATGTACTCTTAAAAAAACAGGCAATATAAAGTAAACAGAATACATACTTCAATCCATTATTTTTATACTTTCCCAACCTTGCTAAGTGCAAGCAATCTTATATTTTCTCATGGAAAAAAAAAGTAGGTCAGCACTCACCTCTGCAAACCTGATACAACCTTATATCTATTTTAGACTGGATGGCTGAAAGTGATTTTATGTGGGGTGCTAATCTCCTGCTACATAAGAGTATGTGAAAATGTGCTTCAGACTGTGAACTTGTGTCTGTCTTAACAGATGCCCCACTGAATTCTGTCACATTTAGTATCTCAAGGACATATTGTCAGCTTTTCTCAGGAAAAATAATGTCCTGCTCTGTGAGCTGTCCCCTTCGTATCTGTAGAATTGCTATTGAATAAAGTATTACTGAACAAGAGTGAAGGTGACAGAGGCTGAATATAGCAGTGAGAACCCTTTATGTCCAGTGATCATAATTTATTTCTGCACTAAGAATTTTAAAAATAAGACCTTATTTTTTTTTTCCCCTAGGTGGTAGTGCATCTGGGTTCCAAACCAAATAATAAGTGGTAGCATAACCATTGCAAAATATTGATTGATAAGAGCTTTCACTGCATCTGGGCAAATCACTGCATCTGGGCAAATCACTGCACAGGGTCCCCCTTAGCATACCTACAACAGGAAAAAAAAAAATTACAATTCCATAACCCAGCTAATTCTTCATATCACAGACAATGAGTAGGTTTATCTGAACTTGATTGCTTGGCCTGAAGACTGCAATTAAGAGAATGAAAAGAGTAATATTCACCTTGACTAGCAAAATCTGAGTAAGACTAGGGTTTGTCCTTTTTATGCCGAGACTTGACTTTTCACTCCCGTCTCAATTTATGTACACCAAGTGAAATGGATTAAGTCAGAAGAAAAATTCTTTAAGTTTTTGATCTCAGTCAGAATTATGCAGGGCATAATTTTTCACAGGACTTGTGTAACATAAATAGCTACTCCAAAGGTTACTTCAGAGCATTTTGGTCAGCCTTCTGATCCAGTTAATCCTTGGAGACATCTATCTTCCCACAGGATCATAGGTGACCTGCTAGCTAATTTAGCCTCTAAGCTAAAGGCACGAAGTTATACAAACATATATATTGCTCCCTGACACTTCATCCGCTTGTATGATCTATAAATTCCAGTCTGAACATATGGAGACAGAATAGAAATCTGATGTAGTGTTAGTTACCGTCGTAAAACCTGCACTGTTTTATTCATCACACTCCTGTTCTCTTCTGTTCTAGTTTTGTCTAGTCTATTCAACTTCATTCTGTTCTAATTATGTTTATTTTATATAGTATACAAATTAATATAACAAATACACAACACAATATTTTAGATATAAATATGTATAACCATATATTATACAGTTATATTCTTATGTATTGCAACATATTCTGCAAACACACATCTCCCTCTAATATATATCTTGGGTTTGAAGTGTCAGTCTTTGTGGAGACATCTGTAGAATTAGATTTCAATTTTCTAATTTCACCTCTCCTTCCACTGAGATGTAATAGCAGAATAAATAGGTAGAAAAACACGTGACTTCAAAATGAAAAGCATCTTATTCTGCTTATTATCACCTCATATATAAGAGAAAATTGTATTACCAGTCATTATATACCATAGAGTCCCTTAAAGGGGTTTAACTCTTTGTTGGATAAGGAATCGAAACAGGAACAGGGGAAAAGAAATTATACTATATGTATGAAATGCATGACTCCTTTCAAACTGCATGTATTAAGAACAGATGAGAAAGTAGAAGGCAGCATCCAGTCGAGAAATGAAGCTAGGAACGGCAAAGTGAAATGACTGTATTACAATAAACAAAGAACAGAGGCAGGAAGTGAATGAAACATCAATGAAATAATGCTAAGGTAAATGGATGCCCCATTAGTGATGATGCTTACAGATGTAATCTTTCAAGATGACATTCTCCAGAGGAATCTTTCCTCCAGTAATAACAGCTAGGCAATTCTTAGCAGAACTGTTTGGATTAGAACACCCTTCTTTCATAGAATCATAAAATCATAGAATCAGCCAGGTTGGAAGGGACCTCCGAGATCATCAAGTCCAACCCTTGATCCACTACTGCCGTGGTTACTAGACCATGGCACTAAGTACCACATCCAGTCTCATCTTAAAAACCTCCAGAGACAGAGAATCCACCACTTCCCTGGGCAGCCCATTCCGATGTCTGATTACCCTTTCTGTAAAGAAATTCTTTGTCAAGGCCTTAGATTGTCTGGAGCTTTCTTTGTGTGGTAAACCAGTTGTGGAAAGGACATGCGATAGACAGACCCCAAGACACAAGTTATTACAGAAATCTGTGTATTTTGTGGCTGAAATACACAAAGGGGAGATATACAAAAGTGTAAGGAAGACATTGCTGTGGAATGTTCAAGAAGTGTCCCTCAAGCCAGTGTGAAAAGAGGAGTAGGCCAGGCAAAGAAAATAGAAAAAGTTATGCTGAATTAGTGGTAGGATAGAGAGATAGCTGTTAAATATCTGAGGGAGAGCAAATGACCAAGAGAACTACTTAGCACAGAGCACAGATGCTTTGCCTGAAATTTCTCAAGAATGTATTAGCCTGAATGGGAATTGTTAACAACCTGCTTTACAGAAGCAGTCTCCTAAGTGCTTTGTAAACAAATATACTCTGCTGAAAAGTATATTGGCAACACAGCAACACAGCAGATGAGATAACAAGATATTAATTCTTGATATCTTTTGACCATTGGACTGAAAATGGTGATAAAATGGATCTAGAGTATTCTTAACGGCAGACTGCCGAGATGCCCCTCAGAGAAAAACCCTTACAAATATGCTCAGAAAGAATAAACAACAAAAAAACATCACATTACAAATGAAGACTATGTTGAACTAACATAGCTTTTGAAATATTTCTATTTTGTCTCACACATATGGCACCGGCTGGAAAGCATGTCCTAGAAATTCAATTACCCTAGTGTTTTTAAATGAAGGAATTAAATAGAAGGGTTACAAGGAAATAAATTATTTTAAAAGAAAGTAAACCTCAAAATGTCATAAATTCCAGGGCAACCCAGATTTCATTTCTCCAGTTCCCATTCTTCCTTAGGAAAATTACCAGAGAATTTCTTAATTGTTTAACTAAGAAATGTAATAAAGAGACACATGACAGCGTATGCTTTATTAATGTACAAGTTGCTTTAAAAATATTTCTATTTCCAAACTTCTATGGTGCAACCAGAGAAAAAGTATCATGGATGGATTTTTAGAAATGACATCCAGTGTGTCCAGACTTTAACTTTTATTTTATAGGTCAATCTCAAAGCTAAGCTATACTGACCACATTCTACTTCAAGAAAATATGGATTTAGTGCAAATGATGTGACCTTCAGCTCAGACTCCCAAACTGTGATCTAACAACAATAATGACCTCTGGAAAGCAGAAAGTTGTTGATACTGGCTTCTTGAAAATTTCATATGCCCTCAGGCTTTGCCTTGAGGTAAGCCCTTGGGTGAGTTACAATCACTAACAATCACTCCCTTTTCCTCTTACCTTCCTGGTCAAAGCCATGTTTCACTGTGGCGTTTATCAATTTATACATCTGATTGGCAGGCAACAGATCTCTATTTTTAATGAGATTCAAAATTAATTCTGCTTTCAGGAATGAACTTTGAACTCTTGATATGAACTTCAATCCTGCAAATACACATATGAATGGTTTTTACACGAGTGGTCCCATGGAACTGGAAAGGGATCACTTGGATGAATGAAGCTAATTGTATGCATAAGTGTTTTTAGAACTGAGGTAACGTGAGCAATTGCTCATTGCTCCTAAGACCAGGTATCTCTTGGTAACCTTCCACATATGAAAATAGAGATTTTGACATTCCCTTATAGTTTCCAGGCAGCTCAGAAAGATGCTTTCTCCAGTCACACACTGTATTTAAGCAGAATTTTACTCTGCATTACAGCGCCTAGTGCTTCTGGGACTACTTGGAAAATATTTACCTGGCATATTACAGACACAATGAGGCATACCCACAATGGTCTGAGCAGATGTGAACTCACATCTCGCATGTTTCACACAAACTAATATCTGTACAACTGCTGACAGTGCAATGCTACACTTGCTAATGAACCCTTCTGAGAGGCAGAGCTCAGGACTGGTGCTGTATGAATGTGGCTTTTGAATCAGGTAGTTCTGATTTGAGACCAAGTGCAAACACACATTACAGATATGGCCCTAAAGGTACTATAGGGTACCTCTAGGCATTTTGCCGATACTCTATACCAGTGGCAAGTGCAGCAGACTACCATGACTTCCTTATCATTCCAGACCTGCTGTGCCTCCTCCCCACCCATTCTTAGTTCACTGATATCTGAGTAGGAATGCAGAGGCAGATTCTAGAGGTATACCTCCCCTACGAAGGGAATTCCCCTTAACCAGGAAACTTTCTTTCGCTCAGTACCTCTCCATCACAGTAACTCTACAATGAACATTAAGCTGAAGTTTGACATATACTTCAGAGACTTGCTGAACTCTAGGATTTTGTGGAGAAAGGTGAATCAAGCTGTTCATATTATTCTTCTGCTTAATTAGAAAGGAAATTGTTGTTGGCATGCATCAACAAATCAGTATATTAAAAATATTGCATACTGTTCCTGCTCCCACTCAATCAAAACAAGCTAGGCTCAGCTAGCATTAACCACCTAAACACTAAAAATGAACATCTGAACTCCTCGCAGCAGTTCCCTATTGCAACAACAGGATACAAATAAGCTCCTCCACAGTGGAATCAATTTAATCCTAAAATATGTAACTGTGATATAGGCGGTGATTCTTCATTGTTTCTGAAGTGTCAGTATGATTATACTGGCTAATGTTGAGTTACAGAGATAGCTGTTAAAGAACTGAATTATGGCAGATGCTCTGGTGTTGGCTCCTATGTAAACAGCGTGAAAAGGAGGTAAGGGCTTCCAGCCTTCAGCCTACTGGAACAGACTTTCTCAGCTGAGATATCTCCATGGTGTCAGCCCCATGACAGCACAGCAAAAGTCAGTATGAGATCACAGTAAAGCTGTAAAGCCTGACACTGGTAACCTGTACAGTGGTGTGTGTTTTAGTCTCTGCAAAGGAATGTAGGAGCCTGACTTTTTTCCTTGAGGTGCTGTTGACTCAGAACAGGCTTGCATCAAAGTAGTGAAGATGTGAAGAAAGTCTGACCTTGAATCTGAGATTCAGTCTTCTTCGTAGAGCTTTTTATGGAGTGGCTAAGGCTATCTGTATGGCTATAAATCACTTCAGATGTGTTCGTTTCCTAAACATGAAACATTTAGCAGTTGCTTTTGATGACCTCCTCAAAATAATGCTAAACAACAATATTAGCATTCTGTTCTGGGACACTGTTTTTGCCACATAGGATCAGAGATTAATCTTGTTTTCTTTAGCATAAGGAAATATGAAAAAATATTACTTCAGAGCAAAATTTCTAATAAATACACTTTTTTGTTGTTTTGTTTTGTTTTTCTTTTGTATGTGTTGTTTTGTTTTGTTGTTGTTTTTTGTTTTAATGGTAACTTTCCATCTGCAAGTTTATCAGTCTCTGTGCTCTTTTTCTTTAATTTCATGGTTGATTTCCTGTAACAAATGTTTATCTTCTATTAACCACTACAGGCTGGGTCCTTGACAAAATGAGGCATTTCAACAACAATCTTGACCCCCTTGTGAAACAAGATTTCTCTCAGCATGACGCAAATCTTAGCCTCTTCATCAGCACTTGTAAAACGGTTGACTCATACACCTGACTCTTCCCATACCTGTTCTTCATAAGATCACAAGTTTCATTATCCCAAATAAAGGTCAAGGTAAAACAAAACAAAACACAAGCCCTAATGCTCCAGTAAGAAGACAGACTGCAAAGAGCAGTTTGCAGCCTGGAGCTTCTCTGGTTTCTCTGCATTGCTGATGAACTCCATTCAGTTTACTTGTAGATATTTTTTAGACCAGTTGCTTTGTGAAAATATAGCTAACACTTAAATAGATTTCAATAATTCTGTCATAGAGAACCTCAGGTTTTTGGTGAAAACATTTCTGCTATCAATACTTGACTCTCTTGCAAGTCCATAACATGGTCTGGAATGTGTTCAGGTTGCCTTCATGGTGTGAAGCCTGTGGCCATTTAGTAGCCTTCCTCACAAAGAGTAAAAAGATAATGTTAAAAAGTGGTATCACTTTCCAAGGGGACCTGTGAGAATCCACCTAGATGCAAGGTAATTTCTTCTTTCATTCTCATTTGTTTTCACTGTTCAGGCTAGCAGAATTCCCTCATGTAACCTTAGGTTGATTTTGATATTTTATTTTCAGGGTGGAGCACTACCATGATTATTGTCGATAAACTACTGTAGAGTGAGATTGTGAAATAGACGGTGAGAGTGCTCAGCTGTGTAATTCTGGCACAATGAGCAGTTTCAAGGGATCAGAATCTTTGCTATGATTTAGTGTGAGTCACCTTGGAAACTATCCCAATTTACATAGAAATCTCCCTTTCCCCCTCTACTATTATTCATTTTCTAATCAATGGGTACTGCCTGTTGAAGTTCAGGGTCTTACTTACATGGAAGGCAGATCAAAGGGTCCTATTTGTAACCACTTTTCCTTTACAACAGAAAATATTAATTCCTCCTCATTTTCAGGGTATTTGAAATGGTATAAGATAATGAACTGACTTCCTAAACATCTGAATCTCACTTTGAAGTCTAAACTAATCCAATATAACCACAAAATACCGTTACTGCACACAGTGGATACTGTGCCTTAATAGATATTACACTCAACCAAGAAAAATTGTTGCACAGGTATGTTTTCACTTTTTTTTTTTTTCACTCAGTGAAAAAGTACGTGTTTCCTCTACTTACAGGTTAAGGCAGCTATAAATCACCCCAGTAAATTACTCTGGATCATGAGATACTGTCAATACAAACAAAAATCTGACATGTAAACTGGTTGCTTGCAGTAGAAAGCAAGCAGAAGATGCAGAAGAAATGCAAGCAGAAGAAATGCAGATCTCTAGAAAAACAAACAAACAAACAGACCATAGAAAATCACAAGAAGGGTTTATAGGGCAACCATTAAAAAAATTCAGATTGTTACTGGCTGATACAGTGATCGTCATTTTTGAGAAGCCAAACCACTGTACTACAAAGAAAACTACGGGACACATATGCATATTATGGAGAATAATGGAACCATTTAGATGGCCATTTGATCTAGCAGGTCGCGGGGCGGGGGGGACAGAAGAAATTATATTAGACAGAGTTTGCTGTCTCAATACACATCAAGTTCAATGCTATTATTTGTGGCACCAGTGCAACAAGGTACTTAAACTGCTGTGTAACTTTAATATAAGGAGACGTGAATATCATGAGGTGGATGTCCTCAAAGTTGTGAATTACACAATCTTTATTTCAAGTGCATTATTAAACAATATTTCATATTCTGACTATTCACTTGCCAGTTACAGTCACTTTCCATCTTGACTGTTCTTGCAAACAAACAATCTTATAGGAAGTCTCTTCAAAAGGAGTTCCTACTCAAAACCCACTGTAATTAAGCTAAGTAAATGTTGGCTTTCCCTAACAGAGAAAATGTTCCACTCTAGGCAGCCCCTTCCTATTTTCAGTTAGAATCACATCCTAATCAAGAGTGCCTATAGTTCAGCACTTCAGCTGATTGCAATCTCAGTGTTTAAAATCAGATCTTCCACCTTGTGGAAGCTCAATGATTTGTTCACATTATTGCATTGCTTATACTTACTGTTTTGTGGGGAGTTTGCTGTTGATCAACACAAACTTCATATTAACGTATATCACTGTCACCTTCTGAGGCAATTTAAATAAATGTATGTAGCCATGCGGAGGATTGCATTGTGCACCCAGCCTAGTTATAGTACAATTAAACTCAATCTGGAAGAAAACCAATGATGATTTGATTAAGTTTCAGTAGCAGATGTCCACCTATGGTTCAGCTTGAAGTAGAGAAAAAGAGTTGTATTTCATTTAAAAGACCAAACCCACAGTGCTGCAAATCAACGACCTACATTTAAAATTAAAAAGTTTTTTCTAGTTACTGTTGTACAAAATTTTCAGAATGCTTACATGGACTGGGGTTTATATTATTTTATTGTAAGTATTATATTTACATTTTTTTCAAAAAGATTTCCACTTCTACAGTTACATTAAAAGATTGTGGTTTTGGTTTTGACAGTGCATTTTCTTCACTTTCACTGACAAGTGAAAATTTTTTTGCAAACATTTTAAAGTTCCATTTGGTGATGAAGTAAACTTGTCCATACAAAAGTATGTAAAATCACTTTCTTTCACAGAAAATCCTAAAATCCAGGACTGCATCTGGGTCCTGCAGGCTGCAGCATTTTCTAACATTAGTGACTCTAATATCTCAGGATCCCTTTCTTTCTTTCTCACAGAGATCTGAAACCTGGATTTGTCTTACAGAAAGTAATCTTGGTTACTTTCCACATGATTCTCTTGGCTCCAGTGCTCTGTAAATCTACAGATTTGCTACAAAGAAGAGAAATGATGAAGTTTGTTCAGGCAATCTGATATAGAAGCAACTATGATGAAAAGAACACGAAAATTTAAAGAAAAAAGAAAGAACAATGAACAATTCAGACTGCTTATTTTACAGGTCTGCCAGTTTGTGGCATCTTAAGCAGTTGCTGAAGAGAAGGTGCCATGATGTCTATTAGACCTGCCCACTACAGACAGTCTATTTAATTAGCCATTGTAGTATTTGTATACCTCCTGCTTTCATTCCGTTCCACGTTCTAGATTTCTTAGAGAGATATTTTCCATTATTTAGCACAGCTAGGGGTGCATGATCCTTTTCAGCAATTCAATAAGAGGTTATCAGGCCACAAAAGCACCTGAGCAGAAATATGGTATTAGTCCTTTAAATGCAATTTGCAAAAGTCACCATGGAAAACAAAATCCTCTGTTCTCAGTAGAAGACTTTGAAAATTGGTATTTTTTGCCATACAGTTGCAAATTTTTCTAGAGAAAAAAGTCTGAATTCATAAACTGCCCTACTAAGACTTGGAAAGAAGAAGAGTTAAAAAAAAAAACCAAAAAGTGAAGATTGCTTATAGGGGTTTTGCAAAAAGGGAGTTCAGGATGAAAGAAAGTAGTGACAGTCTTCCTCATCTCGAGAAGGCTTGATGATTCAAAAAAAAAGACAAAAAAATTTGCACGCTACCAGAAAAAAAGGGAATAAACCCCAAACCTAAAAATGCAGCAATTGTTTAAAAATAACTGGAATACATCGTGATCTTTCAACAATTTTCTCTCATGTGGCAGATTTCATAAACATTGAATTTTTTTGACATTTCACTAGTAGAATTGGATTTTCTTTTTCCCTACCTGTATCCCATGCACACACTTGTTACATACACACACATACCCACATCTGTAGTGAAAAGTAATAAATTACCATTGATTTCAGCAAAAATTAGATGAAGTGGGATAATACAAAAATAGTAGCTGCTGAGGTAGACTTTACCTGTGGTCATTAATAGAGCATTTAAAAAAATTAATACTTGCTGATTATCTGTAATAACTACAATCAATTCCTGCCTGGAAAAAAATCAGCAGGCCTTTATTCATGTGCTGCAGTGCTTTACTAAAACAGTCACATGCTTGGGTTTTAATATTTTCATAGACCTGCACAGGAAAGCCTCATGTCCCACTTCATATTCCAGGTTGAGTGGTCACAGTTCTTTATGGTTCCTCACATTGTTGGCTGAAATCATACACGTTTGCACATCTAAAAGTCTTTGATGGGCAAATCAGTTCACAGGCCAGTTATTTCATTTCATCAATGTAATCAGTGTAGATGATAAAGCATAATATAAATATTAGACAAAAGGTTGCCCAAATATACAGAGCTTTAGTGCACTGAAATGTTGACATGACGGAAAGCATCAAAAGAAGGCATCCACTGTGGAGAAGGATTAGTGATATTCCACGCTGAGGTGATCAACGCATAAAGATCATTAAGTGTAGAACTGCAAGAAATCTAAATGACTAAATGACTAAGAGTCTTGCAGAGATTCCCAGAAGTTGTCTTTCATGTCCACACTGACTGGATCATCTAATATAAGATGACAAATTAACACATATACTGTAAGTATCTGTTCCGCTGTTCACAGTGAAGGGCCCATGGTATTGAGGTGAATTATAATGTTTACAACTTTCCACTAAGGGTTTGCACATTCTGTACTCAGTTTCATTTATTCTGACCTGGGAAATTCTGTGAACTGAGAGGAGAACAATTAAAGCATTAATTGCCAAACCACTTTAAGTTATCACTGAAACCTGTTCCAGAGGTCAGGCCTACCAGCATGCCCTGGCAGTGGTGGAGACTAGCAGTATACCAGGCTGCTTCAACAGGCATATAGCCAACAGATGAAGGAAAGTGATTATCCCACTTTACTTGGTACTTGTGAGACTACATATGGATTCTTGCATCCTGTTTTAGGCCCCTGGGACAACAAGGATACTGATAAAAGTGGAGCGAGTTCAGCATAGAGTCACCATGATGGGTGGACTGGAGCATTTGGCTGGTGAGGGGAGGCTGAAGGAACTGGGCTTGTCCAGCCTGGGGCAGGGTTGGCTTCAGTGGGACTGACCAGCAGCTCCCACTATTCATGGGCATTGAGGAGAGGAAGCCAGACCCTGCACAACGGAGCATGGATGAGAGAAGGGCATAGACCAAACCATGAGGGGTTCAAGATGGATGTGAGGTTTTCAGCTGCCAGGATAACTAAGCATTGAAAGAGGTTGTGCAGAAAGGCCAAGAAATCCTCAGCTTTGGTGGAGTTGATAAAGTCCTGAGCAGCCTGATCTACTTTCAGTTTTGACCCTGTCTGAAGTAAGAGCCCTCTAAGGTCCCTTCCAGTCTGAACGACTCTGTCATTTGGCAGTCCAAATCAGACAGAAAATACAGTGGGTTGAATAAGAATGACAGTGCATACAGCAAATGATAGACAGATGGACAGAAAGAGGCAGTTTCAAAATACATTATTTCTATGAACAGTGCTTTTCTAGTCCTTTGATAATTGTTTTTTTTTAGTCATTCTAAATGAATGACCATAGCAAATACTTCAGTGCTAGTGCTAAGAACTAAAAGTCAGTTATTCTCTTTTTCAAGAGAGAGGTGTGGCGACTTGAGGTGAGTGGGTTCTTTGTAGTAGGAGCTTAATATTATTGAGAAATATTCATTTGCCCAGATAACTTGGACTTAAAACTCTTAAAGAAATGCAGTAGAACCATAGGGTAGTATAGAATTAATTTCCTCGGTTTTGTTTTAAATAAATTAATAAAGACAGGAATAAAACCAGCAGAGTTGAGTAAAGAAGATGGGTAGTCACCTGTTACTTTACCTTCCAAGCAAAATCTTTGGCAATACAGTCCAAGTTTTAAGTTAACTTCTAGTGTTACACTCTGTCCTTCTGCATGCATTTTTTCTATCGGTAAGATGCATTTTTTCTGGTTTTTTTTTTCTCACTAGCTCATTCTTCCCTGATTTAATTATGCTTCCTAGTTCATAGTTCTCAAGTCATCTGCATTTATAGAAGAGCACCATTTTAAGCATTATATCCTCTGGTCTTTGAGCTGCTAAATTCCTCTCCTGACACCCCCAAAGGTAGAAAGGAGGATTTGTTTATTTTTTTTTCAGAAATAATAGTCAGTGACTATGAATATGATGGATAGTATGACACAAGGACTTCAGTGATACTGAATCTTTTTTAGCTTAGAAATGACTGAAAAGTCCATCTTGTCTGGAAGAGGTGGTAAAATTCGTCAGTTTAACACATAGGTGAGACCCATGCCTATGTGGGGTAAACATAATGTGCTTGTACTGCATTTTTAGAACAAGTAATTTCACAGGTGTTGGCTCTTTGATCCTAGTTAGATGAAGCCATAATGGTTATTTGGTACCAAATACAAAAACTCTTCTAATTACAGTCCAAATCTTCTGTCCAGATCATGAAGCAACTAACATAGTACTAAAATGGCAACTAGGGTATATGTACACATCAAAACAAAGGTGCAATAAGCATTGCCACCTTAGATGCAATGGCCAAATAACACAAAAAATGAACCTGACAACACCATTGCATAAACACCTTCATGGGATATAAATTTAAGCATATAACCATGAAACTCCAGTGTATGGTTTCATAATATGCTAGCATTCTGCACCTTCAGCCTGATCAGAAACCTGTGGCAACACCTCCCAGCTGCTATTGTTATCTTATTTCAGCTATGTTCAAGAAAGCACAGTCAGACTTTGGCTTGGATATAATAGCCATACCCTGCTTCAGTTTCAGTAGAGAAACAGAGTACTGAGTTTGCTTAGGGGAAACTGTTCTCACCTGCTGAGACTGGAATGGATGAACACTGGCAAGCAGGACTGGAGGAGGGAAGCACTTGCACAATACTAAAAGCAGGGGAGGTGACAACTCTATAGGACTTTTTTGGCTTTAAATTTTTGTAGTAGTATAAATATGCAATATACGGTATATGCTAGAACTCAGTTATGACTAGGCCACCTGGTAGACAAACCAATGATTTTTGCGAATACTGAATTCAAAGAAAAGTAAGAGAGGTCACATATTTGTTGGTCTTTTCTTACCCATAGTAAAACAACAGAAATTACAAAGTACTTAATTATGAAGGAAAACACACAAGTCATTTTAAACAGAGCAAAGAGTATTTTGGGGATATTACTGAAATAGTAATACCAACTTATATTTTTACATATCAGGGATGCACAAAATATTTGCTTGCAATAACTAGTGTGCTTCTCTGATTTGAGACTTGTCCAAAAGGAAGAGAATTTTTAAACTTGACATGTTGTTGTTGGCTTATTTTTTTCCTTATACTCTGCAGTGCGTTTTATTGCCAGGTGAGCTCTTCTGTCAGGATCTCTCAGCCCCATTTAACAGGCTTCTACATGTTTCATGTTTCAGAACTTGAAAGACTCACCCAACATATCATCAGTGTTCCCATCACTGGTCATGTTGACACTGGCTTCCTCCCAAATCAAACGTGAATGTATTTTTTAATTCTACTTAAAAGTTTCTGTAGAGGAGATTAGTCAGTGAAGTACAAATTAAAAAAAAAACAAAACAAAACAAAACCAAAACTAAGCAAAATCCCCCAAACAAACAAAAAAGCAAACAAAATCTAAATCAAAAAACAACCCACAAACAACTCCCCCCCCCAAGAAGTATGTAACATACATTTTTCCCATCTTAACTATTCAAAATGCCCAAAGGAATAAATATCTAAAAGTAGGAGACTCATCAGAAATAGTACAATGTAGGTTTTTAGGATAACAGTTTAAACCAAATAAAGGCATGTAGTTCAGATTCCTGGTACTGATTAGATGTATTAGGGTTACTCACCAATGTCTTCTTATTTGCCTCAATTCAGCAGAGCGCTACACGTGACTAATTAGGAATACAAGCATGGAAACAGGATTTAAGCTTTAGAACAACCATATGGGTGCTTACAGCATCTTACTAAATAAGGGCTTGGAGCCTTAGCCAGCAACTTTATTCATGTAGGCTTTTACACTCAGTTTGCTGGAGATGTCATCCTTTCAATCTCGTGATTTTTTTTCTCTTGTGATCTTGTATTCCATGTGGTAGAGTTTCCATTTCCTCCTACATGCTGGGGGGGTAATTTGAAGGGAGAAGACAGTCAAGATGTATTTGGTTAATTTCTCTGCTTTGACACATGTAGAAATACACTATTTCTTTGTTTATATAATTCAGTTATTTCACACAGAATTTAGTATTCCAGTAAAATATGGTGCTGTGAAAACCTGCACTTTTTGTGAGTGCCTCAATACCAGATTTGAGGGCTAGAAATGAGAGGAACAATGTTGTATAGTCATAGAATTCTGAGAAAAAACCATGCTGCATTAAAATGGCATTGTATGGTTGTTTATTGTTTCTAAACAGTTTCCAGATGAAATCTGGAAAGAGAGAGATGGTTTTCCTAACTGCCAACTCTGCAAACACAATGTGGGAGAGTCAAGCAAGAGTTATATAACTAATTAAAACCAAATTAATTTAATCAAAACCATTAGGCACTCATTACCCATGCAGCTGCATTATCTTTTCAGTTCACCTTTATCCTCTCCCCCCTGCTGTATTGGTCATATTCACCTCTTATTTCTGGTCTGTAAATAAACAGCTTTTTAGGAAAGGAAATGAGTCTTTGTGTGTACCAGCACTGTCTTGGTCTAGATCAGCCACAATCATAATGCAAATAAAAATACCGGTGGAAAAAGACAAATATAAACAAAGCACATAGCTAACTTGTTATTTTTGTAGATTATTCAGTGCAATTAATTTCTCAGACACTCATTCAGGAGACAGATACTTTTCTAGCACTTGTGGTCACTCATAGTTTCTCTCATGCACAAGAAGCTTTCTTTCATGCACAAGATTACATAAGTTTACAACTTGAACAGGTGAGTAAAGATATTTTATTCAAACAAGTAATCAGCTTCTGAAATCGGACACCTTCGAAACTGGGTGAGGTTTTTCAGGGAGCATTGAGAAACTTCATATTGCTTCAGAACTTTGAAGATTAGTTTTATTGCAATGAAAGCCAGAGGGTTTACAAGTGAACATTAAAAACAGACAATATTTAATATAAAGAATAAATTTTGTAGACGCCATACATAATTTCTCTTTGGGATTATTATTTAATGACACGGCGGAAAGAAAGACTTAGCTTTTATTTTTATGGTATTGTCTCTTGGAATGGATGCTCAAGGCAAAATCCTGGCTTGCAATGCAAGGTGTGCCAAGTAGGGAAAAGAACACAGGTAGCTTCTTCCTTTTCCTCATGCACCTGTACAGGTTCGGGGCAGGATGGTGCCACACCTACTGGGAGACTTGAGGAGTGAAGGCCCATAGTACCCAAGTGAAATTAAAGATGTGGTTTACCATATGGTTTGCAGAAAAGGATCCCTCCCTCTGCACATGCCTGTGGGAGTATGCCCATGGCCATGTCTATGCCACACAATAAAGGTACATAATGGAAACCTCAGGCTGAGAGACCTCAGCTAAATGCACACCAGGACATGATGGGTTTTGTGGGCCTGAAGACACGACAGGTACAATAGTTTATGCTGCATCCAGGGCACTAAGTATTGCCAGAAAAACTTTTCCAAAGAAATGGCTAACACTACCACAAAGAAATGTCCATGCTAAAAATAGGAGTGGAAACAAGGGACTGGGCAACATGGAACAAGGATGCATGGCTTTGCTGTGTAAAAACTTGCAAACTGGAAAGAGAAGAGTCAATGGCTGAGAGCTGAGAAGGTCAAATTCTCCTTGTGGCTATGCTGTTTCCAGACCCAAGCTTACCTTCATGCAACTAACTCAGAAGTCTTTTCATGATATTCCCAAAAAACCTCAGGAAACTTTGGAAAGGATGGCGATGCATTTGTGTCAGTGCCACCACCAATGCAAAATGTGGCATTTGGGGACATGTTCTATCGGTGAATGACAATGCTGGGTTAACAGTTGTGCTCAATGACCTTAGAGATCTTCTCCAACTTCAACTATTCTATGATTCCATAAAGAACACCTTCACCATTATTTTAAGTACTTACCTCAATGAAAATGAAACTTAAACTCTGGATTCATTATGATTTAAAAAAAATTAAAAATTCATTATTATCAAAAAACACCTTGTGTTTGTTCTGAGAAGAACAAACACAATTATTTGACAGAAAGAGCAGCCTGAACTTCTGCTTTATTTACTTAATTTTTTTTGCAACACTTTTCTGCACCGTTTGATAGACAAAAACATTAACTCTAATGTGCTCACAATTACTCAAATGACTGTTGTGTCTGAGATATAACACAATTTCTGCTCCCTGTCAGAAGAGCTCCAGTTCAGTAAACTCTTATATCAAGGTCTAAAAAACTGTAAAAAAAAAAAAGTTACTAAGAGAAATCTGAGGCTTTTCTGTATAATAAATGTTTGTATAATAAAGCATACAAAGTCATCAGGGATATTCTGACAAGGTACAGAATTAATAAAGAAGCATGAATAGCAGAATATCCCTACTCACCTCAATGCCCATAAGAAATGAGAAATGCCTATAAGGAACTAGGAATGCCTATAAGGCCTGTATTTGCCAACAAATTTTGTAACCGAAAAATCAGTGAAAACCTTCAATGGGATGTTGGAGCAAGATTCCTATAAGAACAGTCATACCTCTTATTCAGAAAGAGATTCTGGACAGAAGAAATAGTTTCCCAGGTATGTAATCCTTATTCACTTCAATTTTCATGTTTGTGGAAGATATAGGGAAAAAACAGAAAGGATCATAGGGTCTTTCGGCTGTTATGAAACAAGCTGCTAATTATTACTGAAATATGGCTCCAGTTGTCATATTCAAGAGAAAAACACTGAAAATCATCACAGATTATATCCTCCTTATCTATTCTTAATTCTCTTCATGACAAAATGCTGTAAGTCTGTTCTTGTAATCAAGTTTCTTTAAAAAAAAAGAAATAAAGATTACTCGTAGTTCTTTATTTCATTGGGAGGAGGAGCAATCATTTCAGTGAAAGAAATTGCTTCATGTTAATATGTCTATACAAATGTACAATTGGTATACGGAAAAAGACAATCTGGCTCTGTAAATCATGCTGAGATTATTTATTAACCTATTTGCTTGGAACATTTGTCTTTCAGAGTTCAGTGCTCCCTTAGCACTCAAGACACTCTAGAAAAATGGGATTGTCTCTAAGGAGTATACTGAAAATTTGTCTAAAATTGGTGTTTGAAGAACAATAAATGCCCAAATATGAAGTATGAACCTATGAGGTGTTTGCCCAGATTTTATTTGACAATTTCTATGCTAGTGAGTAGTAGCAAAATACCAAAGATAGCAAACTAACATGGTTTAATTCCCTAGGTGGCTCAGAGGAGAGATGAGCCTTAACCACAATTATTGTCACTGGCACCAATGATGAATCTCTAAACTAAATCATTGATATGCCACCATACATGCACAATGTTTTATGTTTTCCATGTGTTTTACTGTGTCCACATTGTAATAATACTGTGATGCTCTTTTTTCTAGAGGAAAAAAAAAAAACAAATCTTGTGCAGTAGCAGTGAAACCAACAGATGGAAATGCCATCAGGGCCTATGACTGATTTCATGGACCTCCCCTCTGAGCACATAAACTTCTTATGGAATAAAGCAGAAAACTTCCTGAGCTCATAGAACTGAACTTCCTGATTTCAGCTACCAGTTTATCTTCAGGAACTGCAAACCAAATAGCATCACCCAAGATCAGGTTCATGGAATGATATTCACATATGGCCCATGGAAACTTGATACTATTTGTGTTCAGTATTAAATGTCATAATTTAGGAGTTTCTTCCCCTTCTACCACACACACTCTACTTTCTGTATCACTGTCCTACTGTATCACATGTATTATACAATAAAGAGAAAAATAATTAGACAGTAAAGAAAGAGGAACAAGCAGTGTGACCGTGCATGCTATGTTGGCTGAAGAAGCATTTTTCAGTGTAACCGAATCAGTGTAATTTTATTAACCTCTTTGGCTTCTAGAAGTTTGAAAATGAAAACCTGTAAGAGCTCTATAATCACTTTTACACATGTAAATTACAGCTGTTTCTTTGATATTTTTACCAGTATCAAATATCACAAACTTTTAAAGTTGTTATCTTCTACTACTACTAATTATTCCAGGAAACCACAAGTGGAGTTTTACAACTTTCATTTGTTGGTATGAAAATTAAACATGATAAATTTGAGAGTTTTTGCTGCACTACATTTACATGCCCATATTAATTTTTTTATCTGATGGAACTGTTCATTTAACAAACCCTACTGAAGGCCCCAAACCAGAATTCAAAATGTCAGAGAACACTTCCCCTGACTAGGTGTAAGAATCTACTTCTTTATATTGTTTTTCCTGCCAGTTCAGAAACCTGACACTAGTTCTTCTCCTTTTAACCTTCTAACATATGTCTACTTTTTAATTATCATAGAAGAAAAAGAAAACCCCAAAATAAGTCAGGTTGCACACAATTAAGCCATAGGGAGGAACTTTTATTGAAGCTTAAGGGACAGCAATTTTCCTTAATACTTTAAAAACAATCATTGCCCAACCATCAACATATGGAACACCTAACTTATAAAATCTCTCATATTTCATCTTATTAAAAACTATTGCAGAGGCTGTCTTTCCTCAGAATACCTAACACCAGTTTTTGACAGATCGTGTTAATATATGAGGGTTCTTTTTCATATTTAGCAGAAGAAAGCTTGGAGATAAATACAATGTTCAACAAACTATAATATATAGAATATATAATATTATAGAGCAATAATATAATATATACACTGGCCTTTATGTATTTACCTTTATGTGTACACATTGACAGATATATTGGCCTGAGTCTTTAAAACCAGAGCTGAGCTGGATGCAGGTGGACACCTCCTGTCAGGAATTACAATGGCAAAGCAAGTCTCCTAGGACGGGATAAAGGACAGAAACTATTTGGAGTAGAGAAAATACTTATTTGGAAATCATGATGTGAAAATCGACTTGAAGCACTCAAGTTGAATTCATCTTCTGAGGAACTGCAGTCTTCTAGTTTTGTTTAAATGCAAACTTTTGCAGGGTAGTAAAGGGAGAGAGAGACACGCCCTGTAAATGCCTGCCCCTTTCACCACCCGCTGATTTGTCAGCAGTTGCCTGCTCACCTCTGGTCTGCTGGTGGAGCTCGTTTGTGAGCACTTCCTATGCTACTGCAGACCAAAGGAACTAGACTTGCAAACACCTCCTTCAGCATAAAAGTGATAATATTTTCCTTGACCAACTCTTTTTAGCATGGGCTACTGATACATAAGGAACTGAGCACGCCTGGAGGGATTGCTTCTGGGACAGCCTCATGATTTCTAGATGCCTGTGTTTCTCAGGCTCCCTGCATTGGTTATTGTAACAAAGCCACATATTTAATATGAACCCATCCACCATAATAGCCACTTATCAAAACTGTTTATACCTCTGGTTTATACAACGTTCTGCATCAAGGAGTATCATCATTTAATCAGGCACTGTGTAGGAAAAAAGTTTCCTTTGCTCACTAAATCCTGATTATAAGGAACAGCTCAAGAAACTGTTGGTGAATGGGAGACCAGTCACCTCTTCGAGAAATGTAGGACTGAAGGTCATTGCAATCAAAAGCCCCATGAGATTTCCAAAGATCCATTTGGGGTCTCAGATTTGTTTGAATCGATCTTTAGACACTTAATTAGAGTAAAAAGAATCTAATAGTCTATCCATACTGAAAACCTGTATAAGGAAACTTTAGAGCTTTCCATTTATATCAATTTCTATTAACTCCAATTTCCACTTTGGAAATTACTTTGCATTTACATAAGTTTCACAGTTTGTAAGAGGTTGTACCTGAATGAAATAAACCGTATTATGAGGACATTTTTGTTGGTATATCTATGCTACCATTATTCAATTATGATAGTGATGTTTCTTAGTGCAGTGATTTTAAATGTGCCTAATTTACTTAGCTATGCTGGTAGAATTTTAGCATATAGACTAGGCTTTGCTTTCATTTCTTTCTTCTTTTGTTTTGCTTCATTTAGCTCACATTTCCTCTTAATTTACCTAAACTAAACTAAACTAAGCTTTATGTACTCTGAAAAAAAAAGTATTTCTACTGGTTTAATTGACCTGTTTCAAAAACAAATGCCAAATTAAACAAGGATATGTCTTTGTAAAGCACACAACAGAAAAAATAATTACAATAGGGATAACTTTGTAAAATGTGCCATGAACACAGTATAAAGGAATCACTGTAACACTGAACTTTGAAGAACTCTGGAGACTCGGTTTTATAGGAGGCTATTTGTTCTCATCATAAGTTAAGCACATGAAAGAAATCTAAAAATTGTAGCAGTGCAGTGAGTCAGGTCTGGAGAGATGCTGACAACAGACATCAGGACTGCAGGCCATATAGACAGTGTGCTGCTCACAGAGAGGATCAGGGGAACAGGACATGCCAGGGGGAATGGCTGATGTTTGACAAACAGAATATTCCTCTTCTTGTATATCTATCAGTGGTACCTTTTGAACTAGTTTTTGCTGAGTTTGCAAAGATATATGCCCTGTCAGCCCTTAACACATGTACCATTATCTATTTTAAAGACTCCACTCCCACTGTTTCCTTCTACAATGCTGGGCTTTCTGCTGTAATTACTGTAACAACTGTCACAGGCAGTTTCTGCAAGTTTGCATAGCATTTAGCCAAAATGGGGCTTTGATACTTCTGGGGTTATTAATATATTACAAGCAAAGAATGTAATCAAATATTTATGTGACTATTCCTTCCCATGTTAAATTTTATTTTATTTTATTTTTAATGAGATCTTTGAGTCTCAGTTTATAGTTTTAGTAAGATCACTCCAACGTTTTCCTGGAGGGTAGCAGTCTTTTGACCTCTTGTGAAAGGCAACCAAGGAGAAAGCAGTGTTTTGCCCAGAGAACTCTGACAATGACTCTAGAACAGAGGATTATATCAAGAACAGGTTAACTATAAGTATTGACAGAATTAGACAAAAACTACCGCTATGTAGCCTAAGGTGTTTTGTTTTTTTCCATAGTACACATTATTACACCCTGGTAAAACAAAGCTCTGCAGTATTTTAGAGCAGTCAAATAATAAGCAGTTTGTTTTTGTTTCTTGCACTTCAAGAATGGTTGTTCAGACTTCTGCCATAGACTGCTCCTTTCACATCTGTTCAGTGAAAATACAGGGCTTTTCAGGACTGTCAGAGATTTGGGAAGTTTCTATAAACATTAAGGATTATATTTCTATAGTAAAATTGCCTATCTCTGTAATTAACAAAACTCATTAAAACCAAATATGTCCACTTTTGCCTTGCAAAATTAGCTGCTTCTTTAGTTCTTTCTTTATTCTCCAAGTTAGCTGAGACTTTCCATGAGTTAATGACTTACTTTTGCTATTACAACAACAGAATTGCTTGTCCTTCAACCACCTTGAAGTAGAAAAACAGTTATTAGCTTGTGTTAGTCATTAGTAACACACCAGTTTAGGCCTTTTGTACTGCACTGAAATAGATATATTGGGACATTATTGTGTGCTTTGAATTCTAATTTATGTATTTCTACAGAAATGAGATTACTTGTCATATATCAGATACTACGTATATTTGGTAACATTTTCCTTTAAAAAATTAATGAAAAAAAGAAAAAAAAAAGTAAATTGTGTTTTCAAACATATGAAATCTATGATCTGTGGCACAATGCTAGGCATACATGTAGCATGTAAAATACCTGTACAATTATTTATTACCTTCAGAAATGCTCTGTTGAGTTTTCAGTGTCAAGTACAAAGCTACTCTACTTCTGTTGGACTCCTTTGACAGAAGAACTATAAACATAATGACTGGGTACACACTTGATAAGGACACAATTATACTAATATATGATTATATCAGTATAAAACTGCTTTCAACATATACAGAGCACAAGACATGCCTGCGAAAATCTTACAAATGGGACTTCTGTCAGTGCACAGCTGCCAACATTGTAGGGTTTTTAGGATACATGTGCTTTGCTGTTCCCTGTCCTTCCCTGTTCCCTGTGCTTGATTGAAGAGGTACCAAGGCACACAGTGTGTCATAAGTCAGTTCCTGAGTGTTAAACACCTATTTTTAAGTACACAGTGTGTTCCCAGACTAGTTCTTAGGCCTTGCAGTTTCTCACAGTTTCCTTTTTTCTACCTCTGAAGTTTTGAAGTACTTTTTCAGTAGTTATAGTTTGTTTTGCCAGTCTGCAGGATTTCTGCTGTGCTTTTATTGTCAGAAATATGGAACTGCATAATTAATACCATTCTTTTTTATTTCCTTTGAGAGCTGGAGTGCATGGTTCTTCAATATTTGCAGAATACCAATGTCCATCCTATTGATCTTCAGTACTACAAAAAAGATGAATGAACTAAAGAAAAAACGAGGAAAATCTGTGTATGCTATAGGCATTCATAAAACAGTTGCCCATACCTGTCCTGTTATCCTGGTCCAAGATATGAGCAAACAGGTCTATACCACGGTGCACATCTGAATGAAAAACCTGCTAGTGCAATTTTTTTGTTGTTCTTGAAAACTCCTTTCCCCGTTTACTCAGTTTATACACAGTTTTCCATTTGATATTTTTTTGTTTAGTTTAGTTAGTTTAGGGATGTAGAACTGAAAGAAATCTCTCAACTCAATGAATCCAATTCTTCTCTGATTTCCAACCTGTTACATTATACATACTGTACACCTTTCTCTTTAACTTTTATCTTTTTTATATAATTATGATGATGAAATGTTGATCACATTGTTTTGGTTTCAGTTTTAGTTTGGTTTGTTTGTTTGTTTTTCCAATTCTAAAGTTTATTTTACTTGTATTTCAAGAGATCAATAATCTTAAGGTTATTTTGTCGTGTTAAGCAACTGCGAATCTGCATTTCCTACTTAAAAGGTAGACACAAAATCCCTTGATAATTATTGTGGCAAGATCCAATATGAATATTTAATTCTTGAATATGTATAACAAAAGAAACACGCAACTCACTGGTGCCATATATAATTCCTGTCTCAAATGTAAATAATTATTGCCTGCAACTTTCAAAGGCAATTATAGTTGCTTCTTCAGTCTCAGTTTTAAATAGACTGAGGAACAGTTTCTTCTTTGACTATGCTGCTGACTCCTAGTTCTGTACTGAATATCATCTCATTAAGATTCCTGCAACCCTTGGACTCTCCTTCCTTTTTTTTTTTTTTTCTAATATTGTGGACCTTTCAGTGACTACTATTTCACCATATACCAACTTTATAATATACTTTCACTGACTAACATTCTGTTCAAGATTTGTATTATCTTTCTCAGCTATAAATAATTATTATGAGATCTGTACTGTATGTGCCAACTTGCTTCATTATAATTTATTTTATTTTATAGTAAATGTATCACAAATTCATAACATTCTTTTATTGGATAGCAAAACAATGAGTAACTGAATTAAAACTAATGCACTTTGACATGTGTCAGCACTTACAAAAACATTGCTATTGACCCTCAATTATGTTCCTTAAAAAGGTAGAGCAACACTTTCTAGTACTGATTATACACCATCATGTTTACAGTCATAGCCCTTGTGCTTCTCTGCATTCGTACCTAATGTGGTGGGAATAAAAATGCAGGTGACTTTGGTATCTTATCAGGGAAAGCAAGATGCTATGAGGTGCATGTACTAATGTATACTGATGTGCTCATTGGATGAGAAGTAACTCAGAGTACTATTCTGAAATATACATTTGTAGAACCTCATGATGCCTCTCTGGATGTAGTCTTTCATCTCCTTTGTCTTCAGTTAAGCAATCCCTCTTATCACCTTTCTCATCACCAGCAACCTCTTCAGACTGGAAGATCTATGGAAACTTGTTCTCTTTTGCCTGTTCCTAATGATCACCTTCAGCAATGACATGTTAGAGAGAAACATATAAAGCCGTTCATTTATTTACTTATATATATACTTGCAGTGATTGTAAGGAAATAAAAGATGGTTTCAAATTGCCTGAATCCTTTCTAATAGGCCACGCGGACAATTAAGGTTTCTTCAAATCTTAAGCTAGTTTAAGTTTACCAAAAGTTACCTTTGAAGTGCCTAGTCTAGAGAATAGCACTGGGCTGCTGTGAAAGCCTGCAGCCATAAACGGGGAAACTGGCCTGCTGGGCCTTCCATAGGATAGAAGTCATGAGCTGAGCATTGTTAAACTGATTGGAAGCAATGGTAGTTATAGATGATACACCTGCTCAGCTCAGTGACTAAACTCAGAAGGGCAGAGATTAATTTAAAACAGCTAGTTTAAAATGGCTAAAGTTACATGAGGTGAATGCTGTCATCTCTTCCATCACATTAGGATACCAGTAAAGGTTTCACCAAGTCAGTGTTTTATAGTCATTTATGTTTGAATCTCACTTATTATTGATATTGTCTTTGAATATACCTTACAAACTCTTCTCATATGTCGATAACTGAGTGAAAAAGAAAAAAAAGGAAATTTCTGTTTTTACAAAACAGTTTTTCCTATGTATTAAAAGGCACGAATTTAAATACAGTGAGTAATTTTTGATAATATTACTCTGGGAAAATTGAAACAAAGTAGATGAAAATGTAAATATTAAGACAGTCTTGTCTTAATATTTACACACAACTACATAGAAATGAGTATAGTTCAATGTTCTTGTATCAGCCATCAAGGTGATATCTTCAAAGTTATAACTCAAGACTGGGCCTTCAATAGGCATTTAGGATAGAGAAATTATGTTAGAAGTAATGAGAGGGTAAATGCTTTTAACCTCTCTCTGTGTCTGCTACAATGTTACATAGCTGTAAGATAATTTCAACTGTAGGAGTCCTATAAAGGTGTCATGGTTTGAGCTAGTCCCCAAATCCAGTTCCCTAGTTCCATCCCCCCTCCCACATCTCAACCTAATGTGAGATGGGCTTTTCCAGACAAAACACACCAGACTCAAAGTGGGGGAAAGGGAATATATTACAATGACTGTACAAATAAATACCATATCACATTATACACACGATCACAAACTATCTCTACCATGACATATAGTATTTACAGTGGATCAGGTCTCCTCTCCCCTCCAAATAAAAGTTCAGGAGGGAAAGAAGGACAGATCCCTTCCAGTCCTTAAGCAGCAGCTCTTCTTCTGTCCTCCATGCAGCAGTAACTGGGTTGTTGTAGCTGGATCTCTGTTCAACATACACAAGGGGGTCTCCAAGCCCCTTGGCTCTCCTTCGGTCCAAGCGAAGGCCTCACCTGTGGACTGCCAGCAGGGACAAGACTCGCATCACCACAGGCATATCACGAAATGCCGGGGCATCTTCGTGAAAGTCCCTTCCTCAGGGGATTCAAGTTCCCGTTTGCAGAGCTCCGTGCTCTGTCTCTCAGGCTGCCACCGCGGCAGCAGTGCAAGGGGGGGGGGGAGCCAAGGTCAACTCCCCCCGCATTCCATCTGGCCATCCCGGTCCAGCTCCGGGACGCCCTGAGCTTCTCAGCTCCTCTCTCTCTCGTGCTGCATACTCCAAGGCTCCTCTAAAATAGGAGTCCATGTCCCTCTTCTCCAAGAGGGTCTCCAAGGGAGTTTTGGGGGATCTGGTACAGTCTCTTACCCCAAACTCTGTCTCTCAGCTGCTGGCTCTCTTTCTCCTGGCTCTGTCTTCCAGGAGTCTTCTCTGCGGTGCTGCATGTTTCTGTTGCTCCTTCAGTTCAGGTCTTATCTCCTGGCTCTCTGCCACCTTCTCCGGCCAGTGTCGGCTGCTGCTCTGCGCCCATGGAGACAAACATCTCCCAGCATAACTACAGGCACCTAGCCCAGCTTTATGCTGTTCCAGGTCCCTGCAGCCCCCAGCCGGGGCTGGGAGGGGGCCAGAGGCCCCAAGGGGCACAGAGCCCCTTCCTCGTGGCTCACAACATGGCCACCTCTTCTACAACCAAAAACTACAACTCATCTCTTCCGGTCTGGTTGTGATATGTTTACATTTCTGCAGGAGCGCCCATTGGGCAGAACTTCAAAACTTCCAAGGGTTTCCACCCCTTGGGGTCTACCACTTTTCAGCCTCTGGGGAAAACAAGGCCCAAACCACGACAACACTCGAAGACACTTTGCCCTGCCTCTTGCTACAAGCAGGTCTAGTAGGAGTGCGTTGCTCAGAGCCTTGTTCAATCAAATTTTAAACATCTCCAAGGAGCAGCATTCTCCTATGTTTGATCATCCCCATGGTGGAAAATGCTATATGGTGAAAAAGGTTATAACTAACCAACATTTGCCACATTCCAGTTTGTGTTGATTGTTTCTTGTGCTACCAGTTCTTCCTTACAAACTCACGTTTCTCAACCTGTGTGTCATCTGTCCCTAGTCATCTGTCCCTAGTCATCTTGGTGGTCTTTCACTATACTCACTCCAGTATGTCCATCTTCATGTCTTGTACGTGGGGTACCCAAACACAGCTCAGTATTCTGGAAGAGATCTCACTAGTGTCACACAGTGCAGAATAACTACTTTCCTGGACCTGCTGGCTACACTCCCAATAATGCAGGCCAGTATGCAACTGGCCACCTTCTTTGCAAGAGAGCACAATGATTAACAAGTTCAGCTTCTTGTTTACATTGCCACCAGCCAACGTGGCCAGAAAGAGAACTTCAGACTGAATTCAAATGCAAAAGGAAGTATAAAGGAAGTAGACACAAGGATGGTCTACTGTGAATTTCTCTTGGTATCTTTAGGTAAACTTTTAAATCAACTTTCACTTGTGTATTTCTCTTACCAAAAAGGAACAATTTCAAGTTTGTTTGTTGCTCTAGTTCTTCAAAGTATTTTGGTGTTGGTTTGTAGTTGTAAAACGTGCTCTGATGATAAATGATCATCCTCCATTTATTTCAATGTTTATTTTTGCTCCTACTTTCTTGCCACATGTTCCTGAAACATTGACTGGGAATAGCGCAAGAACATCTGTGTTGATAGCATTTGAAAAATGAAACTATTCCCCTTTTCATAGATGAACCACAAGGTCTGCATATATAGACAGAGATGTGGAAAAAATCAGCTGAAAAGCTCGAAGCAATATTATTTGTAGTCTACTTTCTTCGATTTACTTTTAAATGTCTTATAATTGTGAAAAGAGATAGACTGGAAGTTAATAGAACAGGTCCATGGAGGTAGCAACATTTCATTCTTCAAAGACAGTCAACGCAGCCAAATTCAGTCCAAAGGAATCATCTCTTGCAACAAAGGGTATTTTCCTAGCATATTCAGAATTACTAATTTTGGGATTGAATATTTTGTCTCTGAGTTTCTGGATACAGCCCTTTGAAACGAGATTTTGGTCCATCAAAACTAAAAGTTCTGAAAAATGTGGAATAAGAAAATATTTGGAGTTTGTTTTTTATTAAGTTTCAGTGATTTTAAAGGGATAATTGAGGAAGTTTTTCCCCCAATTGCTTTGGTTTTAAGAACATTTTAAGCACATTTGAAAGCAAATGATTGTTTTAAATTACTGAAATCAAGTACATTGAATTACCTTTTCTCTCTTTTTTTTTTTTTTTTTTTACTTCCTGAAAAAATTTCCTCAAATTCACATTCTGGTTTTAGTCAACCCTCATGTGTCCATTTGGGTGACAAAAAAAAAATAAAAGTAGAAAAAAAAATTGCTAAACTACACATTTGTCAGAAACTTTACCAGAATCTGTGAGCTTCCAAGAAAGCTAGAAACTTGCTCCAGGTATCCATCTGCTAAGTGAAGATGTTGAGTATCAGAAGTGAGAGCTGACTGGGTCAAAATGCATTCTTCCTCTTCCTTCAATCAGTTCCCAATAAAGTGTCTTGCACTATTTATTCTTAAAATATAGAAAGAATACAAGGTAATACAAGCTAATACAAGACTTTTTTGGTGTAGTTTAAGGATCATATTTATCTCTGACTATGAAGTTATAGTGATGCCAGCTTTTATAAATATGAATTGTGATAGAATGAGGATGTCTTTCTTCTTTGTCATCTATAGTTACATAAAGATCTCTGTGGTTTGGGAAGAAACTGCACTACATCTCTTTCTCACTGGACACAGAGGAGAAATTTTCACCCAGTGGAAAATCTCCCCACAGCATCAGAAGGGAAATTCGCGTAGAATACTCCAACCAGTTCCACAAGTACCCTTATAAGAAAGAGTGATTGGTCTCAAGGTTTACAAAATCATTTTTTATGTCTTTATTAAATCAGTGTGTGAGTAATATTTCACTGCAGCTAGGACATATGTAGAGCAAAGTTCATAAGTAGACCAACAAATATTATACTTCACTAGATCAACAAGTACAGGTGAAGTTTTCACGAGATTTCAGAAGGTTCACAATTCATCCTTCAAACTCAGAAAAAGGACCTGCAGAAGGAATTGTATATCCACAGTTTTGCTTTATTTTACTTCTATTATGATAAAGAGTCTTATACAAAATGTTATTTCTATTTATAAATTTTTCTGTATTTTGTCTTTGAGTGAAACATCTTGCGTAAGTACTTCAGAATGAAAATAATAGTAAATTACATCATGTGTTGCTTCTACAGAATTAAATGCAGTTTAAAGAAGTAAATCTTAGTCAGTTTGTTCACAAAATTTTCTTTACAATCACCATTCTTCATTCTTCTCAAATATAAAGTAAAAGACAAAAATAAAAATCAGATATTAGTGCCTTAGTAGATTATTAGAATATTTATTTATTTCATCTTCTTATTCCAGGGTCCTTTTGAGAATTGTCTATTAAAAAAAATCTATCATTTAAGAGAAGGAAAATAAATAATTATATAGAAAGCTATATTTCATTACCTTACAATTTTCACTCCATATTTTTATTCTTTATTTGTACATAGATACCATTTTTTCATTTTATATACATAACAAAACTTTGTATATGCATTACAAAACTTTATATATGTTACAGAACTTTGTAGAATGTTAACTGCAAGTATGACTTGTGTCAAACTTGTATACAAACATGTTCACAGAGATTTTGTGATTGTTAACAGTCTGTTATAGCAATCATTAAGAGTATGGATATTAAGACTAAAAAACAGTATACTTTTGATAATACCAGAAAATGACCCTAACAAAAACTGTCATGACATTGGACACAAATTATGAAGCAGTCATACAGGTTACTGAGTTCAGAGCACTATCACACAGCAGTATGTTAACCTAGCTACATCTTTATTCTGGGACCAACTAGAACTTCCCACATCCCAGGTCAATGTCAGCTTTCTTCTGACCTCACAGTGGGGCAAGACTTCAGGAACTGGTCTTCCTACTCTCAACAGTATGTTGGTCTCAAGGATATGGGAACTAGAGGGCAACTTGTACAGGCTCTGGATCATGGGAGATCCAGAAAACTGGATTTCTTATGGAAAAACACGTCCCACATTTTAGACTTAGTCAGCGTGTCTACCATTAAGTTACCATGCATATGTAAGGCTTATGACTAAAAGCCCACACTAGAATTCACCAAGAAAATGCAAGAACGGCTAACCATATTCTTATTTGAAATTAAGTGGCATATGAAATTTTTTTGCATCTTTATGCTATGCAGGTTGGTCTAGGTAGGAAAGAGCAACAAAAGGATTTAGCCAACTATTACCCTTCTATTAGCATCACTCAGTGTAACAAAAATACAGTTTTCTCACATGATGCACCAAAGTTCAGGGCTGTGGAGGATCTCTTCCTCCTCTCTCCCCATGTGACAGATGGCATGAACCGTCACCCAAATCTTATCAAACACCAGTTATTTGATCTTTCTTTGACTATTTATGTTTAGCTAGAACTTGGATTTGGTTTTATCTTTTTTTTCATGATAAAAGATTGGAAACCTACAGAGAATTTAATATATCAATATTTCTGAGGAAATATATATATATATATAAAGTCCATTAGATGTATTTTCAAGCTGTGGAGTCCATTTGCTATTGTGAAACCTCACTGGTTTTGGAAAATACGTTTGCTATTAAAAAAAAGAAGGTGCAGTTTGAGACATTTTACCACCCAAATAAAATTGTTTAAATGTAAGATTGTAAGATGATTTTCATCATGAAGACACTTGTAATTTTGCCATCTTTACAATTAATGTCTCGCCATTTTGTACAATAATAGAATTGGAGAAAGGACAGGATGAGCTATCCCTGTTCAAATTTCAAAGGCACACAGAAAAAGAAAATGTAGATCAACTCATTATCATTTTATATGCATAGTTGTCATGTTATGTCACCACACTTCAAAGCAGGAAATTACCAAAGCATATTATGTCAGAACTTGAAAACTGGAATACATTGTTGTTAATACACTAGACCCCGAAGGCAATATCACAATCTGCAATTTCTAGCACAGATATTTACTCTGCAATAAAGTGGTAATAGCAAAAGCTCACAAGGCCTTGTGCTCTGGCTTCCTGGATTTTGGCAGGCTGTTCATCCACCTGACACAATTAATCCCAAAAATAAAATCCCAATATAACAACAGAAGCATATGAACTTTTTCTGAAAACCCCTTTATCATATGTTGCATAAAAATATTTGAGGACTGGGGAATGGTCAGACTAAAAGTTCAGTTCATGATTATTTACAATACAGCAAATGTTAGTCTAAATGGAGACTGTGAACAGCTTTGCCATCTGTTGTTTAAAGAAACAGAAAGAAAGAATAGAAAAATGAGTTCCATTTGCTTTAGACAGCTATGGGGTGGTCAAGCTAGAATACTTGGCACAGGAGCTGTTTAGAATTGAAAAAACATTTACATCTGGCCTCTTCTCAAGCTTGTTTAATGCATCTGTAGCTGCCTTTGTTATCCCAAGCTCTGAAATACATTTCTGTACTATTTCTTTGGGCTCACTGCAGCTAGTCCTGGCTACCAAGAGGAGGGGAGAGCTGCCCTGGACCGTCCGTATCGTCCATGGCTGTGACAGACAGTCCAGGGCAGGAGTTTCTGTAAGTATGGCTTCCCCTGCAGACACAGAGCTCACAGGCTGCCAGAGCTCACCCAGCTGCCAAGGCAGACTTCACTGCTCCCAGAAAAAAAGCAGCAGGGATCAGACACCTGTATACTAATTAGGAACCAAGTTCTTGAGTAAAAGTCTCTTTTTTAAGTCACAGGGCTACAGTAGTGTTTGTATGCTGTAGATAGTGTTTGGTTTTTCAACAGAAGCAATTTTGGGGACCAGCAAACTAGGAAAAGGTGAGTTGTAGGTTCCACCATCATCAAAAGTGCTTAACTCGGCTGTGTCTACCAGCTGACACCACAGCTGGAGCAGTTTCAGTGGTGGCAGAACCCTCCATACAAACAGTCACAAGGCAATTTGGCCTTTTCAGTGTTGATAAGACATTATTTGCTTTTGTACTGGAAGAAAACCCAGGACTAGAAGACATAAGTAGAATAAAGATAGATGTTTTTGACTGCTGAAATAGCTTCCTGTGGAATCCTGTGAGAAGCAAGCAAAATGAAAATCTTGGTGTAACAGTCCTTTTACAACTAAGTATTTTCACAAGTTTTCTGACATATGTATGCTGGTGAAGAATATTCTACACCTGAGAAAAGCCAGCGTTGCTTGTCTTCCACTGTACTTTATTATTATAATACTATCAGAAGAATACAGTGAATATTCAATATCTTATATAAATTCACTAGAATACATAACACACAAACCTTTCAAAGTTAATGAAAATGTCTCTGGCTACCTTTAAATTTCTCTGGCTTTCACTTAACTTAGAAGTGTAAAAAAATTGAACATTCAGTGAAGTAAAATGTATTTGAGACACTTTCTGAAGTCTTATTCAAGTAAATCATCACACTCTTCCTAATGGACTTTTTCCTCAGGTGATAGATACAATAAAGACAAGTCTTCATTTATCAAATAATTCAACTCTAATGTAATAAAATTTGCAACTGTAAGTTTAAACTTTTCCTCATAATTTTTTACAGACCTAAGATCTAAGGATACTGAAAAAAACAGTGAATTATTTGAATCTTTGACAAAATATTGAACTGTTGCCATATTCAGAGATGAAAACTAAGTTTAATAATTAACCTTATCCCTCCCTCCTCCCCTCCTTTTTTTATTCAGTTACTGACCTGCTTGGCTATGGTCTGGACTGAAAATAAAATCAAATGATACATGGAGATACAGGCAAATATTTCTAGCTATTTTTTTGCAGAATTCTTATGCTTAGTTCAGGTAAGATTTGGCAAAGTCTCTCTGTATCTCAGCTGAAATAAACTGTCAAATTTTTCAAGGATTGACCAAAACTAATGATACTGGGTAACAAATATGGAAGAGATTGAGGGAGTTTCAAATCTCTATAGTGATGTGTTTGCTCTACTATTCACCTGGGAAGATAGATCATGCTAGCATAATTCCTTCCCATTGACACCTCTATAGGGTACACCCATACCTGCTGTGTGCATAGTAAAAGTATGTGGCACAACCACATATACGTGGTGCAATTCATGCCTAGCTAAAAGAAAAATCCCTTTGTGTAATTCTCTTATAACCACTGAACATTGACTTGAATGGAGCTATACCTCTCTTCATCATGTTTTAGTTTACAATGTTTTGACCTTGAGGCTGGACCATTCCACAGAATCATACATTCGTAGAATCATTTAGGTTGGAAAAGACCTTTAAGACCATTGAGTCCAACCACTAATCTAGTACTGCCAAGGAAGAGCTAAACAGAGACCCTGTAAGAGATTGCCAGTGCAAACAGTAAAGTCAACCAGCTTACCAGAGATGTTCAGGCTCTGGACATCTTGTGAGGCAAGAAAATTGAGGGATTGCCTCATTTTCCTTTTGCCCCTCTAAGGCATAAACAGGGATTTCAGTGTCACACAGGACCTTCTAGAGAAATCCAACCCTCATACAAGACAAGGAATCTGAAGGCAATGAGTTAAGCATTTTTTATATGCAGGTTGAACCCACAAATTAAACCAGACCTGTGTTTTTATACTGTGTTACTACAACACATTATTCTGCAATTGTTGACTTGCAACACTCTCATCCAACACTAAGCATTGCTCGACCCTGGAATAAAAATATGTCTCAAACCCAGTTGGGCCAGGGATTTTCTCATTGCACTCTTTTGCTGGATAAGATCTATAACTATGTAAGGTGTTCCACACATTTGTAAAGGCTAGCCTGTTTATTTAAAATATTTCATTCTGCTTTTCATAGATCATTTCTGGGTCATTTCACACTTTTTTACCCCATTTTGAAGTTTGAGTAGGGCTTGAGGGATGTCTTAGCCTCAAATGGAAAATCTTTATTGAAAAATGTATTGAATAATTTGGAGATACATAGCACTTTACTTTTCAACCAGCATAAAAAGTCATTTATAGTCATTTCAGATATCTGGTGCCAAGAATGAACTGAAATATTTCCCCTAACTTCAAAAAAAATTAATTTAGTATGGCTTTGTTTCAAAACATGCTGTACTTTTGAAGTTGTTATATATGACTCTACCAAAAAGAGAAACGTTTAAGCATCTGGAATTTTCTTCCTATTTTCCCATGTCTTGTCTAGGAAGATGAATTCCTCAAATCACTTTGTAACCTGTGTAGTATCTATTACATATAACCGTTACCCTCTACAATTCTTTGGCTGCAGCACGTCTTACGGTTCAGATGAAGGGTCAGCCATTTACACACATGATGTTTGCCAACTCTGAACCTGAGCTGAGATCTTCAATATACGTTTTGTGTCTCCTAGTCAGATTGGGGACTGTGTTGTTGGGTGCCTTATATTTTGTGTTGCAACTGGAACAGTCACAGGAGAAGAGATGCCTTAGAGTACTGTTGACCTCTATCTGTCACTGTCTAGCAACTGATTGTTTTTAAAACACATCTTTTTCAAACTTTCATCTAATTATAGAATTCATACGTGTGACAGGGTGTTCATATTATTTTTCCAGATGTTTTTTCTATTGCCTGGTATTTTTTTGAGCATGACATTTTTTTTACATCCAGAACCTTTTTTTCTATATATCCATCTAATTTCCAAATTGTTATTCTGTTATTATGTGCTCATACATCTTAAACAGCTCTATTTCTTTTAATGCTTGCTAAGAGAAATCAAACATAGTGCTTTCCAGATTTCACTCGCTTCAAAACTTTCCCAGCGTTTTGTGGAATTTGCAGTCAATGTATTTCTGGCAACTGCTTCATCAGCTGTTGAAATAATTCAGGTGTACTAGTCCCAGTGAGAGATGATGTCCTATGATATGAAATTTGTGTTTCTACAATACTATTACGCTTTGCAGAATCATAATATAAGGATAAGAAGGTACTTAAAAGGTCATCTAGTCCATCTGCCTGATTTGGTCTGCTTATACCTATGGCAATACTGGCAGATGTTTGTCTAACCTTTTCGTAAAGGCATCCATTGACATCCACATTAAATGTTTTTTTCTCCAGTGCAAGTATATGTCCATTTTCATGCATGAGCACACACAAAAGGGTGTAGGTGAAACTTTGGGCCTCTGTATCCCTCATATATATTATAGCTAATTTTTACAAAATAGTTTCTATGAAAGCAACAACACTTTAAAACCAGAGTTCTAACAGATGGCCATTTTTCCTGTATGATGAAAGCAGTGGCTTATAGCTTTATATTAATGAAAGAATTGAAAAAAAAAAAAACAAAATTAAAAAAAAGAAAAAACTCTCTAAAAGCAATTAAGCATAGAAAACAAAACTGGCACACAGTCCTCTTTTTTCATTAGATTTTTAACTAGTTAGTGATGTCTGTGTTGACCAGATAGAATGGGACACATTCTCATTTGTATTAAGTTGTGTTGATCAATACAATTAAGACTACTCATGCAACTGTCTGAGCATTCAGATCCATATATAAAGAGAAAAATTATCTTGATGTAGTATGTCTGACAGATCTCATTTTGAAATATTATTCATTGAAATTAACCATATTCATTGATAAAGATGAGCAGTATATATATTAGCAGTAACTATTGCATTCTTTAGATTATCTCTTTGGAAACAATTTCACGTCATGAATGACTGATAGGGAAATATCAGGCAAACTCAGCAGAGGAAGAGCACCAATAAAAACAATTACTTCTGTCAGAGCAAGTGGGATTGTTTCCAGTTATTCATAATTTAGATTCAATCAGCGCATGTCTAATTTGAAGTCAGACCTTTCCATCCTGTGCTATGCTCCTGGATTCTCTGATTTTCTTTATCAGTTATGACCATGACAGTGTAAAGAAATGGTAGATCATGACTTACTTAAAACAAATGTTTAGTTCTGATTTGTGTTTGCTTACCACTCTGCAAAAGTGACCACTCACAGAAATCTCTTGAGGGAAATGCAATACAGTTATAGCCTGCATGCTTATCTCACATTAAGCCAAGAGACTTAAATCAAAAGTCTTTAATGGAAGAGAAAGGAAACCTTTGTCATTCAAAGTGGCATATTGTTGTTCTTGCTTTGACATTCTGTGGCTGCTCCGTGACTTTTCAAAAAATTCTATTCATTTCTGATGCCAACAACATCTGATAGTAAAATACTGTGTAGAACAAGGGCTTAATGCTTTATAGAAAATACATCTACAAACCTATATAGAAAAAAACCCCTACTTTTTATTCCTATATATCAAAAATCCAGTCAATTGAAACCTACAGCAAGTTCCTGTTAATTTGGAAATAAATTTAACTAGAATATAATTATGGGTAATGTAAAGTTGAGTGACTGTGGCTGGCCTGAAATTTGTTGTCAGCAGGAAGAAGATTAATTTCATTTACTCTCTTTGTCATGTCTCACTGGCTTCCTGTCTTTTTAGCTTGTTACCTCCAGTGGGTTGCTGCTGTCACTCTCAATTCACTTTCTACTCAGTTATTTGTTATCTGATGGCTCTGTCTACAAATTCTCCCAATATGACATTTTTCCCATCCTGAACCAGAGCTGTTATCACTAAGTCTACACTATGAGAGAAAATCTACACTGAGCTTAAAAATGTTAAGAAAGAAAGAATTACACTTATACAGTTCCACAACAATGCTCCTGTCCAAGCACTCTGACTGTTTGAGAAAAACTGCCTTTTTTTCTTGTATTTTTTCATGTAAATGAAAGAAGCAGTGATAAGGTATGAAATCATGTATTTGTAGTCTCCAGATCTTATGTCCTAGTCCCTGCATCTGTGAGAAAGCTCAAGAATAACAGGAGTACTCCACAGTGTTTAGAATAATATGGTACATAGATGGAGAATTATTAAGAGCACATTTGGTGTATTTGTCTCTATAAGTCCATTTGCAAAGTGCTGTTGAATCAGATGATGTGATGTGTCCTGAGTTTTAATAGGATTACCCACAGTAAGGGGACATCCATGCTTCAAAATGTTTATCATATGTGTATGTACTTGTTTCTGTGGAGGTGCTGTTTCAATTACATTATCTCCAGCTGACCTGACGTAACAGATCCCTCTGTAATGTGGCTCTGTAGTTTAGGGATAAAGTGGGAGGACCAGGAGCTCCCCAGGGGAGCAAAAGAAAGGCTATTCTACCATTTTATACCCTCCGGCTACACATAAGGTATATTTAAGTGCTTTGCTAAATTGCCTTTATCAATTGGGCTAACTGAATGTGTATACAAGGTCAAGTGAGTGACAAAAAGTTATTCTCAGTGACTATTCTTACAATATGCAAAGGTATTGACTCTATAATTTCTCCTAAGGCTAAGAAAATTTCGGAACTGAGGGCAACCTTTTAATGTGCTTAGGAAGCATACAGGTTTTGTTTCAACAGTAACTTTCCAAAAATACACTGGAACAAAAATTGTGTTATCAGAGGTGGCCCTGTCTTCTCACACTCTGCTTTGGTGTGGGAGAGAGAGTGTTCACCAAGACCAGTTTTGGTGAAAGACTCCATACCTGTAGGCTCTTTTTATTACCAGGGAAGATAGACTTCCTAAACAGGTAACCCTGAGAAATCTTGAAATTGCCTACAGGAGATGTCTTTCTCTCCCCATTGACAACAGAGAGAACCAAAGGAAACCATGCTTCTTTTCTTTTGATAACACTGGTCTGTTAATTCTCCACAGTGTGAAGTGCCTCGATTGCTCATTGGCAATGTGACATTGATTTCAGACGTGTTAGAGATTATATTTTCTTCAGATTGTCAGAACATGAGAACAAGTTGAATGATCATATGAGATCTAAACCTGGGCAGCAAAATATTTGGACTGGGTAGGGATATAATCATGTTTTCGCAGGACCTTTCAAGACTCAAGCGATTTGTGGCTCATAGAAACACAAAATGACTAACAGTTTACACTTTAATGATCAGCACTGAAAGACACTGTGATGTGAGCCCACTCTCTGATCTGCCAGCTTTCCTTCTAACAACCTAAAGTTCACATTTGGGGGCATGCCTGCACATACATCCTGGCAGGATTGAAAGAGACAACTTGAATTACCATAGAATCATATCATAGAATGTTTTAGGTTGGAAGGGACCTTAGAGATCTAGTTCCAAACCCCCTTCCATGGTCAGGGACACTTCTCACTAGACCGTGTTGATCATAGCCCCATCAAGGCTGTGAAGTGTCCCACTGGAAGACATCCCCTCCCTCCACCATGTCCACCTCACCACACAGCTTGGTGATACTGGCAAACTGGCTGAGGGTGCACTCAGTCCCACTGTCCATGTTGCCAGCAAAGATACTAAACAGTGTTGGTTTTAATGCCCACTCCTGAGGGACACCACTTGTCACTTTTCTCCACTTGGACATTCAGCCATTGACCACAACTCTCTGAGTGCAACCATCTAGTCATTTCCTTATCCATCTGTCAAATCCATGTCTCTCCAGTTTAGAGAAAATGATGTCATGTGAGACAGTGTCAAATGCTTGGCACAAGTCCAGGTAGATTGATGTCTCAGTTTTTTTGATTTGTTTAGGTTTTGTAGATTTTAGAAGTAGTGGTGTAGTAAATGTAGATTTTAATGTAGCTGTATTATATCCCTTACCCTTAGAATAATAGTTACATTTACCCAACTCTGTTACTCCAATTCATATCAATCCCTCTAAATTGCATTAGCATGTTTAGTCTTCTTTTCAGGGGAGAATTGTAGAAAAACCCCCTAAGGCCTGGACCAGAAGGTATCACAGAGACACAGTGACCTTCAAGCCCAGAACTTTGGAGGAGCTCCAAAGACTGTGCATGCTGTGAAGAAGATGAAGATGAGGAAGAAGGGGTCCCAAAGACCCCAAACTCAATTCCAAAGGGGCATATCACGCGGCAGAACCAAGGGTGGACAGATCTGGGATTGGATGGACCTTATAAAATCGTAGAACCACTGTCTAGTGGGGGCGCATGTCATGTGTGTTCCCTGGACCTCAGGCCTGAGATTAAAGGACCTGCTCTCTTTATCTTATCTTATACACTAAATTTGCCTGGAGTTTTTTTCTCCATGCTCTCTTAAGGCAACAGACGGCGTCAGCTGCCCTTTCCTTATCCATCAACACTGTAACCACATTGTAGAAGGCCAACCAAATTAGTCAGGCACAATTTGCCCTCGGTGAAGCCATGCTGTCTGTCACAAATAACCTCCTTTTTTTCCATGTGCCTTAGCATAGTTTCCAGGAGGATCAACTCTATCTTGCCAGGAACAGAGGTGAACCTCACTAGCCTGTAGTTCCATAGTCCTTCCCTTTTGTTTTCTTTTTTTCCTTTCCAAAAATGGGATTTACATTTCTCTTTTCTAGTAAGGGACAGCTACACTGATTGCCACAATTTCTCAAATATGATGGATAGTGGCTTAACCAGTTAGTATGGCAGATTCCTCAGGACCCATAGATGCATTTTGTGGGTCTAACCCATTATGATGGATTCAAGGTCAGTGAGTCGCTATGAATGAAGTAATAAAAAAGTGTTACTCAAGCGAAGAGTTCCGATCATACTTTGTTGCATGGGAAGCTCAGTCTCCAAACTTAGTCATTATATGCAGCAAGCAGAGTGCTATGTCAAGAGGATCTTTAAAGAGAAAGTTACTTAGCACTCCTAAAATGCAAAGGAAAGTTCTCTCCCCACTCCTGGAGTAAGTGGAGTGGTAGCAAGGAAAGTCCTTGCACTAATTCTGGAACGTGAGCTGGCAATACACAGCCATTTACAGACAGCTGTGGCAAAGATCCCTTAACACTAATCTCATAAATTTTTGCTGTTGCCCCAGTCAACTGGAAACTTTCTGCCTAAAAGTTGATTTTTACTAATCTTTAAAAATAAACAGATGAACAAAAAATATCTGATGTCTCTTCAAATAAAAGACAGATGTTTTCTATGACAGGAAAGTGGTATCTTTACTACCTTAAAAGAATGCTAGCTTACTTTTTTTAAAAAAATAGATACATTTATCAAAGAGAAACAGACACTACAACCAATTTGCTTTGTAGGTGAGATAGGGTCCATGTAGTGCCCTTTCCAACATATGTCAGATGCATAAGTACATTCTCAAAGTATCCTGGAGAGTGACTGTAGCTAGCAACACCAAACAAATGCAAAGGGAGATCATTTTTCAAGGAGAAAGAATAAAGAAGGAGCTATAAAAACTAAATCACTAGTTTTTAAACTGAAGCAGGGAAACTTAAAGAAAGAGCATAATTTGAAATTATTTGATGAATCTGGAGACGGTAATAAATTGTCAAGTCAGGGTGTGCCATTTTCTTTCCATTGCTTAACAGAAAAGAGTTGATGTTGATAATATTACAGAATATTGCTCTGTGACCAGAACTAACATTTATGAGCTTTAATGTACTATTCAATTTCACTTTTGTAATCTCTGTAATGACTGTAGGTGCCATTCATGCTGTCAACCCACACATAAACCAACCACAATATTTTTTGAAATTATGGTTGGCAGACTGTCTTTGTTTTGCAGTGTTTAAGCAAGCAAGCAAAACTCATAGCTTTCCAGGATTTTTCCACAACTGTCTCTTAATTTGTTTGCCATTTTCACTTGCCATCAACAACATCACTATTTACTGGAGTAGACTGGGGATAGAGTGGTAGCTATTTCCTGAAGCAGCATTTTTGTCACGCTTGATGCAAGCATGCACACAAATCTCTCATCCCATACAGCTGAAGGGGTTTCATGTTCAACAATCATCTAATTCTAGTTTAGGTCACTCCATAAAACATTATCCTTTTTTATTTTCCTGTTTTATTTACTATAGTCAAGAAAAGATGAAATAAAGTATTCTTGTAGAAAGGCTTTTCCTGAATCTGTACTGTTTGATGTATGAGAAAAATGTATCTTGAAGTAACAGAGAGTTATTTTTAAAATTACTGTTATGCGATAGGAAGGAAAAATCCACAATATACAGGACATCTAAAGAAAAAAGCGAATTTAATTTATTACACATACATTTCCCATATGAAAATCAAGCTGTTTCATGATACCTTAAGCCAGATTCTGAGAAGGACTTATGAAAGGACTGATCTCAGCTGAATAACCAGGATTATTTTCATACAAGGAGTCACACATGCGCATGGTATATTTATATATATGTTTATAAATCATTTCAGGCAGACTTCATTACCTTCCAATTTGAGAACCGAATTACCAACAATAAAACATTACACTAGACTAAAACATTATACTATATGGGTGGCAAATGCCACCTTTATTACAAAAAGACATTTAAGAATACTTTAAAGCATTTGCATTTTTATTGTGACTGCTTGTTGCAGCCTTTCATCTATAAAACCATTTCCCTAGATACCATCAGACTCTTTTCTAGAAGTGTCACCAGATACCATAAAAACTATTATTTTTTTATTTTTAATTCTTGAATTGCAAAATTTTGTGGGTTTAAAATATGGTATTGCTGGGACATTCCAGGGCTAGAGGTGAATATAAAATCCCACTGGGAACCTGAAAATCTCTTTTTTTCACAGAAAAGGAATGTGTACTGGAAGAGTAAAGAAACAGGACATGATTTTTCTCTGTCTTGCTCAAGGATAGTGTATCAGTACTATGTGGTTTGGGGCCTCTACAATTTAAGGGAGTAAGGAGAAGACATTTTTTGTCAACATATTTAAAAATATACATGCCCAATTAGGAATTTGGGAAGTTATTTAGAACCACATAAAAGATTAATAAAGGAAGAGTGCACATGAACTAACTAATGTGTAACATTACAGAATAACAAGAAAAGTATATCTAGCACAATACCAAGATTTATCATATTTATGCTGTCACCAGAAAATTGTATAAAGGTGATACTAGTGTACTGATTTTTCTCAAATCAGGGACATCTAAATTTTCTATAAAAACCCCATTCTAAGTTGTTTGTGTTTGTTCAGTTGGTTGGGGTTTTTTATTTATTCGGAAGCACAGGCATATGGTAATAAAAAAGTAATTTGAAAAGTCCAGTGTAGGAGAACTCACAGACAACAAAAAACTATTCTCTCATCTTGATGTTGACTCTTAAGTTTGGCCTTGTGCAAGTCAGTCAACATCTATGTAGTTCAGTATGCTCAACAGTGGAACAGAGACAATAAAGCTGTATATACATGGTAAATCCCCAAGAACTGGATTGCAACATCCTACAGAAATACTTTTAGAAAGGATTAAAAAACCCTGCAATATTCTCTAAAGCTTTTTATCCTGCCGCTCCCCTATAGATGTAGCCCCCACACTTCTCAAGTGCTGCAAGAAGTTCTCTGCCTCAGAGTTGGCTGTAAGACCTCAGTTAAAAGTTTTCAGTATCTGGTAGTAAGGGTTGAACTGATTGTCTGTGGTCTCAAGAGGAAAAGTCAAGACCTTTTCACCCACCTATGAAAAGGCTAGTTATGCCTCTGAATTGAGTTCATGCAGTTAATCCTGGTTCCTCATATTTCCATTTTCTGCATCTGTCCTCACACAAGAACCCTGGAACCAAGTAGATGTGCCTCACAATCCAGTGTCTGTTTCCCAGAGTTCCAGCTCTTCCTTCACCCTCCCCACGCTAGTCCTTTTTTTTGTGGATCTCAAGAAAGGGCAGAGCCACCATGCCAAAAGTAAGGCTCATCTTCTTACATGTGTCTTGGAATATGCTGATTTCCTTTATGAATTTTGCATGAAGAACTTAGAGTAAATGGAAAATACAATTACCTTCTCTCATGAGTTCTGTGAGTATTAAATAGTTAAAGACCATTAGGATTTGTTAAGCATAATTTCACAATTTTGATTTCTCAACTCTAAAGTATTATTCAGTAGGTATTGCATCTAATTATCTGTCATCCCTGTCTGGAGTAAAGATCATATATTTTAGCTGAACTCCTATTGCAAAATCTGCCTTATCTTACAGCAAAGCTGTTACCTAATTTGGGATGAATTAAGCACTAAATGTTCTTTTCAGGTGCATTTACAGACCTCAAGTTTTGAATCAAGATTTTTTGGTATGAGATTCCTTTTCAAATATGTAATTGATTTCTAATGAACTTCTGCAAGTTATGTGATCAGTTATAGACTGATATTACTATCACCATGACTTCAGTACAGTTTTTCTTCCTGAGAACTTAAGCTTTATTCCAAGGAACTGCCAAGTATTTAATAAAGCAGGTGATTCATTAAAGATGCTTAAGAGGAGGAGCAGAAAAGTAAATGCTTACATTCTGTCAATGAGCACAATCATCTTTGTAAATTGTATCTTCTTTTAATGGGTTAAAAAGTCCCCACCAAATAAAATTTTGATCAGATATTTTTTACCACTAAAACTTTTTTTATTAAAAGCAAAGCTTGACAATACTTGCATAATATAAATTAAACCCAAATTAAGTCTTGGGTGTATCTTGAAAAGATCAAGTGTCCATGTCACAAAATTACAAAAATAAAGAATTTATTTACAAAACTATAAACTTCAAAGTAAAAGTCTGGATTCTTTGCATCTTAGTGTATTACAGGAATTACATGGCTAAATTGCATACTGGTGGATGTATTTAACAAGTTATTGAAGAAAAAAGTAAAGGAAAAATGAATGAGTATGAGAAGAAGGCATATGCTAATAATCATCATCCTGTAATCAAACTGTAAAATAATCTGACCTAAAAGAATTGTAAGAATCTATATAAAAGCTCTTTCTTTACGAATAATTAGTTAACAAATTATTTCTTGCTTAGTCTATCCAATATTTTTTCTCTCTTAATTTAAGAAACAGTTTATTTTCAAAACGACATGCCTGAATTTAAAATTATGCATGGTGGCAATCAGAATTTTCAGATTTTTTCATGGGCACTGTTTACAAATCTATTTGTAAATATAATGACAAATCAAAACATTTTTCTGGTAAAAGAATGATCAAGAAAAACACCTGGGAGCCTAAAGAATGAAGTCATTGATTGGCAGAAACCAAGAAAGACTTGAATTAGTCTGCACTAGGAATCCTCATTCTCCTTTGAAGAACAGTTCCAGATCTGAACCAGTGACAGATCTCTCATTTTTATACTGAGCAAAATAAATAAAAAAAAAAATCAGATGAGTACTATCCCTAAGGACTGGTGGCAAGTTTGCATCAAGTAATGGAGACTTTTGCAAAGATCTTTGACTTGGCTGCAAGAGCGTTCATGCTCAGAATGGAAATGGCACGGACATGTCAGCCACAAAGAGGCTTACTTGCTAGGGCACAGCAGTGGTCTAAACCCACCTCATTGTCCTCACAACCCCATCTTAGAGTGTTGAGCTGTGTAGTTTGGATAGATGGGTCCCTCTGGAGCTAGTTGAGGACTCTTGGCACTGTATTGCTCAGTGGCATAGACATGTTCTCACACATTTCACATGTAGATTGTTTGGGGCCCTCTCCTTAAAAACATCACTGCACCTGGATCTTTGATTGTAGTCTGATCTGCAATTAATAAAAAGTGTAATCGAAATAAAGGAATCCTGCATCTCATTTCCATTTGTTCGCCAGATTCTTAGAAATCCCAGACAGATGTTTTTATTCACAATAAGAAAGACATGAAAAAAGTAAAAATCAGTGTGTTTTCAAGAAGACTATAGAGCACTGTGCTGATTGAATGTTTTGAGTTTGCTTCCATACACTGTACAGTTGTCATTTCACTAGTATTTTATTTTTAAAAAGTCATCATATGGAACTCTTCAAAATCAAGTCAACAATGTTATCCATAATAATAACAATGACCAATGTGCAGTATTCAAACAGTGTTTGTCCTCTTCAAAGCACTTTACAAATATTCCTTCTTGATCCACTGAAGAATATGAAAATTTTGGGTGGAATACATTAACGTAGAATTTTTTGATAAATTAATACTTATAGTGTCAGTCTTGTCCCTGGCAGAATTCTGCATACTTTCTTGGAATTTCCCTGGGATGATTTTGGACCACTTTATTTACCATCTTCTGGGGAGGTATTGGTTTAAATATGAAATGCTAAGGTCTGGAATAGCATCACTTTTTATTCATTGTTTTTCATTTTTATCCCTTGAATACAGTGCTTTGCAGATTTTGGACAGACAACTTAAAGCAGCAACATGCAAATGCATCTTGGGCCATTTAAAAATTATCCTTTACACAGCTGATCAGCAACACAAAGAGAGATGGGACCTCATCCTGTCCAGCTTTCCAGGGACCACAACAGTTCCAAACTGGGAACATGAGCAAGGAGTGAGGGCAGATGGGAAGTATGTGTGCAAAGAGTTCACAAGGAAAATTTCCAGCTTACAAAAACTGCAGAAGAGCCAGGGAAATCATGGAGCCATAAAATGAACTGTGCTCCTCAATTTTCACCTGGAAACACAGTGGGAAAAAGATTACCAGAAAGTTTAACTGCCTGCTGTACCCGTTTTGTGCTATTCTTGTGACAGAGAGTTGCTGTAGAGAGGTCCCAGGGCAGCCAAGCACATTGTTCTTTAAGGATCTCCCAGGAATTGCCAGGACCATAAACCAAGTAGGCCCAGTTTTAGGTTTTGGGGTGGGCTTTTTCTGTGTTTGATCTTTATACATCCTAACAGTGAGTAAATGTCTAAAGCTCCTGCTCTGCAGCAGACTGAATACTCTTAGGACTGTCTTAAATTCCCTTTCTTATATCAGATTTTGGGAAGATAGATTGACTAGATGAGCAAGTACTTTGATCTATTTCCTATTGTCATGGTTTCACTTGTCTAGCCTCCCCTGGGGCTGGAAAGTGGTTAACCACAGAGGTAGTGTTCTTGGTGTAGAGCCAATCAGAAGCCACAACTCGCCCCTGTGAAATTAGCATATTACAACAGACCGGAAGGGAAGTTGTTGGCAGAGAGAATTGGAGCCACGAGGTAGCTGAGGGGAGCCCCTAGTTCAGGGTGCCCCTGGCCAGGGTTGCGGCAGTTCCTCACTATTTCCCCCCTGTGAGCAGGGGAGTCAGCAGCGGCGATCGTGGTGAAGAAGAGCAGAAAGAATTCCAGGCGGAGGAGAGAGAGAAACTTCAGTCTTGCTGCCACCTCCCCCACCATGGCGGGGGGAGGGAGTGACTCCAGTTGAGACTGAAGCAGAAGAGAGACGGACCGAGGGCTCAGAGGTGTCCTACGTGAGGCTTGGACAAGGGCAGCTGAAAACCAAAGCATGAGAAATGCTGGGGATGCCCCCTTGCCACATGGCAAGTCGAGCTGATACTGCAGCTGGGACAGAGAGAAGCCAAACCAAGCAGGCTTCTTCTGGGTAAGGACTTTGATGAAAGCTATTTGGAGTATAGACTGAGCAAAAACCCAGAGAATCCTGCAACCTGGGTAGAAGAGTGGACCCGAAGTGGAGAAGACCCTGAATCTTACTCCCTGGGAGGAACCTTCACGAAACAGGGAGAAAGGACTCAAAAGCTGACTCCCTGTAGCTCGTGATGTGGACCTGGTGTAGCAAGTGTTCCCTTGCAGTCCAGGACGAGACCTTGGCAGAGGCTGAGTAGCTGGTGGGGGTGCAGAAGACCCCTTCCCCATACCCCAATGAGAGAGAAACTTTAGCCATCGCCCTGAAGGTTCTTCTTCTGGATTGATGTGGGAGGGCCTCAGGGGTGGTAAAAATTGTATTAATACTGTGTATTTATTTGCTTTTTAGATTCTATAGGTTTTATTCTGTTAGTAATAAATTTCAATATAATTCCCTAATACTGAGTTGTGCCCGTCTGAAAACTTCTCTTACACTGAAATAAATTGCGGGGGGCTTGGAAATTGGATTTTTGGGAGCTTTCAAACCACAACACCTATCCACTCAAAGATCCTCTCTTTTCTTTGACATTCCCTTCTATTGTTGGCATGTTCCCTTTAAGGGTAGACAATGATCAGTTTACTACAATCTCTACTTGCCTGTACAAAGATAGACAATCTATACTTCAACCTCTTTGCACTGTATATGTGTACAGAGCTTTTATCTGCTTTTTTTGATTCATTTTATGTCCCCGATGATTTTTTTACAGATCATATGAACTCAGTTGATTGATCACTTCAGAATAGCTACCATTAATGACCCAAGGAGAAGTAGAGTAGCTCCTTAGTAGAGTTGCACTGCAGCTTAAATGTTTTGGACCTATTTGTAGAATTCTGTATAAGTTATTCTTATACATAGATGTTGTGGTATCCTGGCTTTGTTTTTCTGAAAAAATCCAGTATATTAATGCAGACTTTTCACTTAAGTATTGCACCTCTGGCTTTCTATAAAGTGGATTGGTATTGCATTGCATCATCTAAAGCATTTTGTTATTCCCAGTGAAGAAAACAGTCACCTGGCAATTGAAAGAAGGACAGAGTTCAAAAATAAGATACCAGGTAGGAGGCACTAGTAGCTTCACCAATATATATAGAGAGAGTTCAGGTTTCCTTATGAATTAACACAGATTCTCTCTTTTCTTTGGCGTCCCTTTTGTTGTAGAGAGTGTCCTTATAAAGATACACAGTGATATGGGGAAATATCTGTTCAGCTTAATTTCTGCCTAACCATTTCAGGATTCAACTCATTACTGCAGGTTTGTTCAAGAAACAATATAGAACATAGTAGCTCAAAAGCATACAAATATGAAAATAATAAAAATAAATATTTCCTGAGCATTAATCTCCATTTTTAACAGTATATGACTTTTTTTCCTTATAAATTTTACAAGTACTTGCTTAAATAACAGCATATAAGATAGGCAATTTGTAAGTTAATACTGTACTTTGGTATTTTACTAACTCTTTCTTCACATGGAATTTTGAGTGTTTCTGCAGAATCTGGTATACATTAATTTTTTCAGCTTCTGTCCTCAGATCACAAAATCATGAGGGATCCTCCTTCAGAAAGTTAAAAAACTCAGACATAGTCTCTTTTCTGAAATCTTTCAATTACAACTGAACACCAAACAAGGGACAGGCAGTTGTTAGAGCAGCACTCTTTTCTAGTGATGTAGCTGGAAATTTCACAATGGCCTTCAACTGCCAAATTAAAGCATGGACATTCTTTTTCTTTGTGGCTATTACATGGCTTAGCAACCATTGCAAAAGATTTATACCTGTACTTATCCTGAAACCATCTATTGCTCCATTCCAAAGATGCAATACTTACGTTGCTTCTTATACTAATCTTTTTTATCCCCCACTATTAACTGTTCAATCTAACCAAATTGATTGAAGATATTTTTTTTTACATCAGTTGAGTTTCTTTCTCCCCACTCTTTCACATAACTGAGACAACATGTAACCATAAGCAACCTTCAAACATCTTTTAACTAACAAAATTTTTGTATACCTGCCAGCTACTCTTAGTTCCAACAAAGGCAATTATTCTTTTCTGGCATGGAAAAAAATAATGCAAAAGTCTTAGCTATACTGCAATGTAGTTTAAAAGTCCAAATGATTTTTTAAAGTTTCATGCTTAACATTTAACTGAAGCTTAGATGACAACCTGGTGGTCTCATCTGAGTATTTGTTCTAAGCTTGAGTTTTCATCATACATATGTATTTAGGAGACAGGCAAATAAACATGTAAAGGTTTTCTGTCCTTTCTTCATTGCTACTTTCTGCAATAGTCCTGTTCATGTGGCAAGATACTACCTACACCTGATCCTCTTGTCAATGAACCTACAGTGCTTTAGACAGAAGATTATTTCTTTTCCATCACCAATTTGATGGTACATAAGTGTCAGAAGTCCACCTGTGGAATAAAAAAGAAAGAGAAATTAGAGAGAAAGGAGAGAACTTCTATGCAGATTTGACTAAAATTTAGGTAAAGTTTCTACTCAGAGTAAGTTTTCCCTGTTGGAATTTACTAAATCTGAAGTGCTTCTCACTCTCAATACTGTCTGTAGAGTGAGGTGATGACAATATTGGTTCTAATTTATACATTTCATTCAGGAGGCTAAAATCAAGTAACATGAATCAAGGCTTTGGAACTGATTAAGTTATAAAGCAATTTTTGGAAATACAGTTGGATTTCTCTCCTTTGACAAGCTCCACCTTGAAAAAGAGATCGGGCCTAAGCTTCTAACTGATCCAAAACAGTATTTTTCAAGCTTTTCAAAGATTTTCCAAGTGAGGATTTTCAACACATATGCTGAACTTTCCTCAAAAAAATTAATCATTCCAACTTATGAACACAGTCTGAGTTCCTCTGGAAATATGGTCCTCATTATAAGCACTAAAAGTATGATCCTTAAGGTCGTTGTCCTTACGTTGATTTGTCTGTAACACAACAAATAAGACAACTAGATACAAGACAGAAGTCTGTGTATGTATATAAAGTTTTATTTAGGTAACAAATTTCTGAATTCTAATTAGAATTTTCCCATCCACTCTAGTCTTTAAAGTAAAAATTACCTGGAATATTTTTCTTAAAAAAAAAAAATACCCAGAGACTTTCCCCCCCTCTTCCTTTCCTCAGTGGACTGTCTACAGATATTGTTATAATTCAACATAACCTTTTAGATCATTAAAATGCCAGAGCTGCCTTAAGAAAGATCACAGTGTTCCTTGCCTCAAACACCTTGGCAGTGTTGATTGCACAGCTTGACACTCTGTTCTGCATCCGGGAAGGGAGCGTAACAGAGGAGTTGCCATCACTCACCAGTGTGCACACAGAGTGTACCTGCTGCAGGTACCTGCCTGAGCACAAACAATAGTTCGGTAACCCTGCTTACTGTGTTTTTCATATATACACACACTAAAAAAATAGAAACGCCTGCTTTAGTGCCAGCCCAGACGTGTATTTCTAAAGGTCAGTTTAATTCATCAGAAGTAGTTGAAAATATGCCAGTTGAAAAGATGCCTTTCCACTGGGTCTTTTTGCTCTTGTGAACAAATGTTTCTTAATGTTGAATACCTACATAAAGGCCAAGTTTTCCCTACAGAACTGCACAGTGCCTTTATTATTGGTACTGGGTTTTCACCTCATATATAAACTTTTTTGTTGCACAGAAATAACAGTTTAAATATCAAGCTTAATACACTTCATTAGGGACTGGGGAGATATGTCTCTTTTCCCACCAGTATAAATCTGGAAGTAACGGGTGGTATGATCTTCTTTATCACAATTTAATGTTAGAGTTTTAGCAACATCCATATCAGCAGTCTGTCATGTTGTCTAGTACATATGCGCTATGGAAGTGCACTGGAGACCTATGAGCACAGGCCAGTGAGGTGTTACGTACAGGAGGACACAGGCTGGAGCATCTCATTTTGACTCAGGGTTTACAGCAATGCACTAAATCTCTGCCACTCTATGAGAGAAAGGTAATACACCAAAGGCACAGGGAGACAGTGAGCACAAACTATCAGCAGTGTAAATATGCAAGTTAGCAATCTCATCTTCTTGGCAGGCTGTCCGAGACTCTGGTTAACTCAGAAAGAGGAAAAAGTCAGAGGGATTTTGAATCTGTTTCTGAGAAAAAACATGACAATGGTGATAACGACAGTAATATGAGCAGGAGCTAAATATTTATTTGAACATTCTTGTATACATTGGATAACAGTGCATTATAAACACATTAATTCATAAGGATAAAAGACTTTCTTTATTCTTATCATATACTTAATGGAATGTTTCTGAAGAATCAATATTTTCTCTATGATTTTCTGATAGATCTTTTTTTCAGAAAAGTAAAGCAGCAACTTAGAGAAGACGTAAGTAAAATTTATCTTTAATAAAAAGTGACTATCATTTGTTTTCATTGGATTGTTAAATTTTTTGGCAATTAACAGAGGTTTAAAAGAAGTAGATATGCATAAGAGATGTCATAACAAGCAGCAGAAACATGAAATAACTGTGGTAATAACCATACGTATAAATCATACGGTTGTGTTTGAAGGGATTCAAAAGAATCTACTGGCATTTTTCCAAAAGGTACTAAGTAAATATGCCAGAATGTCAACTACATAAAACAGGTGCCATCAGATTTAACTACACAGTTACTCATATCAAAAGCTAAAATGGGCTACACATTGCTTAAGGCTTCTGTATTTTCCTTTGCAAACAGGGCAGTTCATTTCTTTCTGAGCCACATAAATACCTGAAGATAGCAAGTAGCGAGCAATCACAGATTCAGTTCTGGAAAACCCCTTTTTGTATCACCTTTAGGAAAGCTGGTGCAGAATGGTTCACACCAGTCCTGAGGTGAGGAAGAAACAGTCTAATGACGCAACCAAGCATCAGTTCTCTTTCCAGCTTTTTCCAGCTCCTCAGCTCTGTACCTGTGCCTCCAGGCCCTGCTCCACAGACCAGGCATGCCTTGCAGACACTGCTTTTCCTGAGTTTCAGCACTGTTGTACGTAGCACTGGTGCTGTGACCAGCAGCACAAGAGTAAACATAACACAGTGACCCTGTGTGTATTAAGCGTACTCAAAGGAATTTTGACATAAATGTTAGCTTTGACAAGAACAACATAGTGCAGTGGTCCTCTTTACTGCTCTCTGTGATTTGATGTATCACTATAACTTTTCAAGGTATTTAGATAATTTGGCAATCATTAAAGCCACTTCATAAATAGAAATAGAGGATGGTCATTCCCTGACTGGGATACCAATATCCTTTAGTGATGAGTTACCCTGTAAGATTTCTGACAAGGCAATTTAAAACCTAGACTCAAAATTATTAGTGTTAGCTTTTGGTTTCATTGCCTTCTAAGATTCTTCAGCATAACTACTCATATGTCTATTTATACTCATGAACATATCCTGGAATAGCTTTACCACTATACTACAGCATCTCCATTGTAAATACTTTCCAGCAGGAACAAGAGAAGTCAGTTTCCCAGCCAAGAAACCAGACTTCAGCAGGAAGTGATCTCAGTAGGCATATCCTTCATTTCTGGAGTTATTTACTTGAGCCAAAAGTCAAATGAGGACACATTTAAGAACAAAAACTAGTGTAAAGAAAATGTACTACAAATTAAAGAGAAATGAGTCAACAGAGGACATATAAAGTACACTAATTATTGAAGTGATAAAGCAGCATTTAATTCTAAATGTCTTCCCTATATTTTACTGGATTAAATAGTATGTTAAAAAAAAAAAGTCTGTTTTCAGAAGAAGGTTGGAAAATCTTATACAATAGTGTGAAGCATGGTAACATACACACTGAATTCCTGACAGGAAGCAAAGGTCTTTTCTTTGTCTGTTTGTGCTACAGACAGCATGCAAAAGGTAAGTTACAAAGACATTTGACAGTGATAACTGGAAACCTCAGAACATATTGATATCTTACTGATTTGTGAATCCTTCACTTTTCTGCTAAGATTTGAGGACACTTTATGAATCAGGGTTTCATAAGTATCTGACAGCTCTTAAGTATTTTTTTTAAATGCCATGATTACAATTATTTTTCCATAGGGTACCTAATTATTTAGTAGTTATGATGGAAAGATACTCTGAATACTGTAATTGATGCTTTGTGGTTTCTATCACTCAGTCTGGAGCTCTGTGTTTACTGTATGTCATTCACCTCTGAACACACCATTGTCTATTTCCTTGTGATCTTTTTTGTGCATCTATCAGTGTAATACCTGAATATACTGGAGATGATCATGAAACACTCTTGACAGCACCTCTGTGACGTTTACTGGCATTATTATTTCCATGTTTTATGCACAGGAGGACTGTTGCTAAGAGTCCAATACGTTTATTTTCATCTAGCCTTCACCTAGTTCTTCATCCTAATCTTGTAATTTTTAGCCTTCCCTTAGCTCTTTACAACTGTTGATTCTATACATTGACGCAACCTCCCTTTCTTGGCAGCACATAGGAAACAAAGGACAAGTTCATACTCATCTTTCAGTACCTAATGTGACAATAATCCCTGATAGCTGAAAGTGGCGGCTGTAAGGAAAATTATGCTCAAACCTCCCAGCATGCCCAGTTCAAAGGAAATCTTCAGACAGTTTCTCAATACCAATAAAGTCTATTGTGAATGTGGCTCTAATGAGACTTTGAGATTTAAGAAGGCTCACAATTTGGCTAAATATCCATAGATGTCACACTAAGTGAATTTCTGACATCAGAATAACTTCACCGTATTTTTTTGACAGAAAACATAAGATAACTCAGAGCAATACTTCTACTGCATTGCCAACATTGGCAATTAGATGCAGGGTTTTTTGGCCTCAAAAAGCCCCAGAAAAATCATATTTGATTGAAACTACTTTCCCCTTCCCTCACCAATGAAATTACATGGGAGATAATATTTCAGTTCAAACAGTTAAAGTTTGTCAAACTTATAAGCAAATTAAAAATAGAATACTAGAGTGGAAATTATTAGACAACTTTATATGGTTTCTGTGTGTGTTTTCCATAATTCATAATTAAGTAACTAAATGAAAAGAATTAGAAAAACATATACAGTGTCAGAAAAAAAAAACAAAACATCCCTGATAATTGAAGAGAAAATAAGTCAGAAGAGAGTGAAGAAATTAATAAATACATTGTACTGAAGTCTTTAAAGAGAATAAAATTCCCAGTTGGAACATTGTTATTTTATATTCAATTTTCTATCTAATTTTTCCTCTATTATTAGTCTATAACACTTCAGTCTTAGGGATTCTTATGAAACATGTATGTCCTTTTTGAATACATTTCATGCTTAATAGATTAGACATAATTGTGTTAAAACATTTAATCATCAAAACTCTTTAATGAAAAATTATTATTGCAAAATATTAGCCTATTTATAGCTAAATTTCTAAACCTGCTAAGGAATAGGACAGGACAAGAACAAAAATGTATTGTACTAACTTGCAACATAACTTGCTTTTTTATAATTAGAGAAGTAGCAAACTACTTATAAAAAAATCAGCAAAAAAGACTGGCAGTATTACAGAGTGTGTTACAATACTGAATTGTGCTATCATCACTTGTCCCCTGATGATGAGTAGACACTTCTTGAGTACTCAGCTTTATGCAAATACAGAGTTTCTTTGGAATTCCATTAATTTGATCCAGGTTCTTACTGATGGTGAAACAATATGTTAAATTATTTGTTCCTCCAGAACTTCCAATCCAAAATATTTTAAGGGTTACTCAAATCTTACACAGATCTGTTGAGAGCAGAAACCAAAGAGATATTTTAATCCCTTACACAAGATTTCCAATAGATTTTCCTACACATAATCTGGAAATATCCACTGGACATCTGTACACAGCACTAATGATAAATCTGCTAATTTATTATATAATAATAAATCCAATAACAATATTTCCTCTGGGCATCTAGTTCCAGTGGTCAGAATGAAGTACCAAAAAATGGGAAGGGAGTAGGGGAAGTGGAGAAAATATTTTCCATAAAGCAAGAAATAATTCTTTACTTTGAGACTGGTATATAATATGAAAGATTAAAATAAAATAACAAAAAGATAAACAAAAGAAAATAAAACTAAATGTTAGTACAGTCCTTCTTGTTACTAAAATGGCTCTTCATGAAAATTCAATTATCTCATTTTCTGCCCCTTCAAGGGCTTAGGGCTTGACTACACTGCAAATTAAGACATTTTTACATCAGGAGTCATAGCTGTACTAGTTTAATCTGGTTAGTACAGATAGCAATAAGAATGAAGATGAGACCACATTAGTTTCAGAATAGTTTCTATAGAACTGCCAAGAGCCATAAGAAAACATCCATATATTTCCCTCCTGGTGAAGTTTGTGTTTTTTATTATAAGTAAATTAAAACCAGCACAGATATCATACTCTTCTGTTCAATACACAGACATACAAAAGCAGAAGAACACAACCTGTCTCTGAGTATGACAATTCATTTCGACTATAGTGCCCTCCTTCCTGAAGGCTCATGAGATACCAGCCAGGAGCAAGCTGCAGATTAAGTGTTCTGGCTCTGGTAAATTGCTTTCTAATGCTGTTTTTCTTGGGAAAGTACAGGCTCTATTCCATCACACAACTAAATTGCAGGTGTTACTCTCACATGGCGTTTAGTGGATCTAGTGGTCCCAAAGGACCCAATGGACCAATGAACTGCAGAAAGATGGTGACCAAATACAAACTGCTGTCTCCAGAATAACTAATCTGCCATACTACCACTTTCTTTTCAGTGATTAAAGTTCTTTTGAGAAAGAAAGGGATCAGGAACAAACTCCAAGTACTGTTCAAGCAACAGCATGCTACCTCTGGCCACTCTTTTTTCCAGAAGCTGTACAAATGGGAAGACAAGAGTTGCCTTCACATAAATATGTGTATGTGTATGGGACAGTAAATCAAAGTCCAGTGTTTCCATATGTGGCATGTTCAGTTCAGGAGAAAAAAGAGTATCATCGTGGTCTTCAGAAGCCTCCACTAGAGCTTGGGAGGCCTACTGTGGCAAGAAAGTTGGCCTACTGTGCTCTAAGTCAGCACAGAGAGATTGTTGCTTTGAAGTGTTTGAAGACTCTGTTCATAGGGCATGACATTTTTGAAAGAAATCAAGACTTTACTTTCTATTTACTCTATTAATATATTTAGTGATATATTTTCACTTCACAATATATATACTCAATATTTTTATTAAGTATAATCATATTAATTCAGAAATATGTTTGCAAAATTTTAAATTTTTCTATCAAATTAGGATGGAAAAAAAGCCTATCTTTACTAAACAATTACATACTAAAATCCACCTTTTCTAGTGATAGTAACTTGCTAAACAACTGAGGGATTATTTAGCATAGGAATGAAACATATACACAGGCAGAGAAGGATATTGGATTAGAATATTAGATTAGAATCCTGGAAGAAATCAGTGATTGTAACTAAAAAAAGTAAAGAAAAATTTACTTCCCATGGAAATGCCTATGAGATCTGTAAAAGTTTAAGTATGCATATGGAATAAGTTTGGTGAAAGGGTTTTGAAACCAAGGGAAACAAAGATATGGATATCCATATGGTGTATGGATGAGACTCGTGTAGAAGGATGGCTGACTTTTAATCATTCTCCAAATAATTTTGGCAAGTTGGTACTAACACTTACATCTTAGAATGAGGTCATATGTTTCTACCCAAGTAACTAGTCTTTCTGCAGATTTAACTGGAATGTCAGAGCACTGTCTATACAAAGGTTTACATTTGGTCTAAATTAGACATGGCACCACTAAATATCATGACACATTTGTGTAGCCAGCAATAAATTTATAGCATTCACAGAGTCCTTCTTTCTCCAGTTACACTTGTAAATATTTCCTTTGGCAGTGGACTGTGAAAGAAGTCATACTCAGTACTCTTAACCTGACGATGAAGTCATACCATACAGAAAAATATCATAAGAGAAAAAATGAATAAATCATCCTTCCTATAAAAATAAATAAATAAATGAATAAATAAATTCACAAAGATATGGAAGGCATGTTTCAGTTGAAAAAAAAAAAAATTACATCAATCTTGCAGAGGAACATTAAAATTTAAACCTGGGCAACCAAGACTGTCACCAAGATTTACAGCTTTCCCAGACAGAGAAGACCTAATTTTTAGCAAAAACAGGTCATTCATTGTTTGGATGAAAACCAGTTGTTACTCAGAATTATCCTGGTTATGACTCAAAGGGGAAAAACATTCCCAAGACAAAATTCAATGATATGGGTGGAGCTTTCCTTTGAATTTTTGGTTTGTTTGAACTCAGTACTCAAAGTTAAATTTGGGAGATATGAATCCACATGAAATGAAAATGTTAATGTGGATCTCTTTTGAACCAAAGTACTAAGATTACACAGCTTTTTCTATAAAGCTCCAAAACAGAGAACTATTTAAAAAATGTCCAAAATTCAGAATAGAGAGGAGACATCTGTAATAAAATTTCTGGAATGCTGAAAAGTAATTCCACAAGTCAAAGAATACTATAATCCAATAAGAATCATAGAATCATAGAATCATAGAATCGATTGGGTTGGAAAAGACCTCCGAGATCATCGAGTCCAACCCTTGGTCCAAATCCAGTCCATTTCCTAGATCATGGCACTCAGTGCCACGTCCAATCTGCGTTTAAAAATCTCCAGGGATGGTGAATCCACCACCTCTCTGGGCAGCCCATTCCAATGCCTGATCACTCTCTCTGTAAAGAATTTTCTCCTGATATCCAACTTAAATTTCCCCTGGCGGAGCTTAAGCCCGTGTCCCCTTGTCCTATTGCTGAGTGCCTGAGAGAAGAGACCAACCCCCACCTGGCTAGAACTTCCCTTCAGGTAGTTATAGACGGTGATGAGGTCACCTCTGAGCCTCCTCTTCTCCAGGCTAAACAACCCCAGCTCCCTCAGCCTCTCCCCATAGGACTTATGCTCCAGTCCCTTCACCAGCCTTGTTGCTCTTCTCTGGACCCGCTCCAGCACCTCAATATCCTTCCTGAACTGAGGGGCCCAGAACTGAACACAATACTCAAGGTGTGGCCTCACCAACGCAGAGTACAGGGGAAGGATCACTTCCCTGCTCCTGCTGGCCACGCTATTTTTGATACAGGACAAGATCCCATTGGCCTTCTTGGCCACCTGGGCACACTGTTGGCTCATGTTGAGCTTCCTGTCAATTAGTACCCCCAGGTCCCTTTCTGCCTGGCTGCTCTTCAGCCACTCTGTGCCCAGCCTGTAGCGCTGCATGGGGTTGTTGTGGCCAAAGTGCAGGACCCGGCACTTGGCTTTATTGAACTTCATCCCATTGGAATCAGCCCATCTCTCAAGTCTATCCAGATCCCTCTGCAGAGCCCTCCTGCCTTCCAGCAGGTCGACACTCCCTCCCAATTTAGTGTCATCAGCAAATTTGCTGATGATACACTCAATCCCCTCATCTAAATCATCTATAAAGATGTTAAAAGGTATTAATTTGCCACAATCTGAGACACAGCACGTCTCCAGCTTCTCACAATCCACCTACAGTATACAGAAGAAACACTTCACTGAGCTGGGAGTAGAGCTAAGTAAAATCTTAGTTCTAGGAAGATATTTTGGAAGTTAAAGCCATCGAACCAAAGTCCAGGTGAAATTGATAGCTATGTCTAAAGAATCCTACACCCTGTTCTCCTCAGAAATATAGGCCTTGCAACTCATTCATGAACCTGAGTAACATATTAGAAAACCAGTCACACTATGTTTTATAACAATAACGTAATTTTATACCTACCAGAATTGCACCTAAGGTGCCATTTTAGTTAGGGTCAGATACTCAGGTTTGGAGTTCAATGAGTCTCTCATTGAACTTTGGTTCAGAACATGAAGTATTCTTAAAGTGTGAGAACTGGCTTCCCTGTGGAGGACAATGAATGAAATGATTCAAATGTGCCCTTCTGACCCTTGGAGCTCTCTTAGGCAGTCTAAAGACCAGGTGAGAATGAAGGATCTCTAAATGCAGATGATGTGAAAGTTACATCACCAGCACAAGCTGGCTTGCTCCACATGGTTGGCTCTGTTCAGTCATACGATTTACTAATGTCACTTCAATGTATTTGATTTCAGGTATTAAGCCCAGACTTTTTTTTTTTACCTTTATACAGTAGGAAAATGTCTTTAATTGCAACAGGCTAATATTTTCTCCTAATCACTTCAAGCAATAAATTCTGAGGAATTTTTTACTAAGTCTATATGAAATGAACCTTTCTGTTCCTTAATAGATGCCTTGAATTAGCCAAAGCAGCATATAATTAATGTCTTGAATTAGTCTATGCAGCATGTTTAAATACAACCAGTGGTACACAACTAATCGGGCACACACTGTGCCTGTAGCAAGCATCTCAAGAAGTTTCAGAGTAAGACTGCTTTATGCCTTTCCTTGATAAGGTCGAGCATATCCATCTGTCAGAGAAGTGAAAATGTACATCAAACCATTACCAGTTTGTTAAAATAGATTGGAACCAAATGACCTCTAGACTTCTAGGTTTTAATGTGAATAGAAAGATGAAAATAAAGTACATATCAATAAATACGAATTTTCACACAGGTCAAAAGTAATTTTTGATTCAGGAAAAATCCTAAAAAGCAGAGAATTTGGGAGATTTTTAAGACTGATCAGAGCAATTCTGTGAGAAATAGTAGATGATTTTGATTAGATAAATCGGCTTCTAAGACTGATCTCCATATGAAAAGAATGTGATTAGGAGACACCATTGGTCTATAATATTTTTGTCTTTGCTCTTTCTTCATATGTGAAATACATATACGCACATGCTTATTTAATTTAGATCCAGTTATTTATTTGTATATTTATGTGTATATTAATATATAGGGCTTCTTTTGCTTTTACTTTATTAAATTTCATTTGGTTTTTCTTCTTCACGCTGCAGCTGTATCTTTCCTTCTGCTATTCCTCATGACTTCTACGTCTGACCATTTTCTCCTCTCTTTTGCGTATCCATTTCCTAGCTTTGTTCAGCCATTATCAGTCTTTTTTCCACATGCAGATATGTCTGGATGCCTCCTCTTTCAACATCTGAATCCACTAAACCTCTCACTGCACATTTTTCTTCTCTCCATGTGAGATCAGAGACAGCTCTTGATGGTTGCGGGGAAAAATCCAAGAAGAATGCTCCAGGACTACTGGTCGGCATTTTTGGTTGTCTTTCCTCAGAGAGTATCTATTCATCTGGGTTTGATTAAGAAAATTCTTCTAAGCAGTAGTGACAGATCCTTGTTTAGGTTCTTGAATTCTTAGAGGCAACTGTATGTATTGATCTATGTAGACATGCAGGTCTTCTAACTGAACAATTATGAATATTTTCATATTTTACTGCATTTAAGTAGCAGATTGTTTACAAGATTACTTTAGTCTACTGAAGCTAATTTCACCAGCATCTCTCAACTGAGAGATACATTCCTCTAAAGGGAGTTGGAATGTCTAAGCGGAGCAACATTTTCACAACATGGTTTATCTGTTCTAACTGTGAGCTACAACCTGAGACCAAAAGGCAAAGATACTTGCCCCTCCTCCTCCGTACTTCACAGAACCTTTTGCTGGATCTAGCAACTCACTTTTGTGGTACCAGTCTGACTAAAACCGCGGGGGTTTTTTTGTTAGGTTTTTTTGCGTGTTTTGGAGTGTTGGTTTTCATTTGTATGAGAGAGATGATCCAATCATATTCACAACTGTAGAGCCTGGAAAACAGATTGTACCACTACAGATGGGAAGGCTCAGCCACAGGCAAGATGACTGAGATGTCATATCTTGATGGCTGCTGATAGTTAGGTCATTGATGACCTGTCATTGGCTCTGACAAGACAGGAATGGTTTTCTTCACTGATCCCAGAGGAACCCTAGAAAGTCAAGCATGCTGGTCTAAAGTTAGGTTTTGTCATTACTTCTCCTTTTTCCATGGTATTTATAACTTCTTCCTGCAGACATAGAGGAAGTCTCAGAAACAGAAATAGACGAGATCAATGTTCTGTAAATTAACCTATTCATTTAGAAAAATATTTCAGATGGGAAAGTAAAATATGCTAATGTATTTCATTTCAGTAGCAAAACTAAAATTGCTAAGTAAATAATGGCAAAAATGTTTTCCAATAAAGTATTCATTAAATATCACAATTTATTCAGTAAATATCACCAACCTAAAACTCTAGCAAGTATAATACCACACACTCTCAGAGAAGGAAGATGTCAGCTATTTCATCAAACAATTGACAGGTGGAACAATAGCATATTTGTCTAAAGGCAAAAAAATGCAACCAATCTTATTATACTAAATTGTAAAATAACTAATATGTTCCATTTTATCTGGCTTTAGAATATTAATAAAATCTAGAAATTGAACTAAAAGTTGGGTTTATGTTTTCTTTTACTTAGACTGTGTAAAGTCAGCTTCTACCCTGCCCACTCTACTTTTATTCATGTTCACTTCTAAAGCCAGAAATTCAAAACCAGATTCAATAGAGAAGAGACCTGGAATTTTTATTCAATTTTTACTACAAGGCAATTAAAAACAGATGGGAAAGGAAAACAACTTTTTTATTTGGACAGTTTGATCATTATGTCCTTTGTTATTTTTCATATTTATTTAACACAAAACTTAACAAAATATTAAAGTAACAGTCATTATTAAAGATTAAACTCCTTTACCATTTGAATAAGTCCTTAGATCCCAAACTGTAAACATGTAATATTTTTTTTTATAATTAGAACACGCAACCAAGGGACTTTCAAGTTTTGCAAAGTAAGGAAAACTTATAACCTTTCTCAAAAACTGTGTCTAAAAAAGACCATGAACATCAACAGGTCCTCTGTCTAACTATTCAACAAAAAAGGAAGTTAAAAAACAACATTCTTCCTATTTTCCAGGTATAAGAACAAGTGCAAGAAAAACAAATTTTAACAAACCATATAAACTTTTTGCATCAAATATTTTAGATTAATAAGAAAGAGAAAAGGGAGAAAACAGGAAACTACAAAATTTCCCACTGCTTTCCTCACCTAATATTTTTTAGCAGGTCAACCTAAAGACCAATTACCCACTGAATATAACTGCTGTACAAAAATTATGATCTCTCAAAGACTTTTGGTTTTTTTTCCAGTTGAATTAATGATACTAAACTTTTACAGTTTTTATTTAAGGAATAATTTATTTATGGTTTATTTCCTTGTTCTGTAGCCAAAGGAGGAAAAAGAAAACAAACAAGCTCTTTTTCATAAATCTTTTCTATTTGTTTTATTTATTTGTAAAGATTTCTTCTCTTCTGAAATAGCATGTGCATTTCAATTAAACTGATATCCAGATAAGGAAAGGTACAATCACTTCAGATGAAATTATACTGAAACCAGGAAACTGTGGCTTCCTTGTCAAAAGCAATAAAAAAAGAGCAATTTTTAATATTTGTCTAAAGGACACAATGAATGCACAAAAGCCAAGAGTCTACTAACATTGCTCAACAGTGAAGTTTCCAAGTATTAACAAAAGTCTTGTACAGGTTTGGTTCTCAAAATACAGCAAATATTAAAGGTCATATTCTCAGGTAATGTAGTGATTATAAATGACAAATGACATGACTGAAGCAGAATGTTCTTCCTCACTTGGACAAATTCCCTGTCATATTTACATTTTGTGTTACCAAACTTTTTTCTGAGTTGCGACCTGACTTCTTCTGCTTTTAAAAGTGGAGAGCACTAAAGCTTTGCTATTTATGTGCTACAGGAGAGCAAGAATCATAGAAACATAGGATCTTCTAGGTTAGTGGTGGATTGATCTTGGCTGGATGCCATGTGACCAGTAAATTGCTCTATCACTCCCTTTCACAGCCAACCAAGGGAGAGAGAATAAGATGGAAAACAAATCATAGGCTGAGATAAGGCAGTCTACTAAAGCAAAAACGAAAGTTTGCACATGCACAAGCGAAGAGAAAAATAACAAGGTTTATCTTCTACTTCCCATTAGTAAGTGATGTCCACACAGCAGCTTTCCACCTCCGATGATTTCCTACAACACGGCAGGATCCATCAGTAAATAGAGCGTATCCTCTTTCATTTTCTGGTAACTGGTTAGTTAGATAGTGGTGCTTCTTGGACACTTCCACCTTCTCAGGAAGTGCTCCAAAACCTCTGCTTTCTGGCCAGTCCATAATCTCTTCCAGGATTCCTGGGATATTGGGCTTTTCCATTCAGACCCACTGTATAATCAAAGCTACCCACTTATTCCGTATAGTGTTGGTTGTGTGATGTGTTGAGGGGATGTTTGCTTTGAGCATTCAGTGCAGCACAGACATGCTCAATGCCAAGAGGAGATATGCTTCTGTCCAACAAATTCTGAGGCAGCTCAAACCCCCTCATAGACTGCTAATATCTCCTTTTCAATTGTAATGTGGTGGACTTCTGATCCTCAATAACCGTGGGTCCAAAACCCTAATGGTTAATGTCGGGTTTTTCCTGGTGTTTTTTGCCAGAGCTCCATCAGGATATACCATCGTGGGCAAAACAGACTCAAAGTAGGAAAATTAATTAAGTTTATTACTAACAGAATCAGAGCAGAATAATGAGAAGTAAAATAAATCTTAAAAACACCTTCCCCCCACCCCTCCTTCCTTCTCCAGCAGCACAGGGACATGGGGAATGGGGGTTACAGTCAGTTCATCACAGATTGTTTCTGCCACTGCTCAGTGAGAGGAGTCATTTCCCCACTCCTGAGTGAGGTCCCTCCCATGGGAGAGTCTTTCACGAACTTCTCCAGCTTGAGTCCATCCCGGGGCAAAAGTTCTTCACAAACTGCTGTAATGGGGTTAATTTTTCCATAGGTACAGTCTTTCTGGCACAGGCTGCTCCAAAAAGGGCCTCCCACAGGGCCACAAGTCCTACTGGAAAAAACTGCCGCAATGTAGGCTCATCTCCCCGCAGGTCAGTAGGGCCCTGCCAGGACCCTGTTCCAACATGGGATCACAGCCTCCTTCAAGCATCAACCTGCTCTGGCATGGGTCTCCTTCATGGGCTGCAGGTGGGTCTCTGCACCCTGATGGTCCTCCAGGGGCTGCAGGGGCACGGCTGCTCCACCATGGTCTCCATCACTGGCTGCAGGGGCCACAGCTCTGGTGCCTGGAGCACCTCCTGCCCCTCCTTCTCCACTGACCTTGGTATCTACAGAGTTGTTCACATGTTCTCACTTCACTCTTCTTTGGCTGCAATTTTCATCTGCACAACTTTTTTTCCTTCTTAAATATGTTATGACAGAGACGTTACTGTCATTCCTGACTGGCTCGGTCTTGGTCAGCAGCAAGTCCGTCCTGGAGTCTGCTGGCATTGGCTCTTCTGGACATGGGGGAAGCTTACAGCAGCTTCTCACAGAAGCCACCCCTGTAGCCCCACTGCTACCAAAACCCAACCACACAAACCCATTACAAGATTGGAAAAGACCTTTAAGACCATCAAGTCCTATCATTAACCCAGTACTGCCAAGTCCACCCCTAAACCATGTCCCTAAGTGGCACATTTGCATGGCTTCTAAATACCTCCAGGATCTGTTTGATAAGCATGACTGTCCACAGGCCTGACCCGTATATCCTTGCTCAATTCAACAAATGTTTGACTGCAATAACTTTTTTAACCTAGACTTTGAAAGTTCTAATACTATTCTTTTATTTCAGTTTTTCGTACTGATTTCGGTAAAGCCTCAGACAGCTTCTGTCCCCATAACCATATTCTTTTCTACAAAAATTTAACCATTATCAGCCAATTACCACTAATCAAAGGATCTAATATCAGATCAGGCACTCTAAATTAGTCAGTACCAAAACCAGTCAGTAGTACTGAACATTAGTCAGTTTTTCCATTTGTCGAAGTCTTCTGTGCTCCTTAGCAAGCTCACCTACTCCATGTAGAAAATGTTTTCTCACAGAAATTCTAGACAACTTTAAATACAGTCCAAAGGAGGGAGGAAGATGATTTTGATAAATTACACATAAAATTAAGAGCATAGTCATATTTTAAAGGTTTTAAAATATTTTCAGTTTTTAATAAGTAGTGAAATTTTCTATTGATGACCTTAAATATCATGGTGGAGAAATTGGGAGTTGGGTAAGGGACAAGTGGATTATAACAGAAGTACAACGCTAACTTTGCGTAGGCAAAGGCTGAAGTCAATGATAGTCAGCATTTTGTCTTTATTATTCCTCTCAAGCTGATGAATTTCCCATACCGCCATAGTTTACTGATTGTGTGTAATCCTCCCCTCTCAAAACACAATAGCAGTCCTGTCTTGGCACTTGATGAAGATCTTCTTCCTTTAATTTCAAAACTAACAGCACTTTTCTTGAGACCATAGCTAAAAATTTTCACTCTTGCAAGAAACAACATAGTACAAAACAGCTGATGAATGAAGAAAAAAATAAACCTAAAGTTAGCAATCTACACATATTTTCCTAACAGATAATCACAGAAATAAATGATGCATGTGCTAAAAATTACCCCAAGCAACTATAAATTATGTACTTGTTCTGGAAGCAGTAACAAATTCTTTAACTTCATATTACCATAGATCAGCCTCTCCTAACCATATATAGTAGTCATATGCTATCACATAAAACATTACCCAGTTCAGATTATGTACAGTTGGTCTGAATAATTATTCATGCATCAAAACACAAGAGAAAAAACAATCTGCATTCACTTAATGAATCCATTAATAGGTGCTGCATATTATAACTTACCTCTTCATTCATCAAGATACCTGCTGCTTATTTGAAAGATTTAGGCAGAGAAGAAGTAAAAATTGTCTTAAGAAATTTATTTGAACAGGTTATATAAAGACATATGCATGCCAAAAATTAGGAAAAAGAATACGTTTTTGATAACTGCTGGATAAAGGGGATGCTGCTGGAGCACTGTAAGACCAGCAGCAAGGAACACCCATACCTGAAGTGGGACATAGCCTCTACAGCCTCTTTGGTCACAGTGTGGCTGAAATTCTGAGGTTTACAGCCCTGCTTATGTGCAATGGCTTCTTTATAAACCACAAACGGTCAGTTCTGCCCTGTCTGAAAACCAGGACTTCTGGCCTCTATGCTGGGCAATATTGTCTGAAAGAGCCCTTTTTGTGGGCCAGATCACCAGTGCCATTCAGGAGTTCTGTAATGTCTGGGTGTTTCTTAACCCCTGTATGCCCCAACCCTTCATTTCATTTCAGCACAACCAGCTTCCAGAAGGGATCTGGCCATGCTACAGAGTCAAAACCAAACTATGGGTTTCAGCCTTATGCTCAAACTAATGAGAGTGAAGAAATTTATATTAAAAATTACTTTTACCTAGGGTTATTTTTTAAAAATAACAATTTGGAGGAAGAGTCAAGAAATATGACTAAGGCATACTATAGCTAAATGGATGTTAATATACTTATTTATTAGATTTCTTTTTTATTAGATTTCTAATAAATCTTCAGGTAGGCTGAAGAAAAATTAGCCTGAGAGATAGTGGTGAACATCACCTTTTGTCTCCATTGTGTGGTAAAGGTTCATATGGTCAAATAAGTAAAGTATTGAAAGTCTCTAAATACTACATCTGAAAAGGAGGTCACGGAGGCTGGATAAAAGGTAAAAAAGCCTGACAGGTTAACTTACAGTGAGGGCAATCTTGCACTGGAACATGGGCAGTAGATCTGTAGACTCCTACAAAGACAGTATTTACTTTACACACTGTCAGTGACACAATGCTGGGCAGTGTTAGACCACTACTCTCTGCTCTTTCTGAAGATGTCACTGAAGCAATTTCATCACAGTAACCTCATGACAAATTGCCATAGAAAATAAGGTCACTTATTTTATATAGTACACATAACCATGGATGTCTGGTTCAGCAGACAGATAGAAAACTGTTGATGGTCATAGCTCTCTCTTTAGGTTCACAGTGAGTGAGTCTAACACTCTCCACACATAAAAGTTTTCATAGGCAGACTAACTGCTACAGTAGTGACTCCAAAAGGATTTTAATTTTAGAAAACTTGTAGAATGTTCAAACAAATAAACAAATGACAAGCCTTTTTCACACAGATCAGACACTAAATTAAAAAAGCCAAAATGATATTTTCTGGAAGGTAAAAATCAACTGTGCGTCATGTTTCCTGGAGATTCTACATCCAGGTATTTGTTGTTATCTATATAACAAGAAGAACATTAACATACAGAACTGAGCTCAAAGCATATTCACATTTTAGGCACTTTGCCAATGACCACGAAATTAAGAAAGCAGAAGGAAAAATGTGATGTACAATCATGTTAATAAGCTTTCACTAGAATTCTACATTCTGCATGAGAAAGAGATCCCTGAATCAGTGAATCCATAGTGATATAGGCTATCAGAAATCAAAAAGGAAGACATGAAGCCAATACCTTGCAAAAGGAAAATAATGACTCAGCTGTGTAAATTATTAAAATCCTTTTAGCAAGTTAGATGAACAATCAATGGTATACTACAGAAAGTCTCTCTAATAGTATATATGGCTACTCAAAGAGCAATCAAAAAGAGGAGAGCAAAAGCATGTCAAAGCAATATGCAGAGAATGATGTCTGTGTTGTAATATATGACAAGATTATGTACACTTTTAAAAGATAACAGATTCCTAAAGATATTGTGGAGAGAGAATTGTTTGTGTGTCACAGCAAATGGCTGGTATTTAAGTAGTGATTATGTCTATTAAAATCTAGAAAGAAATTGCAAAATTATAAATCTAATGTATTTTCTAAATATATTTCCTGCATATATAACAAAAGTGAGTCAATAATAATTACTTTAATAGCAGCCATTTGCTAAAACTTCCTGATATCTGAGATTCCTGCTCTTTGGTCCTTTGAGGAGGCAACCTCTGTCCTGACTATTTATACTTCTCTAAAGTGGTATGGAAAACATGACCACTTTGGTCTATACAGCCTGGCTTGCAACCAGCGCTCAAGTTGCAGAACACATCCAAATTTTGTGTTGATTTGGATGAAAATTCTTACTTATGATAACTTTTAATTTTTTTTCTCTTTTCATATAAATTATAAATGGCTGTAAAGGAGAGTAGGTCTTCTTTGAGGTACTCTGTCACTTCATTATTCTTTTTGACTTATTACTAAAGTTATTACCATTTTTTACACATTGAATGAATCCTGAAAGAAAAGGAAATATGTTGAAAGACATGTATATCCAACCATAATGGAAGCAGCATTTGCTTGAGCTTTTTGTGCTATCCCTGAGCACAAAGAATATGTTTTTAGGATAGAGGTAAATATAGGCACTGTGAAGAGATACTTTCTGCCTATTACTGTCCTAAAAATGTTTGCTGTTATGTTATTACACCCATTTTGAGGTCATTACCTCTGTATTAAATAAAAGTGGAGACAGAGCAGATAAGGTTATTCAGGAAGATCTCAATTATAAGACAGATTTTCACTTTGCCTTTGAATTAGGGATCACCTCTATGTTTTCTCATACAGAACTGTTCACTGACATAGATAACTCATACCTCAATGCACTTTCATGGGGTATTGTTAGTTGATATCTCAATACCCCTAGTATCTCAATACCTTTTTATTACCCCTTTAATTAATACCTAAAGAGTTCTGTGAATATCATACACACTACTGTATCTATTCGGGAAAGGATAAGCAGAAATGGTGAGTTTTGAAGACCTGTTAATGGAGATACTTCAATAATAATCACAAAAAATAGTTTACACTCCTATAAATCACAAGATATTAGACATTAGCTTGAGAAATCAAACCTATTGGAATGAGAAGGCATCTGAATTAAGGCACATGTAACTATGGGTAGCCAAGTCATTAGCACTCCCAGATTTTTTCATTCACTTGCCCCAAACGACACTTAATATGTCACTTTTACTCATCTATTTCCTTTAGTTGCAAGTTGGTTACTACCCTACCAGTTAAATCTGCTTATGTCTTGAATAAATAAACACTTGTCATTTCTAAAGGCAAATTCTTCATTTGTCCAGCTGATGCCTTCCTTCTTCAATATGCTACTTTTCATTTACAGCTGATCTTCCTGCTAAATCTGTTGATGACTGTTGAGTCAACACAGAGAAAACCTGTGGCATTATAATCATATGCAATATATGAGTGGTAATGCATTTCATAGGGTAAGACAGGATAAGCAGCTCCCTGGAAAAGCAGCATTTCTACTAGAGCTCACCATTTTGTAAAACAAGAAAATGTAGATAGAAAATTGTGTTTCAAAACTCCTTTTAATGAATCATACATTATCATAGTTTGAGAATTTATGTTTAAATGCATATATTAAGAAGAAAATCTGCAGATTAGTCCCAGAGATTCTGTGAACCTTTAAGATCCTGAAACAATGTTATAAACATCAGTCTACAAAAGCTTTCAGTTTTTCTTTCAGAGGATTTTTTGCTTGTTTTTTGCCATTCTGCTATGAAAAAAAAGTCTTAATTCTGTCTCTTTCAGCAGCCTGTGAAGCTGCAAGATGTTTTTTAGATGGTGTACCACAAGTACTGATTTTTCTGATGTTAAAAAACTCCTAGTTATGTCATTCCATGGTGTCACAACAGTTTATGTTGCTCTTGGGTCTGTTCTATTAAGTCTAAGAGAATGTAGAACCGGTAACAATAAGATAATGTAAGCAATGATAATATAAATCATCCTGTGTTACAGTAAATGAACATTTTATATGCTTATTGCTGTATCTTGTCCCAGTATAACCTTTATCCTGAAAAATCTAAAATATCGCATCTATAACCACAGAAGACAAGCAAAATTTTCCCACTGAGATTTTTCAGGACAGCCTGCAAAGAACGTACCATATATTCCAAGAATGCATTCCCTTTCCTCTGCTATTTTAAGTGCACCTTAGGAAGCTATGATAATTACTGTGCTCCTCAGCTGTAGTAATTGTAGGGAAGAATGCTCATATCAAACAGAGTTTGCATTGCTGTGGTAACACAGCCAGTATTAAGAGTGTAGACCATTTTAGAACGGGGATCCCCAGTTAGAGATCTGAAGCACACACAGGTGCAAAGGATGTTTCCATGAGCCACAACCAAGGTCCTCTTCTAACACCAAAAAAAGTCAACAATTTGGGGAAGAAGACACAAACATAAACCAAAAACAATGAAATACCCAACCATACAGCCTGTAAGGGCCTATTCTAATGCTACACTGCTTGCTGTTAGAGCATCACTGCAGCAATCAGAATAATTGACAAATAAAATAGTCTGGAATTGATACAAATGCCTCTTTGCACCTTTCTGACAGTGAACTGCAGCCTGAAAGGAGGTGTTAATTATAATGGGATATGGGTGCTCAATTTAATCACATTCATGCCCTCTTTAAGGGTCCTTCACATTACCAGAGCTATGAAAGAAACTTAGGGTAATCTACTTGTAGAAGTTATTCCAAAATAAATCAGAGAGCCTCTTTTAAAGTACAGTGGCTACTCTGAAGTAGCTCCTTGTGCGGGAACTCTTATTCTGCAGAGTGCTTCCTTTGTACCTCTTTCAAATTTACCTTAATCCACTTGAGATAACCAGAAAAAGTCTCTTGTTGCAAGCTGTTCCAGTCAATTTCCCAGTGCAGCTTTTTACTGTAAGTGCAATCAAACCTAGTAACTGAAAGTACTGGGTGTTATGGTCTATTCTAATGCTAGGACTTCCAGGAATAATGAAAATCGGCATTATGAGCAATAGCATAGAAATGGCAGAAGTTAATTTTCAGAAACTGGTGGCCATTTTTTGCTCATTTAAGAATGAAGTCCACAGCATGATTTCATTTTGATAGTTATCCCTTGATGCAAATTGTCTGTCGTATATTTTTACAGAGTGTCAAAAGTGTGGTTATATATTGGAATCTTTTCACAGCAGCCCATTAACAAGGTACCAGCCTTGCCTGCACCTGGACTTTTATTTCCCCTCTCGTCCTGCAGCTATTGTTTCCTCAGTCATACTGATATTGCAATTTGTATGGAGATACTAATCAACAGAAATGTGGGATTAAATATCCGGATATTTATGTTAGCCTCTTTTTCCCTTTAGTAGATCATTTTATAGGTCTGGTTTTGATCGCAACCCACAAATAGGCTGACTTTGTAAAACAAGGTAGCTGGTAACCTTGGCCAGGATGGATGTGTTAGGACCATGGAAACTAACTACTGTTGACAGGAACCTCCTGAGTTTTCCCCAAGGAAAACTGTACTGTTAGTGAGAAGTCAACCACTAAGTATAAGTAGAGAAATATATCCAACAGATTGAGACTAGAAAGCTTTGTCTTCTATGTTTGCACCTAAATGCCACTCTGTCACCCCAATATGAACAAGGAAAGAGATCACAGTGCCCTTAGGAAATGGGCACAAACTCAAAGACAGACAGCTTTCTCTTTTTTTGATTTCAAGTTTTAGTTCATCCAAATTTCATGAACATGGCACTAGGGCCAAAAGCACTCAGGGCATTTTGGATACGAGCTCCACTGCTGACTGTTCACATCAGCTGAGCTCTGGGAAAGCCCCAGCCCCTGTTGAGCTTCTGAACAGTATTTTATAGCTCTGGCTTTACTCAGATGCCTGTAACAAGACAATGCTTTCTTCTGATATTGTGCAACTTACAAATAAGTGGGATTTTTACTGACTTCTTTTCTGTAGACATCTGTAACTGTACATGCCCTGGACCACAGGGAATTAGCCATGTCTCCATGCTGCCTGTATTTTGACAGTATTATGGATAAGGACAAGAGGTATAACCCCACACTGACTTCACAATATGTGAATATTTGGCTCTGGTTCTTTGTGAATTGCCACAGGATGAAAACTGGGTGTTAAATTCTTGATTTCACTGAAGACATAAAATTTTGCTACTAAGAGTCTTGGATCAGATTCTCAGCTTTGTACCTCTATATTCTGGTGATTCAAAGAAATTTGGCTTTCGTTCCGATGCGTATTACCTGGCGTAAAGACATTCCAAGTGGGAGAGAAGAATTGGCTGTACCTATACTAGATAAACATGTGTACTACTACATTATACATATAATACTACATTATACATTCCTGAGCATTCCAGCATATTTGGTATTCTGGGTAAGGCATACGGCTAGACCTGTTGCAAATCTTCGGTCCTTGAGAGATTAATGTAACAAAACGTTCAAAGCACTCTGTAAGCTGCTAGGATCTGCATTGCAGCTGATGCAGAAACAGTCTTGATCATTATGAGGAATGAAAAATCTGCAAACAGACCTTTTTTAGTCACCAACCACAAGGAGAGCACACCATCAGGCCCATCTTGTTCAGGGTAGCTGAAAGTCCTCCAAAGCTTTAGGGTTTTAATTGAAGAGAAAATAATCTTATTCTATAATAGTAGATTATTTTAACCATGGCAAGGTAATTACCATTATGGTATTAATTACGTTTCTAGAATAAATTTTTAAGTTTTGCTTTTACTTCACATTATTCTTTAGACTGAAAAAGATACAGATGATTGGATTCAGTCTAAGCAGGCAAAAGTCAGAGCACTTGCAGATGAACTGCGGGGACGCACAGAGTCTAAAATATGACACTGGTAACTCCTCTTCAGGCAGAAAAAAAGCAGTTCTACCTATATTTACATTTGCATTCTCAAATTAAGAATAACATAAACTGAACCTTAAGCGTGTTTTAGGACTTGAAAAGTCAAATTGAACATTGAGCATTTCTTATTTTTTTAATTACCGATCGTTTAGCCTTGCTTGTTGCTCATAAAAAAATATTTTATAACCGTTATTCTATTATAATAAAATAAAGTATTTTTATAAATATAAGATTTAAAAACATTCTTTAAGAAATTGAGTATTTTGTCTTTCTCTCTCCCTTTTTTTTCCTTCTTTTTCCAAGATTTTGCTGACTTAGAAACTACTAACTCCAGGTCTATATGATTCGATGTACAAAATCTTTGCCTTCCATCAAAGCTTATCCTATTTAGGCCGAATGGTTAACCATTTTATTTCTAGATTCCGTATGGCATGGATAGCTGCCCATGTGTCCCTACATACCTTTTTATATCATTACTGATGTGGTCCTGTGGACTGTAGATGCTGCTCCTTGAAGTTAAGACCTGTGAATTTCAGCTCAGTAATCTGATTTTTAGCTAGGTGTTCTGTTACTTGCTCTGATGTTACACTACCAGACACATTTATTGAGGTTCCACTGTCAGGAATGGAAGAGAATATAATTCCCCTCCTAGACACATATTCTTTTTTTAATTTTTTTTTTTACATTCTCTTAATTTCTTGATTTATCAAATCTAGTTTTTCTAAGAGAATGAGTTTAGGAAGGGATCTTCTTTGTCTTTTTACATGTTTCTGAGAAAAATGTTGCCTACACGTTCAAAACTTTTACCTCTTGAGCAAGTAAAAAATCATTCCACCAAAGAATTCGGAATACAAATTATATTACTTTTTGGTTTTTGTTTTTGCTTTTTTTTTTCCCCCACACAGCTGTAAATAAGTAAGGTTAGTTTCCATTTTTAGAGAAAAAAATCTCAATAGTTCAGTGTTCACATTTCGCTTGTTCTTCTGTTGGTCATATGCTCTGCCCGAGCAGAGAAAAAAAAAGAATATGTAAGTTTCATAGTTATGCTACACTCTGATAATTAATTGTCTTTTTTTCTCAAAACATGTGCGAGTTAAGAATATGCAACCACAGAAATGTCATTCAAGTAGGCAGATAAGCATAAGAAGGCAAAAAACCATGAGTACCTAACATCAGATACTTAATCACAGAAAATAGCGAAGTCAAAATTATTTTAAGGCAAATCTCAGAGAGCAGAAATAAATATAGTCAATGTTATTGAAGACATCATTAAGAGCAAGCATATTACACAAATGCTGTTAGTCTATAGTATATATGCAGGTATCTATAGTATATATGCAGGTATTTAACTCTCATTAGCAATTGCCAGGAAATTTCTCCTCAACCTCCATGAGTCAGTTGCTGACTCTACTTTTGATGTAACACTGAGTGGCCTTATTAGCCACATGAGAAAGTAGGTCAGACCAGAAGTGTCCTCTTTGTCCCAGCATTCGTCATCTCTCCCCTTCCTGTTCTCCAGGCTTAGTTCCTTGGTAGCAGTTGCACCTGCAAGAAAAGCCTGTGACCCTGAATGACTGTGCAGCTGAAAACCAGGAGCACATATTGCTTCAAAGGGGACTGTGTACATCCATTAGTCCTTCCCATGGAGTCAACAGAAGGCCAACATCTGAAATGACCATCACAAACATCATTATACCATCTAGGGGTGTAACCAGCATACCTCTGGCAGTGGTGACAAATTCTGGAATAAAAAGAAAGATGGAAACATATGGTTTGATGATGAAATCCTACCTGTGTGGAAGTCAATTGTCAGAATCCAACTTACTTCAGAGATGTGTATATGTGCATATATACACATGCATATTCATTGTGTACCTGAAGTAATATTTTGTGTTCACCGAGAATGCTTCATAATTAAAGTCTTTGAATAATTAAAGTTCTTTCTTGCAGAAATGTTTTCTATCATTGTGCCTTAAATCACCAAATGGGAAAAAAATGCAGAGTTGGCTCATATTCGAAAGATATAAACATTATTTGATACTTTGTAGAATCCATTTAGAGCAGTTTTTAAAGCTTGGTGTATTGAAAGTGTGCAAATATAAAAAATTTAATCAAACCATGTTCCTACTTTAGGCATTACTATATGTTAATATCTTCCATTCTGTATTTTAATACCAATGCCTAATTAAGAGATCCATTAAAAATCCATGATATTTATTGAATGGAAAAAATTCCAGTGCAAATATCTTTTCTAATTATTACAGTATTTACAGATATAATGTAGATAAAAAAAGCCAAACATAAAAATTAATAAGACTATAAAATAAAACAAGTTTGTTGTGTAGACTTTAAAATAAGAGGAGGTTATTTACAGAATTTGTAAACAACTGATGAGAACAGCATTTGCATTAAAGGCTGATTTAATTTTATTTTTGCAATATTCTTTTATGATTTTACCCCCTCAATTTTATCATTGGTCTGGGCAAAACACTGGAGTCCTGACATGCTTTGATTGTAATCCCAAATCTAACTGGAATTGAACAACTGATTCATGGGCTTGTTTTTCTTTCATTGTCAATAGTGTGTAGAGGAAGTAGATTCTTTGTCTGTTTAGATGTTTCTTGACAAGTAAAATGGAAATAATCATCCTTATCTGCTATGCAAAGATGCTACAGATTTGGTAGCTAACATAGTGCAAACTAGTGCTTGTAAATATTAAAACCAGGCAGCTATGTGTTATTTATTTGGTTTTATGGTTATATAAATTACTTTATTTATAAAAAGGGAATAGAAAATATTCCTAGATGTTTTTAAAAATGAGGGCTTCTCATGCTCCAGAATCATGCTATGGTAGGTGTTGGTTAAAGCAGATGATTCGAAAACTGCAAGGTAGTATATGCACTAATGAATATGCTATGCATGATGCATTGTAAGCAAGGTTTTTCCAATCACATCTCCTCTTATGTCCATTTATAAAAACTTTTAAAGCAGAGAGCACAAGAGACTTTGTAACTAAAAGAAATATCAGTGACTAGTAGTAATTACAAATAAAAATAATAAATGCTTTTTCTTGGTTATATATCAAGATGTGAAACAATCATTCATTTGTAGGCTTTTGGAAGAACAGTTTCTAAAGGGAACAGAACTCAGTTTTGAGAAGAATTTGTTTCATCTTGTATCTGGAATATTTGCAAACATTATTGTTCTAGTTTCTCATTGGAGCTCATCATTTTGAGGTTGTCAACTCCACAACTAATGCACATGAACACCTATTTTAAGTTTAAATATCTGATATATACTGTTTGAGATAAAAGTTTTCTTGATTTTGTTTATATGTGGTCATTTTAATGGCAAAGGACTAGAACAAACAGCTTGACTGTTGGTAACTGATTGCATTTCAAAGCATTACATCTACAAGCAATTTCAGACTGCAAAAAAACATATAAAGAGAAAATAATTATTTCTGAAAAAAAATTTAGTTAGTTACAAAATTTTCACTAAGAGTGACAAAGAAAAGATAATTCTAAGGAAGAATAAGAAAATATCCCAATCAGATTGTGGCTTTGATAATCATACGGGTTTCACAGACCTTTGAATTACCTAACTGACAATACTGAGATCCCCAAAATGAAGAGAAGGTTCTGGATCAAGTTGCTTCTGACATGAGAAGCAGAAGAAGGAGAGAGGAAGGACAGCTCTGGCGAAAGAACCAGCAGAGGAAACTTGTTATTGCTGCTCTTCCTACCACTGTTGTGGCATGGGAATCATAGCTGTTTTGCTGCTGAAGATCTTGTATACTGCCAGGTGCAGTCTTAGAATCACCAGCATATTGCAAAATAATACAACTATCCATCAAACCTGCTGTCTCCAAATTTTGAAAACCTGTGAAGAAATAAAAACATTCAGCTAAAATGGATCCTTTAGAAGTAATCAATGTTTGCAGGTGATGAAAAATTTATACGTAGCTCTTGAGTCTAGATAAATTGTCAGTGTTCTGAAATTATTGCACACCAAAAATTTCTATATTGTCTCTCTATTGAGCAGATAGAGAGTTTGTATAAATTAAACAGGAAATTGAGCATATTACTAGAGCTATTCCTGTATATATATATCTGGTTCTTCAAAGTGATGTATGAGTAGTTATTTGTTATTAACGATAGATGCAGGTCTGAAAGATAATATTTCAGTGTTTATGTGTTAGATAGTAATTTTTTGGTTCAGGGAAATGTTTTTATTTTGACAGTGAAGATTCTATCAGCACATTTGAAATATATTCTGGAAACAGACTTCAAAAAAATATAATATAGTTCATGACTGAGTGGATGATGCTGCTAGGCTCTGTGTGGGACAAGCCAGGTGCTGCATGTGACCCCAGGAGGCCCCTCACCAGTGGACACTGTCCCTGGTGTCTCTGGTGGAGGTGGTGACAGCCTGGGTGTGCTCACAGGACCCAGACAGACCTCAGGGTTCTCTTACTCTGCAAGTGTTAAGAGAAGCACATTTTACATTTTACTTTTTATGGAGGTGGCCTATGCAGCCCTGCTGTGCCTGTGGGTAAGTGCCCCTGTAAGTTTATTCAGGACTTCCAGTTTGTTGTAGTCTATCAAAACATGATTCTATGAGCTGGAATCAATCAATCAATCAATCAAATAACTAGAACCATATTATTTCATGTTATATTTCATACATATCACTAAAGAATAAGTATAGTGAACCCTATGGAAACATTTTGAAAAGAGGGATTAATGCTTTAGCCAAATATTGGGTATAAAAATGTTCTCAGATTGAATTAAGGATCACATGGGAAAATTAGCTAATGAAAAAGGCAATATTAAGTAAGTGCTCATTGTTTTATTTAATTTTGCAAGCTACTCAGTATCAACCACTTGGTAGATAATCTTTATAAGTCTATGGAATGTGCATCTTCTGCTTGTGCATTATGAGGATAACAACAGTTCTGGTTCTTGTAATCATTTACTTAATGACTACAGTCATAGAGTAACAGGTCTACTGCTAGTCTTAGAAATTATTTCTTCAGCAACTGAATGAAAAGTATTTCTTTTCCAAAAGGTAATTTTTTCAGAATTTTCATAATTTTCACTCCTGCTCCACTCTTTACCATCAGCTAAGAATGTTACATTGAGCCCTAGCCAAGATCCATTTAATTTTACTTTTCAACTTTTAGTGGAATCAGAAATACCTTATTGCTCAATTTCTGTTCATGAAAAGTTCAGATGTGTGTTTCTGCAAAATTACTATCTACAGAAAAATCCTAAAAATAAAAGAAATAATGCCTCCAAATTAGCTTCCCCAAAATCTAAATAATCTGTATCCTGTATTCAGAGCCACAAACTGGTCTCTGAGATAGAAAAAAACAGAACTTTGCCAAAATTTCAGCTTCTTTACATCACCATACACTGTGATAACTCCTGTCAGGACCACAGTGTTACGTGTAAGTACCTGTGCTGGAATGGGCAGGCCATCTAAAGAACTTAGGTAAATGCCATCTTTTAATCCTAGTGACATCTACGTACCACGTAGCCACTTGCTCCCCTGGTGGGGAAGGCAATCGAAAGAAAAAAAGTAAATCTCATGGGCTGTGATAAGAACAGTTTAATAACTGAAATAAAGTAAAATATTAAAAAAATATTAATTATACTAATAGAAATAATAATCATGAAAATAACAGAGAAAAAGAAATAACACAAGAGAGAAACAAGTGATACACAACACAGTTCCTCAACACTCACTGACCTATAAGCAGCCTGTTCCTGAGCAGCGACTGGGAGCTTCCATGGGCCGACTCCCCCCAGTTTATATACTGTGAATGATATTCTATAGTAGGGAATATCTCTTTGGCCAGCTTAAGCCACACTCCCTCCCAGCTTCTTGTGCACCTGCTCACTGGCAGAGGACAAGACACTGAAAAGTCCTTGATTTAGAACAAAAACTACTTAGCAACAAAGAAAACATCAGTGTGTTATCAAAATTATTCTCATACTAAATCCAAAACAGCACTGTACCAGTGGCCAGGAAGAAAACTCCCAATCAAAACCAAGACAGTAAAGAACTGAGATTTTTATGATCTTAAAAACTACAGAGCATTTTAGAGATAGCAAGGAGACTTATTAATGGTGTATCCAGAATCTGGAGGTTTCTTGTCATTATTTCTCCCATACAGGCAGTGGCACCCTGACTATGTGCACCTATCAACCCTGTATACAGGGGCAGATGCATCCACTGCTGACTTGGATCTTCACAGAGCTAAGCTGCTCTCTCTCTTGCTTTCTGGAGCTCAGTCAGTATCCACCAGCTGTGCTTCTAACATTGACAGCTCAGGTCAATGCTTGTTGTTAGGTGAGATGGATAGAAATGTCTGGACTCAGACACTAAGGGACTTTGCAAGAAGTTTATAGAGCAATATGATCAGATCAGCAGGGAAAAACAGCTGTTGCTGAGGACACCAGGTTCCCACCATAAAAGTTGTGAAGATTTATACTTGAAATGGATTCTGCTCTGGGCCTTCCCAGTGAATGTCCATTAGTTGCTGCAGTTCAGTATGTTCATTCCCGGAGCACATCTCTGAGATTATTTTCATTCTTCATTAATCTACCAAAGCACAGTGGTCAGGGACCCATGAATAGCTCACCTCAAAAATGCAGTTCAGATATGAAGCAAAACACGGACACAGATGTACCCATAGGACTGTTGGTTCTCCTTCCCGAATATACAAGATTAGTACCCCCACAATGTTTCTTTAATCTTATTCCCTCATTGTTATTTTTATGTCCTGTTTTCTTCAGAGCTGTTTGACCATGAGCATTTTGGACCTTTTATACAAAATTTCTCATCACATCTGTCTATTACATAAGTTTCCTATCCCCTTTTTTCTCAAAAGCTACATTTGACTGCATAGTTATCATTAGGCTGCCTAACACTATGGCAGAACAACTGCTGTGCCCAAGCTTTCTCTATTAAATCAGTTCTGAAGGTGGGGGCTGGAAATTGCAAAGAAGGAGGTGATGTTTAACAAAGGGCAGCACCTATTTAAAATATGTTTGGGATTTTTTTGCTAAGGATACACAAACCTAATTAAACTTGGTTTTGTTAAGTTGGAGAATGGAGTATGTTCTTAATTTTAAATCAATAATGGAAGATAAATCATATTTCATAAAGCTCTACTGGAGAAATTCCATGAAAAATATAAGCTTCTTGATAGGAGCATGGCAAGTAGCCTCTAGTAACAATCTGAACACCCCTGCTTCAGAAGCATTACTAGATTTACTTTTCTGCTCAGCAAATATATTCTTAAAGTAGCATACAAAGGAAAATAAAAGGCATTTCACAAATACTTAAACAGTAATTTCTTTCATTTTACTTAATTGCTGTACAGTCAATGCTTAAATTTTACAACCCTCAGTCACAAAGAACTTTAAGGTCATGCTGCAGGCAAGACTCGTTCCAAAACAAAAGAAGAGGCAAATACATACAACATTTTCTATGCATACTCTATGCATTACTTGACTTTCTTCCTGGAAGCCTTGGTCAAGTCTCAGTCATTCTGTACCTAGACATTTGTACTGAGTGGTAAATGGACCCAGGTGCTATAATAGCAGCATCCCACTCTTGCATGTCTGTACTGCTGCACACCCAAACTCATAGACTACAGCTGCTGGTATTCCTTACCCAAAGACTCCAAAGACCTTGAGCTAGTCTCTGCAATATTTTGTTTAATTTTGGAGATAGAGCTTTTACCTTCTAGGAGTTCTGTTCATAAGAACTACAGGTTTGTCCTGATAAGGACATCACTCAGTATTTTTCTCAATATCTGTGCAATTTTAATGGGCCACACTCACTGACGTAGTTATAATTAAAGAGGATTTTTAAAGGGAAATAAAGTCTCTCTAGATTTACTCCAAAGCATATTTTATTAAAATAACTGTCCTGCCACTATTGACCTGAGTGGTTATGTATGTGTGCATGTTTATACCTTGACAGAATGCTTGTAGATCTTCAAACTGAAAAACAATAATTTCTAAAATTCCTAAGTAAGCTTTCAGCTGATGACCTCTGAGACTGAAATTCATCAACTTTCCCTATTTTTTTAAAACATATTCAGGGTCTTTCAGTGCCTTTCTAACTGTGTATAGGAAACCTGAATATTCTATTATTAGTAAAGCATTTCAACTACATAATCTATCAAGCAGCTTTTATTTTCCCATAAAATTCAGCATATCTAGAGTTGTTGAGATGAAAGGTTGGGTTTGTATGTGAGTCTGGATACCCAGTAATGTAGATTGAAAATATGCATCTCTTCTTTACTTATATGAAAAAAATTAAGAATTCACTGTATGCTTTAAAATATTGCCAGTTGGACACGTCAGAGTAACGTTATTCCTAGAACTGAAAAACAGACCAGGTCCTCACTTGGTAGCCATGAACGTGCAGGATGTCTGGTGGAAGACGAGAGAAGAAGCCATTTCGCTGTCATAAGATGATTGTCCTCAGTATGTTAGTCCAGGACAATATTACATATACCTTTAGGATGGAAAATATTTATTCTTCATTATATGGCCAGCGCTTTTATCTTGTACCCCATGATGGTCTTACACCATCAACACATGCACTATTAAGCGTTTCCTCATCATGATCACAGGAGGGAAATTTCAGCACATTCAGACTATTGCAACATTTGTCTTGAAAATCACTTCGCCTTTAGCAGGGACCAAATTACAGGAGACCATCAATTATTAAAACTCTTAGCATCATCCAGTGTATAGTTTTTCTGGCAATTGCCAGAAAACTACCTTCATGGCAATAACACTAAGTCTGTCAGGATGCTCACTGAAGGTTTTCTGCCAGTTCTTCAACAGAACACTCAGTTCACAACAACCCATTACCAGCAAGAATACTGTGAGCTGAATAAAGATATTTATTCAGTCCCCAAAACTTGGCTTAACTGTGCCCCAAGAACCTGCAAGGATCTAACAGAAGTCCTTAAACAGACACACTGACTTGACAGAGTCTTGTCTGGCTGTGTCAAGTCATACCACTGTCACAGATATCAGCCATATTTCCAGAATTCTTATTTTGCTGTTTCCTTCAAGTGGTAGATGTTTACAGGGCACGATTGGCAAAGAGAAAAAGAAAGGGAACTGGAGAACTCTGGAGGACTTTGGAACCCAGTGTCCTATTCCACACTTGAAAAATCCCAGGCCTGATGAACACCACAGTGTGCTGTAAGTGTCTTTTCAGGTTCTCAAAGAGAGAAAGAGATATGTGGGAAAGGCTAATTTTGGGAGGAAGGGAAAAGAGAGTTACAGAGACAGAATACCTTTTCCACCATTGGCTTGATGGCAGATAATAACACTTTTGGGCAAGAAAACCAAGCACTTTCATATACAATTATTTAGATGTTTTAGTAGGAGCAGTGATGGTGAAGGTTACAACTACCTATTAATACAGCTTAGACAATAGACAGTCTTGTTCTTGTGCTTCTCAGACAAGCACTGTGTAGCTGTATGCCCTATCCTTATTGGCCCAAACTAAAAAAACAGTTTTCTATCATATCAGAATGGGGATACAAGTGTCAAAGAGAGTATAAAACAAGACCCAAAATTCTTAGTTCTTCATAGGTTTATTGCTAATTTGTCTACATATAGCAAGTTTTCTAAACTAAGAAACCGTTACAGTGCAACAGCTTTTCACAAAAGGAAAACATTAACAAGGCAGTAAATGCTGAATAATCCAGTAACTGCTTTTCAGTGTAGCCCATGGACATATGACATTAGTAAAGATGATAGCCTTTAAAAAAGAATGATCTTTTTTTAGTGCCTAATCTGGTAAAGGCATCTGCCCACACTGAGCTCATAGCAAGAGTATGGCTATAGAGAAGAGTCACTCAGTTTGCACTCAATAGGAGTGGATCCCACCAGCACAAGCTAAAAGGAAGTTGTGTGCCTCACCCTTCTAAGCACCCTTGAATATCTCAGCCACTCTTTTTTTCTGTTTTTTATGGACAGATGGGTTGATGACAAGTAGCAATCAGAAACACTCTGGTCTAGCGCTATTACAATCATTATTGGAGAAATTTGGAAAAAAGGCATCAGTGTTCCTTCATTGCGTTAAAATATTCTGTCTTCTATGAGCTGAGTCATAACAAGCTGAGACATATTTACTACTTAGTCAATTTTTAAACATTATAAAGAAAGTACTTGCTTAGAATATTACTATCCCAAGCAAGACAATTGCTATTTTTATCTTTAATATGAATAAACTCCAACATTAGCACTGCAACAATGCAAATGACTGCAGTATCTCTTACATTAATATTGGTCAACCAGGAAATTAAGTTATGGTAGCTGGCAGTTATATATCTCGCATCTATGACTTCCCAGAAAATGCAGCTCAGAGTGTAAAGGCACATTTTACTACTATAAGAGTGAAACTTTCTTTGTCTTAGGGTTTATTTGTTTGTTTAAAATAGATGAGACGCTACATACCTCCTAATGAATTACACCACAAGAGCTGTCAGTAGGCCATCTGAATTCTGTTTTCCCATCCTACATCAGGATCCTTCTGGATTAGATTTATTATTGCCTTCCCTCAGTCGCTCCAACCCACAGCAGTCTCCTCTCTGATGATATGGGCTAAAAATAGTTCCCTCCAGAGCCTAGCTCAGTAACTGTAATATCCAAACACACAGAGAAGGCAGATGTGCTAGTTGGTAGCTGAATGTTCTCTTTCAGCACTTCCAGTCAAGAAATAAGGCCTCAGTGCTGGGCTCAGAATAAGGACTTAAGTCTGAAAAACTGGTGCTGGATGTGAATGGTAAGCTGCTTTTGAATAGGAGGAACAAATTCAATTACAAACAGGCAACTGTAGCACAATAAAATTACTTCTGTGCAGGGACAAGTAAAACCTTCAAATTAAATAGATTAGAGGGTGTGTGAGCTCATTGAATAATTACCCCAAGTAATAATATTAGCAATATGGAGTTATTTAAAATCTGTGGGCATTTTTCCACATTTTAAATATGTATTTCTAAATAATTTTTTAAAATTTTTTTATTCAAAATTGCCAGCCATAGTGAGAGAAAAGAGACAATAGTCTGTTACTCTGTGAGTGATCCTATTGGAAACTGAAATTGGGCTACTCGGTAAGAGGGTTAGAAGAAGTATGTGAAGCCAACTGTACATGGATTTTCTTCTCTCTATTTCTTCTACTAATCAATAAAAGCTCTTTAAAGTGAAAAAGTTCTTCCCAATAAGGCAAAGTAAATTATTTTATTTCTATGTTTTACACTCTCCAATGTTTTGCAGTTAGGGTCTGCACCAGGATTCTACTTCACTGGATCATTACTTGTATAACACAATTAAGTATGAACAGAACATCTCAAATGAAAGCACAGTCAAGCATCCTCCCCCATACAGACACGCTGGAGTTCTTTGGGCAAAATATTCAGAGATTAATGCAGACTCAGTCACTCTACTTTGGATATTCTCCTCCTATTTTGCTGACATCACTGGTTTTTTGCTTAAGACCCAGCCCCAGCATCCCACAAATCCAAACAACAACACTGCACTTGTGTTCAGTAATATTTTAAAGCATGTGTACGTAAATGGTGTTTATGTCACCTATATGACATATACTAACATTCAAAATCGTCCCAGGAAGACATTGTCCAACAGATTCAACATGCAGAATGACTCAATTTGGCAGTATGAACAAATAACTCAACTTAATTAAACTAATTCCTATACAAATGTTTTAGTATGGACAGCAAAAGAAGCCAGACTACACAGAATCAAGGCTCTATATGGAGGTGCAACAGAGACGAGGATGGCACTGAACTCCCTAGATTTGTCTATACAAATAAATTAAATTGTGTTTGTGAATCTGAGCTCCTGTGGTAGTAAACCATTAGTATATTCCCTGGCACAGATTTGACACATTCCAGCTATCACAATCTTCTCAAATTCTCTGATCTTATTTAGCAGCTGTAACTGGCCAGCGACAATTCCCCATCAACTGTTTGTCTGCCTTCTTCTGCAGGTGGAGTGTCTTTATTAGCACTTGACCCTCGTATCTAGAATATTCCCAGATATGTTTAATTTACTCTCAGAGCCAGAGTTTGTGATCATTACTTTATTTTGTGTGAATCTTTTCTGTATCTTGAATCAGGATACAAAGATAGTTGGAAGTACAATATGATTTGGGATTCCAGAGTTGTTTGCTGCCTCAAAGAGAGCAGATGTCTCTGAGACTGATCAAGCTATTGTGGGAGATAAGTTACAAAAATGTTGCTGGGTAGCAAAGGACTGTGGTAGGAGAACTGGTTTTGAATCCCTATCCACAGGATGAATCCCATTATCACACCTCCAGGGTTGCTTGCTGATTGCTTTTTGGCTGTTGTTTTGGCAGTACTTTTTTCCTGGTTTCCTCTTTACCTGGAAACACAGACAGGGGCTGAGCATGCTGCTAAAAGGATAGACTAGCCCTGATAGCCATTTTCCAGAACTGACAACCTGGACCTTTGTCCTCTGTCCTGTTCCAGTAGTTTTACTTAGGCTTTGCTACAAACTATGTCTTGTATTCATAGCAACCCAAAGATCCATGCCTTCCCTTTCCTCTCATCTCCCTTCATCCCTCCAATTTGCCACCATCATTGAAAAAATCATATACATACACTCAGAGGAGAACCAATCACTTTTTTTCCTAACCAGAATTGCTTGAATAAAAATTGGGGAAAAAAGTCAGTAAAATGTGAGTTGTAATAGTTTGCAGCTTACACCTGTGTCTGATACTTAATCAAATAGTCATTGCTTGTGGGGGATTTCTGACAATACTTCAAAAGCTGAAAAACTGGAACTGATTTTTAGCCTGAAGTGGTACAGAAACACCCTCCAGATGTTTATTCTCAGGATGCAAGGATTATCTTTTGGTCCTCCATAGACTGTTGCTTTTACACTGAAAGAGGGTAGGACGATTCAACAAGCCAAACATTGCTGTAATTATCCAAGAAGGAAACGGCATCCCCGGAGTATGAGAAAACATCATTATTTCTAATATACAGACCATAAGGCTTTTTTGTATCACACTAAGTTTTTCTAAGCTGTGTTGAACACAGAAAAAATAAAATTAATTTTTTAGCACTGTTGTTTTATTAAGTTATTCAGATGACACAAAAAAAATTTAAACTACCTTGTAGACAAGGAGAAGGTGGGGAACAATATATCCTCCTCCTCCCTATTATATAACCAATTCCCATTCTTCAGTGCACAAATAAAATAGGAGTAAATTGAAATAAATCAAATAAATTACATTACACAGTTTCAAGCTCTACATTATGTCTTGGCTGTAATAATATACATTATCATTAATGGCTTTCACTTTACAGTGCTGAAAGTCAGATTTGTTATTGTCATCTTCATTCCTTGACCTTTACTATCTGCATTGCTCACATGAAAGTATTAGTCTGCTGTCACACTTCAAGAAACCATGTAATAAGGTCAACTATGCATCACTCTAAGTCATCTAAGGCTATTTTAACATATTTTCTTTGTGACAAATGTATAAGATCACTGCAATTATCTACAATGATAGTTAGACTTTATGCTATATACAATTCAGATTTCAATTACATTAGAAAATACTAGTGCTACAGGACTAGTGTAATATTTTATCACCATGAATCCAATATCCATTTAACCGAGATGCAACAATAGACAATTTCAATTTCTGAAATGAATGCTCATATTCCGAAGAAATGTATAAGTGAAAAAAATATTGTTATCTACCCTTCAATTAAAACAGCTTATCTGCTTTTAATTTTTGATATTCATTAGGATTTGCAGTGTTTGGGAGAGTGGCGAAGGTTAGTTTTCATAGAAGAGTTCAGAATTGAGAAAATAGTTTTATTACTGAACATTTAAATTCCTACAGAGATTTGTAAGATACTGCAATATATCAAAGAAATCTGCATTAAGACTATGCTGCTTCTTGTATTAAGGAGGATGGCTGAAAAAAATGCTCCATTCAGTAGCCATTGCCATAAAATGATATAAATGCAACTACATTACCAAGGGACCTCATTTTGACAATTGAAGAGGGTAACTACATTTTCTTCTTACAATATATAAAAGATCCTAAGCACTTGCTTGAGTCTCCTCACTTTTTTGAGCTCTGATTATTATTCCTTATACTGAGGATGGAGCAGGCTTTTATTCTGTGGCTTTCCTGAGATTTGCCATATCCTCTTTGACAGCAGTGAAAAGGAAAAAGGAAGACACATTTGTAATGGCAATGGTTCAGTGGAAAAGGGACCATCAAGCAACTGGTTGGACATTTATATAACCAAAAGAGGTCCAGTGACATGTAGCTAGTTGATATTTCTGCTTTGCAAGTCAGAATGCACAGTGGCTTCAACTCTTGCTACTACTCCTAAATAAAATGATCAGGCTGAGCCAGCACTTCACCAAATTAGAACCAGGAGATTAATTGCTCCATCTTTTATTACTCAATCACTGATCCAGACAGCTCCTATTTCTACCTCTGCATTTCAAAGTGATGAGCACATTCTGGGTGCCATTGGATCACAAATTATCATCAGCAACACAGCCAAAGGCCAGAAATCCTTTGGTTGAAAGAACAAGTTATGGAAAAAATTACTCCTTAAAAGAGGTTGCATGGTGGGGTTTTTTTCCCCATCTCTGATCTTGAAGATCTAAGAAGGTCAAATATTGATTCACTGTGAAAGGATTGCCTAGTTATTTATGTTTTATAGCAGCTGAAGCTATAAACTACTAGAAATGGTATTCTGAGGATGCCTATGCATGTACACATCACAGAGTCAGAAAAAGCAGAGAATTCCTCTCTTGTGCAGCTATAGTGAAAAGGGAAATTCAAACAGCTTGTTCAGTTCCTATATCCATGTTACCAGCAAAATTTTTTCACAAGAGAGAATTTTCAGAAAAGGGCAATATGATTAAGTACTAATTTACTAAGAAAAATTTTAAAACTTTGGACTGGCTCAGAAACAGTGTAATAGAGACAAAAAGGCAGTCTGAATATACTGGATATATATGTAGAATTAATATCTGGAAAGGAAACAGGGGAAGATCAACACAGTGCTGTGTGGGCATTTTAGGAACTGAATCACTGGCATGTTTATGCCGCTCCCCATAACAGACGGGTGTGTTGAGCCCTCAGAAGCATTCAGCAAAAAGCGTGATACGTTCTGCCATGGAGAGCAGCCAGTTCAATGACAGGGAACAGTAACTGCTTTTCTACCTCTGATTTTTTGCCTGTTAACTTTCTTTCCAGTCCTGCTGTGGAAAGAACTCTTGGTAATAAAAGGCATTCTGTATGAAACATAAATTCCTATAAAATTACTTATAGGTTTTGTAAGAGAACAGAAAAGGCAATTATTTTCTTCCCTGGAAATAATTAATCAAGTTTTCTGCAGTGAAAATTTTTGAAAGTACATAAAGCATACATTTTTACAGAAAATGTAAGTTTTCTCAGAAGAAATGGGAACCTTACACATTTATGAACATTCATGCTGTTGCCGTTATTTATTTTTGCTTTCATAATGATGCCTTATTTTAGGACAGGAAACTACTTCTGTTTCTGTTTTGTGCATTACTTGTGTATAACAGCTGATCTCCTTATGCTAAATGAGAAAAAAACCTGGTTTTAAAAGTGTACTAACTTTTCATTCTCCTTCCCATTGACCTACTGCTTTCATTTTTCCACCCAGTTAGTTCACTGAAGGTTTCTTGTAGACAGCTTGTTAATTTTGAAACTCTATTTTTCCAGCAAATATCTCTCACCCATATGTGTATACTGCTCAGTACCTAGTGAATTAGGAAACCAGCATGTAATAGGAGAAATCCTTCATGAGGACCCTGAGCAATTCTTGTGCACCTCCCATTCCTAAATCACGGAGAATAATACATACATGATATGGGGTTGATAAGGGGTTACTAGGCAGATGCAGACACCTGTGCCAGGTGTTTACTTGCATGCCCAGCCTATGTTTCACAAAAAAAACCTGTGGGATTCCTGATGATCTGCTATTTTTCAACCCATGAAAAACAATGAGGTCAGGCAACTATAAAGTATTAGCATTATTTATTCATGTCTAGAGTCCCCAAGTAAAAGTCAGGCTCCATTTCACCAGTTGTTATGTACACATGGTACATAACAGATCCTCAGATCTGTACTCTACAAAAAAGGCATACCAAAAATAGCAAGAGAAGAGGCACATGCAGGAGTGATTTGCCTTTATCTAAGAAGCAGGTCAGTACTGTGGTTAGTAGGTCATCATCTAAAATATAAATAACTCACTGTCACTATAAACTTATTATCTTTTCTTAATATACCATATTCACTTAATAAAAATACTTAGAAATGAGAATTATTTTCAATTATGTTCATAGTCAGGGCATTATACTTAGAAAAAGACCATGATTATATAAGGCCTACATTTCAAAATTTATATTATTTCATTCTAAACATAAGCATCCACCTTCACATATTCTAACTCTAGATTACAGTTAAGTTTTTATCAGAGGAAATACCATTCTGTCTACAAAAATCTGCTCCCAAATAATCCGAATGGGCATTTTGCATGGTTAACACTGTATAAATTTGATGTGCATAGATTAATCCAACTTCATATTACTTTACCCTATAAGACATCAAAACTCATTCTATATTTTGCTGGGGAATACAACCAAAATTCTGCACATGGCAGCCTGGTTCATCTCTATCAGACATACTGATTCAGTCAAAAAGGCAAGGGATAGTATGTCATGTGTTTCGGCTAGCACAATTCAACTGGAGTAAATACAATTTTGAGCTGACAACACTGGTCTCAGTCCAGCAGAAGATATGTGCACTCTTCCAGACCATTTAAATACCAAGAGGCTGGACTTTGTCATCCCACAGCATGTCTATGTCCTGAGGGAAATGTCTATTACAGTCCAGTTCCATGATCTGTTTAAAATGACAGGATACAGTGCTGTGACTGAAAAGGACCATCCTACCCTTTTCTTACCACCAGCCTGCTCAGTTTCATGACACCATGTATCCCCTTGGGCTGCAGCAAACATTTGTCCAGATGCACTCAAAACTAGCCAGGAGCTGGTGTCAGTTCAAAGAAACCCCAATACAATGAAAATTAGTTGAGTCCCATGGATTGGAAGGAGAAACTACATGACATGGAGAATGGGTGGACTACATGAGATTAGGAATGGGTGGAACTATCCCTTTTAATGGATGTCTTTCTAACAAGACCTGAAATATTTCATCATAGTTTAGAAATATTTACATTCTTAGTTTATTTGGAGAATTCCTGAAAATGTGGTTTGTTCGGTATTTTTTTAAGATATTTTTTACTTTGTCTATAAATCTACTATCTCAAGTTATTTGTTCCTCAAAATACTCTTCCTATCCCATCTCATGAATCCCTTCATCACTCTGCTTAGAATTTATTGGCCAAAATTAATCTAAGGCACATGTCATGTTAAGGTGCTTGTCTACCAATCTCATGGGAAGTGTAGTCCCCAGCTGTAGGACTTCATGACAGCATTTTTTCAGAGTGAAAAGCCTCAAGTTACCCATTGGTCAGAGCCTTCTCCGTGATGACTGGACTAAAGCTTAGAATAGCAACTCATAATTCATTGTAAAAACGTGTTGTCCTTTCATCATGAGTTGACGTTGGCTGTCTGTGAGGTGAACCAAGCCACTCTCTCAGTCCCCTTCCTCAGAAGGACAGGGAGGGAAAATAAGATGAAAAACTCAAAGGCAGCCAAATAAGGAAACCAAAGACTATATGGAAGAGAAGAAAAGCAAAGAGATTTATTCTCTACTTCCTATCAGCAGGTGTTATCCAGCCCCTTCCTGGGTAGTAGTGCCTCAGTACACTCAGTGGCTGCTTCAGACGACAAACACCTTAATAAAAAACACACCACCCTCCACTCCTTCCCCCTTCTTTTGGATTTTATTGCTCAGTATGGTGCCATATGATATGGAATACCCCTTAGGTCATTTTGGGTCAGCTGTCCCAGCTATGTCCTTCCCAGTCTCTTGCCCATCCTCAGCCTACTGGCCTTTGGAGTAGGGTTGGAGTAGGGTTCGGCAGCAGCAGTCAAAACACTGGGGTGTTATCAACACTCTTCTACTTATAACCACAAAGCACAGCCCTGTGAGGGCTGCTATGAGAAGAGATAGATAACTCCATTATAGCACATCTTTGTTGCTGTACACATTTGAAATCCAATTCTATCAAATGTGGGGCTCTTCAATCTGGTGAAATTGCTTAATTCTACAGAATGATTGCAAATACATATTTTAACTATGGGCAAGGAAAGTTGCTGGGCTTTGTTTCCAGATTTGATAGGTAATTGTTCTCCAATTGGCTTGACATACCAGTACTTCCAAAACCTTCATATAAACTTTCCAAAAATAGAGAGGCAATTCTGTATTCTACTTTCCCCTAACTTCCACCAGTGATCAAGTGATTATTTGAAGGGATCTCAAAAACTGAGATAGGTGGGAACAAGTATAGACAAAACATTAATTTTGAAGTTTTAATATGTATATGGAATATTTTTAATGTTTGTTTTCTTATTTATAATGGTCAGTATCACAAGAAGTGTTGACATAACTATTGAGCAGATATTTCTGTGTAAAGCGCCACAAACTTAAGACTGATTCAGTAGTAAGACTAAAAGATCAAAGTCAAAAATGCTTCATTTAGTTGTGATGACAATTTTGATGATTGAGCAATTTCAAAGGTATGTAACTTTAGCTATTGCAATTGCTTCCTTTGTAATTAGGGACTTTTCAAAGAGCTTGGGCTCTCTCTGCAGATCCTTTCAACTGACCACTGTGTCAGCACCATAACAAGATGAATGGGAAGCTGGTCTCCTGAGAGTAGAGTCATCCCATATTGGTTAATCCAGTCTACTGCTACTATAAACTAGTCAATGCTGCACAATAGAAATTGTGAATTTTCTCAGCTGCTGTCTTTTATAGTAAATCAACTGAAAGCAGATCAGCTTTTTGAAAAAATAATATATTTTCTGATACTGTTAGAAATTATGAATACTCTGGAAATATATTGTTTTTGTGTCCAGTATCAAAAGATTGATAGCTTTTAAATGGTCTTTCACACTGCAATTACAAAAACCAGCTCTATCTTGCCACTGTCACTGCCATTAGGGATATTAAAAAAATTAATAAATTTTAAAAAGAAGAACAACAAGAGTGCCTTCATAGTAAAGCAATTATCTATGTAACTTGGACTTTTGATTATCTCTGTTAAGTAAATGCTGTCATATTCCTATATTCCTCAGTCAGGACAAAATTCCCATTATCTTCAATAAGGAATTCAAGATTGGGGTGCTAAGAGCAGATGATGCATGAACAGTGCCTTCACTGTGTCATCTGTACAATCTTGCATTTACCAATTGATTCTCCAATGACTGTTTATCACTTACAATATCTTTTTTTTTTTTTTTTTTTTTTTTTTTTTTTTTTTTTCAGAATGTTATTGCTTTTCCAGAGGAGAAAATAAGCTTTGGAGGGGAAACATACTACAATTCTTCTAGATTTAGAAAAAAAAACCCTTGTAGAGAAATAGTCTGAGTTATGCAACACCAGCTAGAAAGAAGTTATTTTATCACTACTTGCAATAAACAGCTACTCAAAAGGGCATAGTCTGGAATGTTTTCTTGCAATTCTAGTTTGAGCTGGTAGGATAACATTTGGCAGAGCTCAGCTGTCCTCATAACAAAACATCTCTGCACAAATATTGCTCATTACAAATTAGAAACAGTAGTGGGAAAAGCTACAAATATAAAGAAAGAAGACAAACAAAATTCTATTTATCTTTGAACAAATTATTACAGAAGAAAAATTATTCTTTAAGTTTTTATAAAAATTAACTTTAAATGGATGCCCATCACAAATTAATATGCAAAATAAAATTATGTGGTTTAATCTAGTACAAGAAAATGCAACACCGTTACAAGAATAATAAAAACAAATACTACACTACAATCTCAAAAATATTAAAAATGTTTATTATATTATGATGTCATATAAATATAAATAAGAAAAAAAATGTAGGAACAACAGTTTTCTGTAGAAACATATTTCTCTTTGGTTCCCAAAATAATTGCTAAATTCATCTTTACTAAGTACTTTTTGTATTAAAAAAAAAATAAATCCCACGACAAACAGTTCAGTTTGTCACTGCTTGCTTGTATGGTTATATAATTAATAAAAATACATATTTTAGGTTCCTGTGGTGCTTTTTTCTTGTTGAATATCAAATACTTTTCAAAACTTTTTGCTTCTTACAGTGAGTTTAAAATTCCAAAAGATCCAATTTTGATCATTTATCTGATTTTGTGAAATTTGGCTCAGTATTTGTTGCTCACAAGAATTTTGAAAAATTATAAGGGTGAGAAATTTTCTTATAAATGTGTCACAGATTTTAACACAAATCGTGAGTTATTTTAGTCATTTCCTACTACCTCTTAAGCTCCCCCTTTAAAAGCATACAATGATCAATTAAGAAGCAAAGTAATGAAAACTTCTCTCTTTCACCTCACATCTCCCATATCCCATCCTGGAGACCAAAATCTTGTTTCCTTCAGTGCTACTGGTCAGATCCAAACCAGAGGACTCACTTCACAGTTTCTGCTGCAAATACAGAGAATCCCTGCAGCGGTATCCATCACCTTTCTCTGCTGCCTACAAGGCCTTAGAAAGAGTCCACTGAAGCCTATTGCAAGCTTTCTACTAATTTTGAAGGCTAACAGACCAAGATTTTAGTTTCCTTTCATCATGTATTTCTCAAGCTATACCCTTCCCATGCCCCTCTGAAAATACCACTTGACTCACTGACTACTGTCCATTTGAATCCTCTTTCCCCATCAATGCAACCTCCTAGCTATTCTGAAGGATGAACTTACTCTATTTGTGTTGCCCAAATTCACAAACAGCATCAGAGTGAGCCCTTGATTTGTCAGAGTTTCTGTACTATGGATTCATTCTCCTGCTCTGGGTCTGGCAGCACAGCCAATGTCTCCAGCCCAGCTGCCGTGTACTTACAAGGGAAGCCACTAATTTGATAACTGAAAACTTGCTGATAATGCTCCACTTTTTCCAGCCTTACTCAGTCACACAGGCACCATAAAGAGAAGCAAAACCAAGGCAAGGAGATGAGAATCCAAGTCTCTACAGCAGACAAGCCACTTTATCAGAAAGGTCTACTGCAATGCCACAGGCAATTACTGGAAAAATGAGAAGCACACCTGCTAACAAGGATTGACTGGGCATTTAATGTGAGGGAAAGCTTCCAACCCTTTTTCCATGCCAGATCAGATCAAAATCACTGAAAGACAGAGAAGTTAACTACCTTATGTAGGAGATGACAGATTTGAACAGGAAATAACAGAGAAATACATTTCTGTGACATATACAGGCATCAGATATAAGACTTTGAATATGACCAAAAAATATGCCTTACTTTCTGGACTTTTACCAATCACAATTTTTTTGTTAAACTGGAAATATTATCTTGGGAAAGTACCTTAACTGACTGATTAAATCAATAATATGGTCTTTAAGCAAACAGGCCAGTCACATCTCCTGTGGCACGCATGAGCCATAAGGAATCACTGAGGCACTGAAGAATTCCCACAGCAGGAGCCCAGTGCCTCCTCCTCTCTCATGAGCTCTCCCCCAAGGCAGAGAGGAAGTCTGCTGGAGTTGCCTGCCTTCCCTGCTTTTAGCAGTGCCATGGACCAGTAATAGCACAGACTCATGTACAAGTTTTGGCTCTGTGACATGTCAGATATTTCCCACCCCTAACAATAGTCCAAATATGGAAGTAACATAATGACACCTTTCCCCACATATGCATTCTGTGATATGCCTCTTTGACTTGCACTATATAATCCACAGCACTTGCACTAAGATATATAGCCCATATCTGGGTTTTACTCTAATGCCTTCTCAGCTTTCAGATATGTAACTGTTACAGTAAACCACTTGCTTATCTAAAAACTCTACATTAGAGGTTCAGAGGAGGGAAAGAAAATGTTAGCTGTAGTCCTGCCTTGTAAAACAAGAATTAACCCATCTTCAGAGGAAATTATTTTTAGAATTTATTCCAGACGTGTTTAGTCTGCTTCAGATATGTTTATGCTCTCTCTGTCTTCAAAACATATGATGTAAATATTTATTGCAAATTCCTGATTGTAGGGTTTTTCTCTGATTGGAAGTGTGACATTTTAAATCATATCTTTACATCTTCTCATATGTAGGGAAGGGAATTAGTACCATTTCTTGACATATTTATCTCTTTCAGACTGAACTAGTTAGAGGTGCACTTATAAATCATAGAAATATTCCATTAACATAATTTATTACAATAATCATGTATGATATTACTCACATAAATCAAAAAAGAAACAAACATTGACAGTTTCCATTTCTAAGAATATTATTTCTTTATTAATTATTTTTATATAGTCATCAACTCTTTGATGAAGGTCCGTGCATATTTTTGCAATTATTGATAATGTACGGATCATGTTAATAACAAATAATCAGCAAAAAATATCTTCCTGGATTGGCTTACTGATGTGAAGTAGTACAGGGACTGGTCACATCGTAGCCATCTCACTCTTCAAGCCCTGTTGCTGCTAGAGAAGCTTTAAATTTTCTTTGTAAACACGACATTTAAATGGTGTATATCTACCCTCTGCAATGTGTACACACACATCTGCATAGAGACTGGCCTATAGACATGCAGTGCTATCAAAATGGAATCTAAAGTTCTTTGCGTTATTGTAAGGAATCATAACCAAACTGATCAGAAATGTTCCTATGCAACAATTTTCTCTCCTTGGAGGATGCCAGTTCAGTGAAATCAAAACATTCCTCAGACTTCTTGCCCAGTTTCTGCTCACCCACCTTCTTACTAGTAACTTGGAAGGTCCTCAAAAGGCAAAATTCAGCTGCCAAAGCAGAGCAACTTGGAAAGCTAGAAGCCCTCAACAGTCTGGGCTCTGTTCCCAAGGTTTTTGTATGAGGTCCTCAGAAATTTGTCTTCTATAAAGTAAGGAGTCCAGTCTTCATAAGTTCCCAAGGATTCTGTACCTTTGGGAACTAGATGCTTTCTTGCCAAGGCAAAGATGTTTGGAACTTCACAACTGGTCCACAAAAAAAAAAAAAAAAAAAATTTGTTTTCCACTGAGAACTGATAAACTTTATTTATTGCTCTTACCTTGCTCTTATTGCTATCTCCTTTCATCTTTTAAATGGCATGCAGAGTTGCAGTGATTGTCCTTTTTAGTTTATCGCAAGATCCATCCAAATTTTTTGAGATACACTCATACTGGTGGACTTTGGATCTAACCAGTGACCTGTTAATATTTTTGGTCTGTGTTGACCAATCGCGACACATATGGAATATTTTAGGACTATTAATTGATAAAGAAATAATATGCGGAGCATTGATATGATACCACTGTGGGATGTGCATCAAAATACCATGATCTAGTGGATATGAGACTAAAGTAGCATCAGGAGACTCGTGCTTCCTTCTCAGCTCTCCAATACTCTGGGTGATCCTCAGCAAATCACTTCACTTCTTAGTGCCCTGCTTTTCCCCCACCATCTTTTTTCTGTCTTTTGTATCAGGAGAAATACTGTCTCCTGCTCTGTGTGCAAAATGTGAATGGCACAGGGGTTTCTGGGACTCTGTCAGTAAAAGGTGTAAAATGGAAGTTTCCATGTTTCTTTTCAGAAGATTGCTGCATTATTCACAAGTGAGAATGCTACGATACCTCCCCGCTGACTTTGCAATAGTTAAACCTTTGAATAAGAACACCTGTAGCCTCTAGAATAGCACTAGCCCTGTAATATCTGTGACTGCACTGTTAAAAAAATAAATAGGTTACTTCAGATTTCTTAAAAGCGATCAGAAAGATAACTTTAGTGGTAGAAGTCTTCTGTATGAAATCTTTATGTTAGCTAAAGCCCAGTCAGCTCCAGCACACACTACCCCACAAACATTTCCCAGGCCTGACCTCGGTGGAGCCAGGGTAATTATTTCCACATTGGCTTCCTTCGTGTGCTCTGCTGCCACTGCCAACAAGGGGAGCAGTTACTGCAAGATGTTATGGTGGTTTCTGCAGTGCAGACACTTGTCTGCTAGAAACAAGCAGTACACTATTGACACGGAGGGAAATGCCAAATTGCCCCAAATTGCCGTACACAGCCACACCCTGTGTAAGCACGGGTTCATATTCAGAGCCTCTTAGATACAGCAGTGCTTGCTGCATGAAATACATTCTGTATTTAGTTCCTCCGTGCTCAATAATGGCTTATTATGGATCAAATATTTCTCTTTCTTCATAAGAATTAAATATTAAGAAATCACTGCTTCTGCTGCTGCTACTAAAAAAAAAAGGATTTAATATAATGTAAAAGTAGCATTTTTCACAAGCATATGTAATTGCTGGTTAGAGAGCAGCTTCTGATTAGTATTCCACTCCTGCTTTAGCTTTTCACCCAAGTTTTTGGGAGTGTCATTAACCTACTATATAATTTGCTTCTTTGTTCGTTCAGCTTAATCATTCAGTTTACTGTCTTGTGGAATTTAGTCATTTTAGTATAACATTTTCCTAAGAAATATAATTTTTTTTAAAAAAAGACAACTGACAAAGCATGTGAAAATTTAGAAATGCACCATGAGAAAATGAAAGAGAAGCCTTATCCCTATTGTCAACTAATCAATTCCACAGAATAATCCACTATTCTTACTACACTCCCAAACGGGGTAGGAACAGAGAGATAAATGAAACAATGAAACAGTGAAACAACGGCAGAAATACATTCTTCCAAAGACATGAATATAGATGGAGAACAATGTAACTGAGTTGATTCATTTATAATGAGTTTAGTTCTGCCTTTCTGATTTCACTGGAAATTAATACTTAAATTTTGGAAGTACCATTGTTAAATAATACTTCCTTATCTTTTCCTCTATTTAAAGGAGAAGACTATGGAGGAGAAGACTATGCACTCACACTTCTCTTTTTCCACTGTGAATTTGCAATGTAAGTATGAGCATAATCACTCCCATGTATTCAGAATCATTGAACCATAGAATTGTTAAGGTTGAAAGAGTCCTCTGGAGGTCATCATGTCCAACTCCAATGCTCAAGCAGGGTCACCTAGAGCCAGTTGCCCAGGACCACATCCAGACAGCTTTTGAACTTCTCCAAGGATGGAGACTCCATAGACTCTCTGGGTAACTTATTCAAGTGCTCAGCCACTCTCATGGTAAAATGTGTTTCCTGATGTTCAGACGGAGCCTCCTGTGTTTCTGTTTGCTCCCATTGCCTCTTGTTCTGTCACCAGGCACCACTGAAAAGAACCTGGCTTCATTTGTTTACCCTTCCCTTCAGGTATTTACATACAGTGATGGGAATGCCTCCTGAGCCTTCTCCAGGCTAAAGAGTTCTGGGTCTCACAGCCTTTCTTCTCAGAAGAGATGTTCCAGTTCCTCATGGCCCTTTGCTGGACCATCTTTATGATGTCTCATCTGTATTTAAAATTACCATTTATTAATAAATGTGTGTCATTTATTGCAAACCTTATGATATTTTTGTCCAAATCTGATTAATGATTCACAGTTTGTCCAACCAACCTCTCCTAAGTTCAGAGCTGTGTATTGCTCAGATGAGGTACAGCTAAGCCCCTGCTTGCAGACTAATGCAGTTGGAGAACTCCAGACCCTTGACAGATAGAGACAAGGCATTGATGATCTCCAGCACTTTATCTGTTCTCATGTTCTTGAAGCCAAGAATGAGGGGATGTGAGATAGGCTCAACTCACTACACTGGAAGGTGTGTCAAGTTTAGTCTGTGATTCTGTGTTTTAATATCAGGTTTAAGACTAGAGTCAATCATTTTCATCACATCTATCCTGTTTTTATCAGCTATGTTCTTTGGACTGGATTTAGAGCATGTGGGATATTAAAGGGGAAATATATTTCCTGCAGTTATATGCTGCTCATATCCCTTTCATGTTTGTCAAACCAATTGATGCCATGCAATCAAGCTGTGCAGACAAGACAGACAATGTCTACCCTGGAAGCACTTCCACATTTTCAGATGTGGGATTTCCAAAAATCTGATACACAGAGCATATCACACTTAGGACACCTGTGGGACCAGCCATCCCATGGGAATAGTTCAAGTACATGCAATCCTAGCCTTTGAGCCCAAGCTACAGTCAAAGTACAACCAATTATGTGCATCAAAAGTATTCTAGTCCTGAGAGTCCTGACCCTTCATTCCCCCATGAAGCATATTTAAAGTCAATGTTTCTCATTTAATATAAATTCACTAAGGAGCATGGAAATTCTTTGGCCATCTTCCCATGACATGCATTTCCTTTTCACATAGCTGTTCTATCTCCACCTTCCCTCATCTCTCAGTTCTCTTCACATCAGGAGTGAATTTGCTTTTTTGTTTCACCTTGTTAGGCACCGAAACTTGCATGAGCAAATTCTCTAATAACATTGTACCATTGTTAGATATAGAAGAATACAAAATCTGGCCTGATCATAACACAGAGGGAACAAAACAGTCAGATTTGGCTTAATGATTTCAAGGAACTGTTTACAAACCCATGGACAGCAAATCTTTCCATCAAAATCAGTAGACTTTGGATCAGGCACTGGGTATTTAAGATTACTCATGGCACTTTACTGTGGCTTTCATGTTATTTAAATAGATTGAGAAGCTCTTAAGAACCTGACAGTCTTTAGCTTTGTTGATTTCTAGCTAAATACTGTACACACTAGGAGATACCTTGATCCCTTCTCATGCTAGATTATTCTGAATACTGGTCTCCTCTGGGTTGGAACAGGTGTTTCATGTGAATTGCATCCTTCTCAGCATGCACTGTTAAACTTGATTCCAGTCTTCCTTTTAAACAGAGTACAAGTCCACAGAGTAAAACACTACAAAGCAGTACCAAATTTATCCCCAAGGTCACATACCCTTCTCGTTACAGCCTTCCCATAATAAAGAAAGTTGCACCTAAGAATAGGCATTCATTTTTATAGGTATCTGTATACATTTTCAGACTGCTGATATGGTGCTGCCTGCCAGTATTCCTGCTGCAGACACTGAGTCAGCACGAAGTCTAGTAGAATCAGCAGTTGATGGCAACCGTAGGCATGTATGAAACAGGGTGGAAGAGAAACACTGTGTTTGGGGGTTTTGTTTGTTGTTTTTTGGTTTTGGTTTTGGGGTTTTTTTACAAAACATATAGATTTTCTGTCCTGATTTTTAAAGGATTTACCCTTATTTTCATTTGGGAAAAGTTTTTAGTTGGGATTGTTGGTTTTTGGTTTATTTTTTTGGGGGTCTTGTTTGCTCATGTCCAGAATCATACTTATTTGAGAATTTTAGTACCTCTGCATCTCTGCATAGCTCAACTCAGTTATGCAAGGAATTAGTTTAATTCCAAGTAAAGGGCACTAAACCACAGAATCACAGAATATGCTGAGTTGGAAAGGACCCACAAAGATCATCGAGTCCAGCTCCTGGCCCTGGATGAGACCATCCCCAAGAGTCACACCATGTGCCCGAGAGTATCATCCAAATGCTTCTCGAACTCTGTCAGGTTTGGTGCTCTGACTACTTATATGCTCAGTTCTTAGAGATATAGAATAAAAATTGCAGGTTTATTTTAATTTATTAGACATTTGTAAAATTATCTCTAAAATTCTCATCAATTTTGATAAGTATTTCATTTGTGCAATATTTGATCTGCTCTAAATGATCACAGGGAATGTTGAAAATATAGATGTAAATACTTCTAAAACTGAGTATTATACTAAAACAAAGACAAATTTATAACAAGTAAAATAAAATATTTCCTTTTAGTAATATGAATATATTTGACCATATAATAATAGGAAAAAAATCCTGTACGAGTTTCTATTGATCAACATAGAGGAGAAAAGCGTAGGGTTTTTATACCATCTTAAAAAATTGTACTGCAACAATTGCACAGCAACAATTGCCACAACAATTGTATCCTTTACTGTAAAACCGAGGACAAAACATGTAATCCAGTTTAGTTTATGGTTGGTAGCAAACATTGGCTCAACGGCTTCATTCTCGTAGCGGAGGGGAGCAAACCACCCTCTCTGAAATGACAACATGCTAAGAATATCAGAACATACCAACACAGGATAAATAAATCAAACATAAGTGATCTTTACACTCACCAAGTGTGTGAATGATAACCACAAAGAAGAGGTAGAATTTTTCAGAACATTAAGAGACAGGGTACCATTCTTCAAAATCCACGTCTGAGAGGAAGCAGGAGAAAGATGAGAAGAAAACTATGGAACATAGTAAACTAGCACTAAATCAATAAGAAGTCATAAATACCAAAATTTTACAGGGGTAAAAGTCTAAATAATACCAATGTGCAACAGAGAGATGGTCACTTGTTGGCTTTTTTGGTACAACTGTCTGGCTTGCTGCTCCTTTGGCTTGTCTGACAGCAGCCTGTTATGTTCTCCTCGTGTTGTTTGCTCATAAATTAGGAGGTAGTACTTAGTTTAATACTCAGTACATGTTACTCACTACTGTTACTATATGTCACAAGTTACCCAGAGAGATTGTGCAACCTCCATCTCTGCAGATGTTCAGAAGCTGTCTGGACATGAACCTGGGCAACTGACTCTAAGCGACACTGCTTCATAAAGGGGCTTGTACAAGGTGACCTCCAGAGCTCCCTGCCAACCTCAAGCATTCTGTGACATAATGTTAGCACGTAAAGTTAGTTTACACGGTAAAAAAAAAAAAATTTATAACGTTAGAAGTGAAGGAAATGAAGCTTTCCCATACGTTACAAAATGTACATTTTCAGGTTTCAGATTTCAGATGATTTTACTAATTATTTGTCCTATCAATGATAGAATATACCTACAATCTCATAGTATTTCCTGTCATCTTCTTTAAGGTAATATGATGCTCAAGAAGATGCAGCAGAGACAGTTCAAGGAAATCAAACATTCTTTCCACATAAGGGTACATTGGAAACAGCTAGGTGAGCTCCTTAAGCAAGACAGACCATTTATTTTCAGAACCAGTTTGACTATGAAAAGCAGAGTTTCTTTTGGGAGCATGGAAGAAATTATGGTATAAATCTTACTTCTGCCAAAGACAAGATTTGGGGCTAAAAAATATGACATTTAGGAATTTTTTTTTTTTTCTGAGGAGACAGTTAGCTTTATTTTAACACATTTGAAACATGTCTTACTTGTCAAGTGTAGTTATGATAAGATTATAATAAGCTTTTTTCTCAAACTACATGAAATCAACAACTCATATCAGAGTTGAAGAATTCTGCAGTGGCAGCACCTTGAATACTTCTCTTACGCTCTACAAGTAAAACTCACTGTGGTCTTTTACTGACAGAGTGAACCATCTACTGTCTCTGACTTGCAGATCACGTTTGAATTGCTCAGCCTGAATCTAAACAGACACCAAAATTAATACAGTATTTTCTTTACCTTGTATTTCACAGTAATATCTGAGCAATGTGTTGCAGGACAGTGTTCTCCTTCTGTTTATTAGTCAATATATTCTTCTGCCATTAAAATCAATACAAGCTGTAATTAATTTCAGTTGCGTAGTACATTTCTTGGTGATGCTATTTGCTGTGGTGGACATTTAATGATCTCTCTGCATATTTCACTCCTTCCATCTTCATCTGATTATTCTGTCTGGCTTGATGAATGTCTCAGTACAAACGGTATTTCTGGGAATCACATTAACTTTGAATGCAAAGGTTTCCCTCTCTGTATTTAGGAATTACACCACCAAGTTTGAAGACAAACATCATAACAAATCACACAAGGTACAAGCAATGTAGGTGGTATTTGCCCTCTGCATGAGGGCTACCCCTTGTCAGGAGCTATGCAAATGGTTTGTTAAATACACCAGATAACACAGAACAGTTCAGATATGATGAAAACAGGAAAAAAAAAGGATAACATTTTCAAACTTTTTGTCTAGCATTTCTGTAATTCTTCTTCCAAACAATTTTCTGAGAACTTTCTGAGAAAGTATTGGTCAAAACAGTGACTGTTCTGATGCAGGCAGTACTATAAATTTCCTCTTTCCATTTCCAATAAACTTCTGCTCTTATGTATGATAAATCTACCTTTCAGTGAGCACATTCCCCTGAGAAAATAGTAACCAAAGTAGTCAAAGTTCTTTGGCATTCCTGGAGTGTGTAAAGAAATACTAAAGGAAAGGAAGAAATTAACAGATGCATCTTATCAAAACCAGTAATTGTTCCAGATTTTCTGGATATATCACATCATGGGAATGCATGATCCATACTTGATTTTGTTCTATCATCCTTCCTAAATAAAAAGCAATGGGAGTATGTCATAACAATTCTCTTGTTAGCCTCCTTGCATTTTTTTTGTTTCCACAGCATTTTTTGTGCGAATAAGGCTTATTTCTTTGTGGGAATAGGCCCTTTTTCCTCCAACTGCAGATCTGGGTCCACACAAGCTCTTCACTGCACCAATCTGTGAAGACTTCTCCAATGCTAAATTATCCAGAAAGATTAAATGTACAAAACCAAGACAGCTTTTCTGAGAAGCATATTAAGTTTTCTGCCCCAAATCTGGATGGCAGGATAAGAAATTATGTATGTTTCACACAACAAATTATATTTATCTCAATTAGATGCCTGCATAACAAGGATCATCAGCCTACAGAAAAGAATCAGGCTCTTCTTGAGGAGATGTCTGTAGAGATTAAGAATGGGAAGAAAGAGGTTTTCTAGAGGATGTTGAACTCAGTTTTGCACACAAAAGATTCACATGCAGATCTGGGAGACTTATGCCATCTGAGTGGCATGTTAAGAAAATCTTTTCAGAGTTAGGTTTTTTAAGCATGTCTCAACAAGTTTGAATCAAGAGAAACACCCAAGAGGGTACTGAAAACACTCCCACCAATTCAATAATACCAGCAGAGTGATCAAGTAGAAACTTATGTGGCCTAAGTTTCGTACTGTATTGCACTGCATTGTGTTATATCATATTGCATCAGAATACATTGCATTGTATTGCATTGCATTGCCTTCAGATTTATTGTATTTATTTTTGCTTATTAAGAACAACCAACTCTAAAGGTTGTGGGAACTTTTTCAGAATGCTCCATGGGCTTCTGTGGAATAAGAACAGATCTCTCAATAATGTCTATCTGTCACATTAAACCCATTGACTTTGACTCATGTCTGTTACCCCTCTTGTCTATACTTCATAAGAAATTGAAGAATAAACCCATGGATAATATTATTGTTTTTTACTTATGGTCTGATCCTTCAAGCACAGAAATTAATGGCAAACCTCTTCCCAATTATAATCAGGGGAGGATTTACATTACCAGTGCAGTAGCAGAAAGGGCTTTGATTCATTTCAGTAGTTAGTTCCACTTAGACAGAAGATTTGTAGTTCCTGCAATCATCTTTTTGCAAAAACAGGGTGGCTTCATGTTTTTAAGGCAGACCAAATATCACCACAGGGTGAAAAGAATTCCATAACCCAAAAAAAATACCCTAGCAATCATTCTACAAAGCACTAATTATGCAAAGTTCAGGGAGTTAGTGTTGTACAGTGTCTAATTCATTGCCAGAGTACAGAAAATTATACTTACACATAGGTTGTATTTTAAATACAAAAAGGTCTGTTTATAATCATGTCATAGACAGTCTCGCATTCAAGTCTGTTAGTTAGTCCCAGTCGTGCATATGGGTAGCAAGCTATGGCTATATTTTTATGGAAAAATAAATGTCATCTACACATTATTTCAGATGTGTGCTTAAGTGAAGACTGTTTATACCAAATATGCAGGGCCTGAAAAGAAACTATTACCTTTGGTTAAGGCATTAGGCCTAATGGCAGCTTCACCATGAACATGTACAAGCTGATTATTGTGTTCATTTTGGAGACAATGGAACATGGTACATTGCTGTGCTGCTCCTGGATGGAGTTTCTGAAAGGAGCTCTCACAGATCATAATCTACTATAAATGTCAACAAATTCTCCTCTAACTTATCTAAGGTTCAAATTTTCTTTTTTCTTTTTTTTTTCTTTTTTTTTTTCCAGTTTATTATTGTCTGCAACTTGTTAACTAAAGCTAACTAATCTAACTTGGTTATCTATACAAGTAAATATACAGAAACCTTTCTCTGGCATCAAAAGCAGCTGGTAGACCCCGGCCAAGAGACCAAGGACCTCTTCTGGCCCCCATGAGAAGATGGCTGCATTCAAACTGCCTGCTGCCAACAGTCTGCCTGGCCCATGCACATTTCTGCCCTGTGCCCAGGAATTGCTTAGAAAATGCTATTTAGCTCAAGCCAAAAACCATGCTGGGGACTGTACTAGCAATTTAATGATGTAGAAAATTTGTGTTCTAGAGGCTGGGAAAATTCCCCAAGACTGTTTAATTTACTAGTGTGGCTGTAGCCTCAGAGCTAGGGGCTTCCTTTTAGTCTTTTGCCCCAGTGGAAGAGTCAAGTAAAATCCTTGATGTTATGGAAAACATTGAACTGCATGGCAAATTAAATTTAAATATCTGCTGCAGCATCTAACATTAAGAAGTTAAGGAATTAAATTTATGTCTTCACTGAACTGCCAAAACATAGTTGCTTATGAAGCTAGTTTAAAGTGATTGGCATTTTTCTCAGTGCTTCTGGATCACTTTTCAGAGGCATCTACTATCCTCCATTATGTCTGTATGGAAAAGAAGGTTGGCATCCCTGCTCAGCATGTCGCCTGAACTACATGTTGGAGTGTGAAACAGCAACACCACAGCAGCAAGGCACTTTGCCTAGGGACTGCAAATGTTGATCAGAGTCAGCAATATTACATAAACTATGATTTGGAAGACTTGCAGCCCAGCATATCACTCGCCAGCACTTAGCAAAATATGTTAGCCTGCCAGTACTGGGAATTCTGCCCTTCCAAAAGGTACAGCAAGGATCCTTCCCAGGACTGCCTCAGGACTGGGCTGTTCAGTCTTCTGAGAGTTCCTTGCAGTACACATCCTTCCTGCAACCTGTTACTAGAAGGAAGAGTTTAGTTTTCAATTACTTATAATGGGGTAAACACAATGAGTCACACACAGAGCCAAAATATATGTCACTTGTAATCTTTGCTCAGAGTTAAATTCCCTACAAATCAGTTTATGCTTTCAAATGACAAACCCATGTTAAATGCACTGCACCTGATAATGCAAGCTTTCAGACAGTTTTCTAACTAATTTTGACTGTAAATGACTACAGAAAATACACTTTGAAATAATTACATTTTTTTGCAGCCCAGAGTAGTGCCTAATTATATTCCAAGGAAGTAGTAAACTCTTCTATCACTGATGAATGGTTGGCAACATCATTTATTTTAATTGATATATTACTTCGAATTAAGTCTTTGCCATCTCTTCTGCTCCATAATTAGGAATGTAAAAAGAACATATTTCACAATTACATCACTAAAATGTATAATGTAAATGACTTTAATGCATATGTATGCTCTCTGTACAATATAGTATGCATCTGTGATGTTTTTATTGTTTTTCAGAAACAAATCAGGATGGACAGAAGCAACTTATTATATAGTAATTTTCTTGACTGTCAATTTTATTCACAAAATTCAGGACATTATAGCAGGAAAATGCACTTTAGGCAAGGTAAAAGTATATTTGTAAAAAATGGGAATACATCCAATATCACTTGAATTTCAGTGTCTTTAAAAAGTAGACTTATCAAGATATAATTACATTTTTGTAACCATGGGTTTCCAGCTGTTTAATGGACAGCTGTGAGATTTTGCTCTAATCTCTTGGGATTTTTCTGAATAGAGAAACTAAACTAATGACTTATGTAGCATTAGTATATCTTAATGCAAACAACAAATACTGGTAAAACAACATGTTTGACTCACTAGCACCTATATTTCATTATACTCTGCCAAGAAAGAAAGAAAGACAAAGAAAGAAAGAGAAAGAAAGAAAGAAAGAAATTTAATTATGGTCTTATTTATTATGACCTGATTCTCTTTCTGTTTACATAGTATTTATGTTGTGATGCCATTGGTGGAGTTACTCTTCATCTTCAGCAAAGGATAATCAAACATGGATTCTGCATTCAGCAAAAGTGTCATCAACTGAACAGCATCAGGAAGTTCTTATGCTCAGTTGGAGTTTGGAAATTAACAGTTAATTTGTTACAAGTTTTCAGTAGAAATGCACTAAAAGAGAGACAGCAGTAATTAGGTTGAAGTCCTATAGAGATATATGATGGTTTCTGTGAAAGTTATAGAAATAATTTTTGAACCATATGCCAAATTCCTAGTGCCATCTTGTCCTGATCCTTATGAAGCCAAGTTGAAAGCCCTTCTTACTCTCACAAACCCTAAATGAGGGAACTGTGGTCATGTGTAAAGTATCTTCCCAGTCCTACTATACTCATGCTTCCATAACTACTTCCATAGAAGGATGTCATGCGCTTCAATATCGAGTAGCATATTTCAGATATAAAGTTTCTACCTAACTCAGACAGAACAGCATATGGGAAATGCAATGAAGTACATACATCACACAAGAACCATGGTACCATGGTCGTTGTATGAATCTTTCACACTAAGGATAAACGGTGGAATGAGTCATGCTTTCCAGTTCTGCATATTGTGTGTTATCTGTATACTGGAAAGTACCTTATTAAGATCGTACTAGAGATTTTGGATAATTCTGAGACTAATTCTGTCTTATTGTCTCAGCTTGCATGTCATTAGTAGAAAGGTTTGTACTGCAAAAGAGACTACTTGTGAGAATACACCAGGCTCTGGGAATCACAAAGCTTGAGATTGTATCATAGACCGAAGAGGACAGTTTACTATAACTTCCCTCTGCCTCTGGATTGACCAAGATCCCTGTGTGGGTAATCAGTAACTCTGTGATAATGTACAGTAAAGTGTCGTTCTAAGGTAGTCAAACTGACTCAAATATGAAGTATTAAATATTTGAAAAGAAAAATCCTTAATCTCCATTACAGAAAGGGGAAAAAGAGGGAAAACCAAAAAATAACCCACAATCCATGTGTCCTGGTCAGGAAACCATTTGAAAGCCAGAAACAGTTGCTGCTGCTCTGAGCAACATATTGGATATGTTGATCATTTCTGACTTCAGCAATCATTATCAGTGCATCCAAGAGTACTATCATCAAGCTTAGGGACATGTGGATAGTTTGTCTATTGAAAATGGGATTTAGGGGGTAGAACAATTTTCATAAGTTGTAGATTACTACCCTGAAGGTCTCTTTATATTTGGTAGGTTATTTTTTAATCTTTTTTAATGCATCTGCAATGAGTACTACATTTCCATGTGTTGCGCTCTGACATTTTATAAACAGACCAACTGTCTCAGTACTACACTTTTAAGTTTTCCTCATCGCTGATACAAAAGCAAGTATCTATTACAATCCATTAGATGGCAAAGATGAAAGAGTGATCTTCAAAAACAAACAGAATGAAGGCGTGAGGTCACGTAGCATTGTGGATAGAACAGCTGTCTGGAGGTCAAGAGATTTGGGTTCCCTGTTTAGTCTTTATCATCAGAGTCAAACTGTTGATCTCAAGGAATTCATTCACCTTTTGCCTCTATTTCCTTTTTCAGATAAGGGAGTGACTTCATCCCATTTGACAAAAGTCACATCTGAAAAGTGGAAGGGCCCTTTCTTCATGCCATGTATTGACTCATTCTGCTATTAAAAATGAAGACCCATAAGGTGGCCCCACAGGGTACCAGGACAACTGTGTTTTCAAGGTCATTTGGTGTATGATTTTCTATATCCAATAGTCTCCTAGGATTAAGTTCCTCTTTTTCTCTGCTGTTAAAATCAAAATGTTAAGTTCTCGCATTTAGCAGCATTAAGACCTGGGATGATTTTACCTTTGGGAACTTGTACAAGTATTTGCCAACAACTTTAAAACACTAGCTATGGGTTCCCCAAAAGTTCAAAACTGCTTTTTCCATCTTTAAGAAGGTCTCAGTGACAAACAAATAGCCTCTTTGGCAGAAAAAGCAGATGATCTTGCTGGGAACACCTATCAGGGATGGATTTGGGCAGGGGGGGACTGTCAGTTTTTAACTGTCGCTTGGTTGCCTTTTGAAATCACTGACCCTAAACTCACATTTTTCTAGAATCTTTGAGGTTTCAGGCCTGCTGAACAATTAGAATTGGCTACAGGAAGAGTAATCTAACTCTTCACAGACTTAGATAAGAGTGACTTTTTTTCCACTTACTTTTCTTGGCACCATCAAAGATGTAGATCAGAAGCTCTATTATTTGCCTCGCCTTTTTTTAACAGTGTCCTAGCTGCAAAAATTGTACACCAGGTAGACCCTACGAACTGTTGACATAGCAATGATATTAACTGAGTGTTGCAATGGCTAAAGTGTGCTGTTCACAAAGGTTTTAATACCTACTACAGCTTACCTTAACATCAAGACTGAAAAAATTATCTGCTTGGTTTGCAACCATATTCCATTTTTCAAGACTGTTTCTCCTTCTTGCTGTGACATTTCTTACAGAGCACTGTCAAAGGACATAATTTTTAAGCAGAAAAAAAAATATGCAGTAATTTATCAATTCACAGAAATGCTGTTGCTAAAAGATTATTGTAAATCACATGCATCTCATGCATATCTCAGCAGGGGACCCTGACAAGGTTCCAGGGCTGTTGCTGAAATACTGCACTCTAATTAAGAAAATGCTCAAGCTCTGAATATACTAGAGGTGATTTTGCTTTCTTTAAGTCATCTTCTTACATTACAAGAAAAATACTGATTAAATGGGAAACATTTAACTTCAGGGTTAAGAAGAAAATCCTACTTCACTTGTTCAGAATTGTGGTCAGAATTTTGAGCTCCAGATCACTCTTGTCACCTGTTGTCAGTCAATGTTTAATCTTGGAGACTGATTACAGAATACAGTAGTGAAAACCCGTATATGAAGAGGCTAAACTTGTCAATACAGCCCTTCAGAACCTTCTCCCCATTTCTCTTTAAAAAGTTCGTCTAACGATAATCTTAATTTTTATAAAACCAGAAGTCATATTAAAATTCTGCTGGAAAACACAGGTATAGAGCATAATTTATCAAGCCCCATTCTTTGGTATGTGTTTCAAAGAGGATACCTAAACAAATTATTGCATAGGTTCTTTTTGATCCATTCAGTCCACACATTTTATGTTCCCTTCCCATATATGGGTTGCATAATCCCACATTAGTTTTTTCCACATCTTGTTTTGAGTCCACCTCCTCACCTGTTCTGCTGTGCCAGAAACTGAACTGTCTAGGTGGAGAACAGACGAACAGGAGCAGCAGTAACAAAGCAGAGATCATGATAAAAATTACAAGCCTGCATAAGAAAAATTACAAGCCTGCAGTTATATCTTCTGTGGTTCCAACTGAATACATTAAATTAATTAATTAATTAATACAGGCATTAAGCAAGTCAAGAGCTAAAAGTAACTGCTTCTTTCATGAATTCCATGGGCAAATTCTGGTAAATTCAGGTGAAGTCTGTGGCAACCAGAAATGTATAGGAGTTGAAGTTCTGTCTCTACATGACTTCCTTCATGCCTAATGAAAGAAGAGTGCCACTCAACATCCAGTACTAGGGATTTCTGGTAAATGAAGGAGTTGGTTTGTGAAACCTTGCAATATCACATTCTTCCTCACCCAGTGAGTTTTACATCCCAGAGGTGCTGTATGACAGCAATGTAACCAGTAAAATGAGCAAAGGAATTATCCCCCTCTACTCAGCACTCACCAGACCACAGGAAGAGGACTGTGCCCTGTCTTGAGTTCCCCATTATAAGACAGACAAACTGCAGTGAGAGCACATGAAGATGTTTCGGAGCTGAAGAATTTGGTGTATCTGTGAGAAGAGGCTGAGGAAGCCAGGTTTGTCCATTCTGGAGAATAGATGGCATTGGGAGAAACCAATAGCAGCCTGCCAGCACCTACAAAAAGGCTACTGAGAAGATGGAACCAAACTCCTCGCAGTGGTACATGGTGGGAGGACAGGAAGCAATGAGCATCAATTGAAGGTGTCAACTATATGTAAGAAACTCTTTTCCCATGAAGACAGTTAAATTGCCCAGAGATGCTGTGGAGGCTGTTTGTCCTTGGAGATTTTCAGGGCCCAACTGGATAAAGGCAGAACTGCCTGGTCTAACCTCAAGTCAAGCCTGCTTTGAGCAGAAAGTTGGACTACAGAGCTTCTGAGGCCCCTTTCAGCATGAACCGAATTTAAGACATGGGTTTTCTCAGATGCTTATATGCATATCTTTGAAACTATTTCCTGAGACTACTTTAACCAGTGAATGTCAAACATTCATATATTAATAAATTTCACATGGATAACAGAATAATAAAATAATTAAAAAGTAGACATAAAATATATTTTATTCAAGATCTTTAACAGAAAAAATCATGTTAAACCTTGTTTAAATTATTTTAGGCATTGCTCTTCAAACTGACTATCCTATCACCTTCTGAGAGATTACTGTCTTTGGAAAAGACTTAGAAGAAGTAAATAAAAGTCACCTAATAAATCCAGAAAAAAGAAACAAAAATCTTCTTCCCTTAAGTCTCTAATAACCAAAGGTTTGACCAAAACTGTGGGACAGTGTCTTGCAGCAGGCAAACACTCTTTTCTATTGATTGTTTCGAACAGGACAATCTTTGGCAGAGAAGCAAGACAGACATCTGGGAAAAACAATTTAAGCCATTACAACAGGATTGAACAGAGTACATCTGCTTGATCCAAGAGTGGCATAAACATAAAGAGAACAACGTGTGCACATTTGAGACACTGTTTAAAGCTTAAGGACAACCACGGTAGCCATGGTTATAACATTTAAAGCGAAACCTTCAGGATGCTCAGGAATAGTTAAGCAACACTTCACTAGCCATTAATTATCACATATGGCTAACAATAGCATCCAGCATGGGAGAAAGAAACCAAAACTAGACTGACTTCACTACACAATCTAGTTAGCTAAGACGTTGCCAGCCCAGTCTCTGACAAAAGGACTCTAGAAATCCTTTTAAGTGTGGTCATTATACGGTGTCTGCTATCCAAGAGAATACATAAAATTTTGTGCTACAGACACATGCATATCTGCAAACAATTTCAAATATACAGGACTTTTGTCAAGACCTCTGAAGGGGTGTGTGTGTTTTAGATTGAGCCACTTATTAACAACAGGGTTACTTAAGGACAGAATATAGTCTGAAAATGCCCTTGCACCTGCAGATTGAAGTTTGACTCTTAATCTTAATTGATAATATTTTGATAGGTTAAGAGCATATAGCAGTGTGTGTGCATGTATGCATGTATGTGATTTTTAGAACAAGTACCCAAACCTTCCTGCATAGTTAGAAGTTAAAATGTCTTGCACTAGTCCAAATTCTGTCATTATTTTAACTCACAGATTAATTTCCAGTTAGACTAAATACTTTATTTGTGCATAGCAGTGCCATAGTAATGATATAACTTGAATGTTCAAAAATTAATTTTAAAAATCAAAACATAAATGAGAATATTTTTTGAGTTAGAGGGTATAATAGTGGAGGTATTCCAGTTTTATATGCACTTATCTCAAAACAAATATTTCTTCTGCATTTGAACAACTGCCAAAAATAGGTAAGATATTTTCCCACTCCATAGAAAACTTTAATATCAATTTTTGATTTTCTCAATCAAAATGTAGAACATTTCCTCACCCACAGAATTCCAAGGAGATTATTTTCCAATAGTTTCAGATGCTGTTTCATCATGAAGGAAAGTGTCCTAAGCTATATATTGATACTTACTAGGAGCTTTGACTAGAAGCAGAGAATGCAGGAATGTTCTGTGTTCTACAGCCTTCAAAATCTATTATCAAAAGACTATGCTTGGATAACCAAGTGCAGTTTTTTGTTATACAACATTATATAACCTTTTTCTTAAAGTGATCAAGCTCATCTTAACAGTATTTGGGGTTTTTTGCTCCCCAGAAGACTGTCCCAGAGCATCATTTCTGTTTTGAAATTCACGGTCTAAACTGATTTATGACTTTTACCTTGGGCCATGACCATTCTTTTCCCTTTCCCATCTCCCAGTAATTAGTTCTTTAATGTAAGAAACATTCCAGCCTCTCTCAGATCTTCTCTGGCTAGCCTAAGTTTGACATGCTTTTGGAGATTTTCTTACAGTAATTCTTTATTTCTTCACTTACTCATAGGCTTTGTTTGAGCCTTGCTGAAGGAATGACTATAGCATGAAGTCAGACCATATTAGACACCGAGAGAAGCAGAAATGCTATATAAACATTTTCCATCAGAGCTCACATTTCCATGAAAAACAAAGTCCACCAATTGCAATTCTCTGAAAAAAAACTCAAACACAAAAAAGCAAACACACAAACAGAAACCAAAACCAAAACCAACCAAACAAACAAAAACCCCCAAACAAAACCAAACAATACAAACAAGTTCTCAATTTCTGGTACCCCTAAAATAGTTAAGAATTTTCCACGATGAAACTCAATTGCTGCTCTTGACTAGGAAGAATCAGCAAAAAGGGCAGTATTTCCACTAGATTTCATGTCCTTGCACTTTCTTTTCCAAAAATCCCCATTCTTTAAAATTTTCTCTTGCAGGATGACATTACAATGACTTCTGAGGCTTAGAAAACTTATTTATCTGGGTTATAAAAAACCCAAGTAAGAACACCTTTACAAGCAAAAGTATTGTTGATGTGAAGAGTCATTTTCTTTCAAAGGAGTTTATAAAGAATACACAATCTCCCTTTCCAGTCAATTTTCCTAAAACAGGACTCCTTCTGCCTTGTTCTAGCTGTATAAAGGTTGAGATGTTGTTCTCTAAGGTAGTTAGGTAACCAGACTGCTCCTACAGTCAGCGCAGAGATAGGCATCTTAACAGGGCAGTTCCGTGGGTGTATAAAATATGTGCCCTAGGCTTTCCCTAGACTTAATGCAAAAAAAGACAGACACATTCAAAGGTCTACCATGGATAAAGTGAATTTCATTTTCTGTCTTCCACCACCTTCTACGATATATAGGAAAAGTGGACCAGATCACAATCTGAATGGCAGTGTACATTAGCAGCTGTTCCAAAATAGCAACCAGAGAAGTATGAGTGTAACTCCAGCACAATTCAGATCATCATTTGGCCCTCAGTGTTAAGTAACTCCCATACTTTCAAAATGAAACAGTTTGCAAACCACCGAAACTGCAAGCCAAAACTTGCTAGATTGGCTTGCCATCAGAAGAGTTGTTGTGGGAAAGTGCTTAGGGAATATAAATCTGCCAATCTATCCTTTTACTTGAAGTAAATCACATCTGTGTCGGTGGCCCTAATATTAATTCTGGTACAGTAATGCAAATGAAAAGGATATTCTTGCAGGAAGACCTGAATTCAACTAAAGAGCCTCAATTTTTCTCTGACTATATACTGACAGATGCCTGTTTCCATTATAAATCTACAATTCTTGTAAAAGTCATTTTCTTCATTGAGAAATCCTTTCATGACAGGATAGTAAACAGTGCATAAATTCTGCATGCACAGCATAGTTTGCATATTTAATTCATCATAATTGTCCCAAAGTCTTTTGGACAATTCTTCTCCTGTATCTCGGCACTATAAAGACTCTGCTCTGTTGCTCAAAAACATTTGAGTTTTGCAACACTCCACATCTATTTGTTGTGTACCCTAGAGTCAGCTTAAAATGTGCAAAGATTCCATTAAAGTTGGCTTTGATTTCTATTTTAAATTCTATTTTGGATAAAACATTACTTCCTCTTTCAAATTTTATATATATTTCTGCCTTAGGGGATTTTTTTGTAAGCATTGGTGCTAATGAATAATTTGTGTAATTAGCAAATATGTCTTAATTTTTGGCAAATTACTAAATTCTCCACTTTTCTCTCTCCCTTAAAAGATGAACTGTTTAGAAATGAAACATCAGAGTATTTACCAACACAATTAAACTGTGTATAGTGATCTCAATTAGTATATCTTACAAAAAGAAAACAGCTTTGACTGTTCTCTGGTTGGCCAGCGAGAATTCATTAACATAATTGGCATTCACTAAAGGTAAAATTTAGAACAATAATCTACCAAATCTACTAAAATACTATGACAAAAATTTTAAAAATAATCTGTCCAATTTATAAGATAAAGATACTCAAACCACAATTCACTAAACCAACTTTCCTTATTACTGACTCTTTCTTTCAGGTCAGCTTGAAGGCCATCCCAATGTAATGAGGAAGTTTCCTTACAATTCATCAAATGCAAAGTGGTAGTAGTTTACACAATAAATCAACCTGTTTAAAACTTGCAGCATACAGGCATGGCACAGCAGAGATTTAAACAAGGAGTTAGTACTATAAAACTATCTCTTTGAGAGTCAGTTTGAGGACTTTCATTTCTCCAGATGACAACTATGAAAGAATATGGTTTTCTATTTTAAAATCCTCTTAAATTTTGTAGAGTCCAAGGACCTCACTCAATGATGAAAGAACTTAATAAAACCAGGAGGGTCCTGATTCTGATTTGTGCTTTCAAAGATCGGTTGAGTGACTGAAAAGGGGAGCAGAGAGGACAAATGTTACACAAATACAATTTAAAAGAATATACTATAGAATTATACAAAGTCAGTTTATTTAGATTGAATGAAGGCTAAGGGAAAGAAACTTGACTTTTTTAAAACTAGATAGAACTATGAAAAGAAAAAGCTGTAGTTCCTCTTGATACTGACCCAGAAGGTCCCTTTCCCATACTGTGCTTTAATACTGAGAAGAAAATATCACTAAAATGCAAATACTGAGGAAAAGAGATTATATGGACAGAAACTTCCCACACCCAGTAGTTTGTTGAGAATGCGCTGAAGTGGAAACATTTTTTATGCATTAATACATACAGAAAGAGACCTCTCTTTTACAGGTAAAAAAATATAAAAATCAACAAAACCCTCATCCTGAAAAATACCATGGGGAGAAGCAAAAAGTGGAAGAGGGAACAGTTCACAAACTCTTTGCAACCAAAAGTACAGTTCACAAGGTTCATAAAACCTCAAAACAACACAACGTTTGCCCATCCCTTACCATTAGTCATTTATGAGAAATGTTTCTCCTTGACCTCTGATGAATCCACTCCCTTACACAGTTGTTCCTTTTGCTTTTGGATATGATGCTCTATGTTAGGGTTCTACACACACTGATTTTGAGGAATCTCCATTATGAGAGTGAACCTACATCCCACAAAAAGAACAGGTGACTTTACTGAGTAGACATAGAACATTTATAACAGAGACAGGTGACATTCTCTGTGTGTTACACTAGAAGACAACAAATTCCTGCAATAAATTAATTTCCAGCAGCCACCACTGAAGCATGGAACTTTGTTCTCCAAAAAGATAAGAAATATGTTTCACTTGCAGGAAGCATACTGACAGCATTCCCAAGGAGACTGACAATTTACCTTCATTTTCATCAACCCTATTTCCCTGCTATTTTAGGACTCGTGGAAATCTAGAAATGCTATAATAGAACAGGTCCAAGCAAAAGAAATTTGTATGGGCTCACGACCCAGTTTCATATACAGAATTAGTTAACAGGGTTTATTTTCCTTTTCACCCATAATTTTCTGGAATTTACCCTTGGCTGCAGCTACTATTCTACACTAAAGACAGTAGAGTTGCATTACCCTGCAGGGAGTACTGGGATAGAAGGAACCAGATTGCTTCCTGGAGCTCTGCATTTGCATTGGAGACACTAGGTGTGAGTTGTGAAACCTTTAGCATAAAGCACTATTTCCTTCTACCATAAGCAGCCACATCTTGTAGCCTGTCTGTGGGGGAGATGAAGGTATATTTACACCTACCCTCTGCATATTCCTTTGAAATACTTTCAGGAGATCAAACCTGCATATTCTTAAACACAGGAGTTGCAATCCCAGACATACACAGGCCAACTACACAGGAAGTTTGGACTGAAGTGAAAGGGAGGACAATTTATTTCCAATAAAAAAGGAACTGGGTAGTATAAGAATTTTCTTTTAATATCATGTTTCCTTCCGAAGAGACAGATTTTTGCAGTCATGACACAATGCTTACCATTTTCCCTCCACAGTCTTGCTCCCAAAAGTATTAGAAAGCAACTTGATACCAGACTTCAATAGCATTAACACAGAAACTCTCTAAAGCAGCCTTGTATCCTTTCTTGGTAATAATGGGAGAGGGTGGAGTCACATACTATTTGAACAACAAAGCAAACTGTAAGCTATGATAAATAAATGCCTGAAAGAAAACACCCTGACCCCACCTTTGTCTGATTCAAATGAAAAAATACAAGTTTCACCCAAACCACAAATGTACACATGCACACACACATACACACAAACACTGCAATTCTGAGTTCCATGATTTGATGACTGAAGCATTTTGAACAGGTGAATTCATGCATCAATGAAAACACTGCCCCGTATACGAGAACTCACAATATTCAAAAAATGCATTTCTTTAATGCTTTTATTTTCTAAAATTTTTAAAAGTTTAAAAAATACCTTTCAGAATTTACTCTCTCTATTTGTTCTTAAAGTGCTATGTACACATTTTGGATAGCTTTTATTGTAGTTTGCCACAGCGCTAACTGCTTCCCTTCCTCAGTTCATGTCTTGCCATAGTAACAGATTAATTTTTTGCTCTTTATCAGTGAAAAGCATCTACCCTAGCTCTTCATTATATTCCCTGTTTCACTGTTCTTCCTTTCTTTCTTGCTGCTTTATGCATCCTCTATAAATGGAAAGGCCAAACATATTTCTTCACACTCAGATTTCTTGAACTTCTCCCTCTTCTTGACTGTACATGGACAGAAAACTGAAAAGTATCTCCATACTGAATGACAAGCTGCCAAATCACAGAGTAGCTGCTGTCTTGCTGGTGTCACATAAAAATTAACCATAAGAACAGCCATAACAGGTAAAAATAAAGATCTCTTTAACCTAGTACGCAATTTCCACCAGTAGCTATTAGCAGGTGCCTAGGGGAGAGTACATGAATTGGACAAGTATAGCATATATAACTTCTATACATTCTCACAGCCTCCAGTAATCTGTAACTCAGAGATATGATCATGTCTTCTATCTCCAAAGAGGCCTAGGGAGACAAAGAATGAAATACAACTCAGAGAACATGCTGCTAAGTGAAGCGTAACTAACTTGAAAGGAGGAAAGAAAACATATCTATAAATTTGTCAAAATATTAAAAGTTACTCTAAATAAGCTTACTTTATGTACTGGATGTAGTCTAGCCACAGAAGATAGCAGTCTGAATTCTATAATCTAGTTGTGCAGAGTCACAGGCTGCCACTTCCAGATGTACACACATAAGGAGTCCCTAACATACTTCTGTCAAGACAGGTAATTTGCCTTAAAAGATTTAAATAGCAGGTCTTGCTAACCTTTCACCTGAAATAGGTTAGGGAATACTCACTGATCTACAGGCTAGTTGCATTCAGAAGAGAAGCAGTAAGTTCTTCAACCGGCATGGGTAGACATGACTGGTACTACAGAGCCAGGAATGAGAACAGATATACCCTGTGGCAGCCAATGGTTCCCAGTTTTCCATCATCACAGTGCTGCTGGAGATTGCTACATGTGCAGTTCTGCAAAATGGCAGGCTGTAGCAATGGACAGAGTCCGTCTCCTGTTGGTAGAGTGGAAATTCCTTTGCTTCATGAAATGCAGGTATCATTAGCAGAACAGCATCAACGGTCTTCCATGACAGCACTCCTTTACTAATTCTTCTGCTCTAAACTGGGCAAAGTGCTTCCTAGCTTGCTCAAGCCATATCAGCCAAACCCCATCACATTGTTAAAAAATAATCTGAATTAACTTATTTTTTCAGGAGAAAGTAGAAAGAGCTCATGGAAACCTCCACTTGAAGTCAAGGATAAGATAAACTACAACAGAAGGTAAAAATATGCACCTAGAAAGTTATAGTAGGTTATCTTCAGTTGCAACAACTATTTGTAGAGCATACCTGCAACCATAATGTCACAGACAAACCAATATAACTCAGTTTTTACTTAAATTGTCTGTTAATACAAGTTTTGAGCTCTGATGCAGGTATTGAAAAAAAAAAGAGAGCATAATTAAATGACACTTAGAGAAATAGATTTCCCTCCCTGCCCAAGCTCATAGTGAGCCAAACATTATTTCTCCCAGTCATAACTAACACAATACTCATTGTGGTTAACTAACCATAGTCTGTCCCAGTTCCTCCAGTGAGGTGACAGGCAGAACAGGAGAAGGATTTTTATGTTCAGTGGCTCTTTCTGACACTTTTGCTTATTGGTTTCTATCTACTCAGCAGAGCACATGGGCTTCTGTACAATTACAAAACCTGGGAACTGAATGTTGCAGATTTCCTCCTACTAATTTGTGGGATCTGAACAGGGTGTTTAGATTGTTCTCTCACAGAAGAGAACTGAAAGCTGTTCCACAGTGAAGGATGGGATACACTACCTTTCTGATTTCACAGGAAATTCATCCATATTGCTTCAAATTCCTCCATATTTGATAACCCAGAAGAAATACTTCATGACACAATAAATATTTGAAGCCTTCAGACAGAGAGAACTGGGTAGGAAAGAGCAAAAGGAACATTGGTTGCTATCATGACTCAACAAAGAATTTGTATTGGCTTTGTGTGGTAAGATTTTGGTAGTTGGGGTGGAGGCTACAGGATTGGCTTCTGTGAGAAGCTACTAGAATCTTTCCCCATGTCTGATGGAGCCAATGCCAACCAGCTCCCAGAATGGACCCGCTGCTGGCCAAGGCTGAGACCATCAGTGACAGCGCCTATGGGATAACATAGTTGAGAAGCAGCAGGGAAGCTGCACAGCAGCAGTTGCAGCCAGAGAGGGGAGTGAGAATATGGGAGAGAAAGAGCCCTGCAGACACCAGGGTCAGTGAAGAAGAAGGGGGAGGAGGTGCTCTAGGCACCAGAGCTGAGATTCCCCTGCAGCCCATGGTGAAGACCATGGTGAGGCAACTGTGCCCCTGCAGCCCATGGAGTTCCACACTGGAGCAAAGATCCACCTGCAGCTCCTGGAGGAACACACACTGGAGCAGGTGGACACTCAAAGGTAGCTGCAACCCTGTGGGAATACCATGCTGGAGCAGACTCCTGGTAAGACCTGTGGACCCACGGACAAAGAAGCCCATGCTGGAACAGGTTTTCTGGCAAGACTTGTGACCCTGCAGGGGACCCATGCTGTAGCAGCCTGTTCCTGAAGGACTGCACCCCAGGGAAAGGACCCACACTGGAGCAGTTCATAAAGAACAACAGCCTGTGAGAAGGACTGACATTGGAGAAGTTTGTGGAGGACTGTCTCCCATTCCAGAGACTTCATTCTGGAGCAGGGAAAGAATGTGAGGAGTCCTCCATCTGAGGAGGAAGGAGTCGTAGAGACAACGTGTGATGAACTGACCACAGTCCCCATTCCCCATCCTGCTGCACTGCTTTGGTGGGGAGAAGATGGAGAACTCAGGAGTAAAGTCAAGCCTGCTAAGAAGGGGTGGGAGGAAGATGTTTTAAGATTTGATTGTAATTTTCTCATTATCCTACTCTGATTTGATTGGTAATAAATTAACTTCCCCAAGTCGAGTTTTGCCCATGAGAGTAATCGGTGAGTGACCTCTCCCTATCCTTATCTCGACCCATAAGCCTTTCATTATATTTTCTTTTCCCTGTCCAGTTGAGGAGGGGAAGTGACAGAGCAGTTTTTCATGAGCATCTGGCACTCAGCCAGGGTCAACCCACCACAGGATTTCAACAAAAGGTGAAAAGATGAATTTCTGAGATCACCTCCCAGTTAGACAAGCATGAGTGTCAGCATAAAGGTGAAATTAAAAATATACAGCCAACAATGGAGGGCTGGACCACAGTAGCTTTAACTTCAACTGTTCTCCCTTCAGATATCTTCAGAGAGGTTAGAGGAGAGGTATCCTATTTGCTGATGAAGCTGCTGATGCAACTCTTCACCATTGGTATAAGAGCAGGCACACCGGGAACCTTCAGAATGAAAGGCAACTTAATAAATTAACATTTGCAATTTGCTGAAGTAGTAGGTATAGTCTGTAGCAGCCCCTTGGCCAAACAGAATATAATGGTCCTCTTGTTAGAGTATGAAGACATACTGAAGGCATACATAATGAATTTTGAATACCAGATTTCTGCCATCTTGTTTTTGTATGAAGGAAGCAGTAAGCAATATTTTGCCTGTTGCTGCACATTAAGTGGTAGAGTTTAACCACAAGTGTATCAGACATTGTTTGTTCCTTCACACATTATGAAAGGTGCTTTGCTCCTTGAGTTGGTATGGCATTCATTGTTACTAACACTATTTTGGCATTTAGAACTCTGAGGTTAAGAAAAGACTCATTACAGTGACAACTAGTCTAAGAAGAAAGGTTTTCTATTCACTTCTAGTGTGTTCTGTGATTTCTTATCACACTCTTAAAGCATATCATGCCAACTTGTACAGCAGAACCCAGTGTGTTACTGTCATGGTTTGAGAGCCCCAAAATCCAATTCCCAAGTTCAAGCCCCCCTCCCACATCTCAACCCAGTGTGAGATGGGTTTTCCAGACACCACACAAGACTTTTTCAAACCACCACAGTTACGATATTCTGTAATCTGCAATGTGTAATTCTGAAACCAGAGCAGGCAATGAATTGCATTTGTTCTTTAATCCTTACACTGATTATTACTTCCTGTCAAAGGGCAAAGTTTGGTAATATGGATAACTATGTACCCACACACCAAAGACAAACAAACAAAAAAAGATATGCAAGCAGTAAAATATAATTTGACAAGTGAAATTAAAAATGAAACTAAGTACAAGATATTTGACTGCACTCAGTTAAGTCTATTTTTTTAGATCTATGATCCTCAAGGCTGATAATCTTTGTTTCATTATCTCTTTGCCCTGAGCATAAAGGAGTCAAAAAAGGCCCATTTGCTCCAACAAAACAAAGTATGCAATGGGAATCATTAGAAATGACAGGACAGCAAGACCACAATTGCATAGATGTGTCTGCAACAGTCTTATTTAAATCTCTCTGATAGCAATGGAAATCCTTTTTAGTTCAGTGGAGAAAATCCATGATTTGAGAAATTAGCACTGGGCCTGAAATCCTTGTGAAGCACTGTGGGAATAAACACAAAAGTGTCAATAATAATATGACAATAAATGACAGCAGACATAACACAGCTTCTCTTGGGAATTAGTAGAGGTGGTCTGGCAGAACTATAATTTGCCTCTTTTTACTTGCACAGAATTTAAAGAAACCATAACTAAATTATACTTTTTATAACACAAGATTTATTGTTCTTCAGGAAAATCTCAGTTAAAATGATTCAGCCTAAAGATTGTTTTATCTTGATGATCAGACCTAAAAATTGTCACAGACACATCAAGTGCACATTTGTCCCAAGGGTGGCAGTGGTCTTCTCAGGGGCAAGGCACAAGACTAGGGAAGTAATAAATATTGGACTTTAATCTGGTGGCTCAAGTCTGCAAGTGCTCTCAGACAGGTACTTTTTACACACCTAAACATAGACTTCAACATTCATATAATGAATTTAAATTTTCTTTTTCACCAGAAATTTCATCTTCTATGAAACAGCATGAAAAGCAGTTGTATGGCAAGCAACTTCAACATTGACTCATTCTCTTCTTTTTGACTACAGGATAGATTAGTAATTATGAAAGTTTAGATTTAAAATTCAGAGACACTACCTTCAGCCCATGTATTTCACACATTTTCAAAATGTAGGAATTTATTATTAAGTTTCTCACATTTTTCTTTTTTTAAGTATTAGTAATATAGATATACCCAATTTCCCTGCAGATAGATGGCAAAAAACAGTAATTAAAAATGGAATCAAAAAATGTAAAACATATGTTAAGAAAACCAGGTAATGGGGGAAATTAAAATTATAGGCAGAAAGAATCTGTATTTAATAAGGACAAAACTGATTTTTGATAAAAATTGTGAGTAAAAGAAATCCTAATTCTTGTCAATGTTGTTACAGAGTTAGCAAGAATATAAATTACATCAAAAAAGGCACATGACAAAATTGTTAATCATGTGGGAAAAGGCAGAGGTGTTCAGCATGTTTCTGTTTATATTTGGAACAAAGCTAAGTGTGCCTTTGCACCATAAAATAATGGTGATATATATTTCCTTTTCCAATATTAGCTAAGGATGATGTTGAAGACAAGCAATCAAAAATAATCACAAAAAAAACCAAGGGCCTTGGTTACTTTCTAACAAGCATTCCAAAATAATGACTCCTCTGGATCCTCAAGAATTTCAACACATTTTGAAGACTCCAAATTGGCTTTTCATTTTACTTTTTGAAATTTTCTTTGCCACTGCTTCAAAGGTAGAAATCTTATGATGCAAGGCAAACTAGTAGTACAGCTGCAACAGGACTATCAATTAAATTGGGACTTGCTAATGTGTATTATTTAACCCCATCAAATATTACTTCCACTCATAGTATCATAGAATCATTTAGGTTGGAAAAGACCCTTAAGATCATGGAGTCCACTCATAAACTGCCAAGCACTGCCAAGTCCACCACTAAACCATGTCCCTAAATGCCATATCTACATACCTTTTAAAATATCTCCAGGGATGATGATCAACCACTTCCCTGGGCAGCTTATTCTAGTTTGTATTTATAGGGTCTAAATTTATAAGAGGGCAGTATACAATTGAGTACTTTTCTGTTGGTTGCCTCTCCGGAAGCATGGTTGGTATCTCATTGAAGTGTTACTTCAAGTTGTCGCATTTATCTGGAACGATTTACTCAAAATGGTGTAGTTCACTGCTAGCTCACCTAAAACAACATATTAGCACTTCTGAGTGAAGCAAGAGTAAAAAGAGTGAAAGACACAGAGGTTTTCCATGTGAGGAGATAACCCAAACTCTACACAGTAATGGAGGCCACAGTTGTCAGTGAAAGTACTAGATACCTCAGTTGCTGACCTTAAATAGAACTGCCCATGCAGGCTTTCTCACATGTATTTTAAATACAGATCCTGAACTACTAAATATTGTCAGACTCAGTATCATAACCAAAGTCTTCAGAAGCAGAATGCTGTTAGCTGTCCCTGCTACTCGTGGAATAGAGAGAGCGGTGCTTGTTGTCTGTTTCCTTTTCAAGTGTCATCCAGGAAAAGAGTCCTAGTCACCATTCCCTGGCCTAAGCAGAGCTGGATACAGCTTTGGCTTTTCTACTCACTTTCTTGTAGTCATGCCACTCAGTCTTTCACAGTTTCCTGCTCCATCAAAGCAGTAATTATATATAGCTTCTACTTCAGTACCAGTTAAAGCATATTTTTAGCAGCATGTTCAACACTGATACCAGCTCCTTCAATACCTTTTTTTTCTGTATCTGTCTTAAATGAAGATAACTTTGTTCTTTTTCACCTCACTTGAAATACACATTTTATATCCTAGTATACCAGTGTCCTTTTGTAGAATAAATACAGAAATTATTTCTGGACCAGGATTTGGAGTCCAGTATTCCTCCATCACACAAGATCACCCTAACCAGGAGGGACACGGAATGACTTAATTGTGAATTCATTTGGAATTTAAATTCTCAAGGCTCAAGAATAATTAACATTGTCTACCCTCAAGAATCACTTTACTGTTGAACATACCTAAGATAAATAAAAAGTTATTAGAGGACTCCATTTTGGTGTCCATGGAATCTTGTGCTGAAAATTACACAGTCCTTGTTTCAGAGGCTGGATACACTCAGACTACCATTAGCCCGGTCAGTAGAAGACCTTCCTCAGTAGCTACAGCTGTGCCTCTTAGCACCAAAAGTCTAGGACATAGATCTTCCCTTCTTTTGTAAGGCCCTAACCACAGTATTTTAGTACTTTCACTACAGACAAAGTTTCATTCACAAGTGCATGTAATTGTCCTCTGCCAAACTCTATCAGGTGCCTCTTTAGACATAAAGACATTTCTGATGAATGTCCACAGTGGTACCAAGAGTTGGTCAAAAGCAACCATCAAAAAACCTCAAATACATGTTTTTCTTCAACCAGGATAGACCTACTCCCTTGTATGTCCCAGCTTTTGTTGTCCAATTGTGTTACCTTTTCTTGGTTTTCTGCAGACACATCTTAGATCAGGTATAAGAGACTTACTATCTTGAAATATGAGTGAAATCACCCTTTCAGAAAGTGTAATAGCATTGTAGTATATTTTTTGATAAATTTTACATTTAGGAAACAATTAAAAAATATAAGACACTGATTAACATAACATAAACTACAATATTCTTTGTGAAGTCCACAGAAACATAATAGAAAATGAAATATTATTATCATAAGGTTAGTATACTACTACTGATAAAACACAGTAAAGTGTCCTTTGATCACACAGTCATATGCAGTTTAGGGTACATACTTTAGTTATCTATGAATAAAACATTGAGCAAGGACAGCCACTGTGTTTTTAATTATAGTACAAATGTTGGAGTACATTCAGCTGAGCCTCGATCAAAGATCATTTAGGGATACTCATTCCTTCCCATCATTTTGTTTTATTATTTTAACAGTACATTAACCAACCAGGTATAAGTGGTTTTGTATATGCGAAATAGAATTATTCTTCTCATAATCTGACTTCAAAAAATAGAAAGGGCAGCCTATTCTGACAAGAGTAATTATGCGTCCAGAAAAATGTACTCAATATATAAGCTTCTCCTCCACATGAACTTGTGTCATCAATTACATATACTAACACAGTATTTATGATCCTTTGTACAAAGGCACACACACCAGTTCAGCTTGTTAATGATGCTGTTCTGGGTCTGATACTAACAACACTAGCAGCCACGAGTGGCAGTTCTGCAGAGGACTACACGTGGGATGTGCATGCAGGGCTGGAGTTTTTGCTGGTTAATAATTACATCCTTTTAGATTAGCAAAGAGCAGGAACACCAGTAGTCAGAAAACTGGGGCACACCCATACAGAGTAATCTGGTGGTTCCCTCCTGTATGTGGTTCAAAGGACAGATCTTATTTCAGTGATTACAGTAACTCTGTGGTATTTTTCTCATTACAGAGTGGTTGAGAAGCTGAAGTGGAGAAAGTGGAGGTGGAAGCACACATAAAGTGACACTGAGACAGTAGGAAAGGTCTGAATGCTTTTCTCTGTTGAATTTTGGCTCATCAAGCCTTAATTAGGAACTTACGTAGTTATAAAACTGGTTGAAAACTTTAACTGTTGTTCCAAAGTGCATCCTTCTACTGCACTTAAAATGTGAACTTATTCCATTATATTCATATTACAACTACTGTATTAGAACAGTTTTGATTTAACTCCCCCACAAACCATCCATTCAGTCTCTTTTAAATTAGCCCTCTTGCTTTTAAAATTAGAAATATCTCTCTGTATCGAGTAGAAATTAGTAGCATAGGACCATATAAATATAATATTTTGGTTTACAATGTTGGTATTATGTTTGGGATTAAATTTAGTGTCAAGATTCAAGAAAGATCAAGTGAAGAGTTCACAGCTCTGTATATTGCCTCTTTTGCAAGAGCTCTGTTTATTGTCTCTTTTTGCAAGTCTTGAGCAATTTTATTATTATTATTATCATTATAATTATTGAAAACCAATGAAACTCTTCCATCCATTCTCAAATATAGAAAGACACATTAGTACTGCCACTATCTGTTGTAATGAATTTATTATTAACAAATTACTGAATTATTTTACTGGGAGCACAGCTCCTTTTGGGTCACGTCAGAGATACAATGGAATTATCTAAATCTTATAGCTCTGATGGTGACAACTCAGATAGGGCTTTTATATCTTCACATTTCAAAATTTTCATACAAGAATTTTGAAAAGGGAAAGTAGAACAGTATCCAGTTCCATCTGTACTCTAACATTTCTGTAAAACTCAAACACAGTCACAAAACCAATACTTTTTTGTATTTTTGACTTCATCCCATACTGTCAATTTCCCTCTAAATTTCTACACAAAATCCTTAGAGATCATCTGTTCCAGTGTTTCGCTAATTTTCATGTAAGGATTATGTATTCACCTATTCATTTTGCCACTTGATAATTTTATGAAAAAACAAATATAAGTAAACCTTGATTTTTTTTTAATTACTTTTCTTTTTTCCCTCCTTGATTTTATTCGGTGCCTGTGGGCAAACACAAAAATCACTGAACACTTTGTGATGTCTTATTATTTCCACCAATGCATAGATTATAGTTTGAAAAACGCTTATCCAGACTATCCCATTGAACAAAACACCGAGATCAATTTTTCACATCATTGCAACAATTTAAATATAACACTACCGACACAAACACAATTAAAGCAGAAAATACAGGGCTTTATTAAGAATTGCCTTGTTATACAAACTACTCTACTGCTTTGGCTCACTCTGTACAAAGACTCCAGAGCAGGCAGAGGTGGACCATATTTATTACTCCTCACTTACATTCTTTATTCATTGATTTGCCAATGGCAGTATCAACTCATTCCGCAAGACAAAGTTGGTTTCCACATTGAAACTTGAGACTTAATAGCCTTCTGCTATTTTTATCCTCCAATTATAACTCTGAATATTCCTGTTATCACTAAAAATACAATACTCTTTTTAATCTTGTTACATTCTTGGCCTTTGTGACTTGGCAGTGAGTTCCATGCCCTAATTACAAGTTTTATATGTAGAGGTAATTACAGGTTGGGTTTTTTTTATCAGTTTTGAAAGTTACCTTTTAATTCTGCTTGATGTTCCTCAGCTCATGTTAAATGAGAGAGAACGCAGTCATCTGATCTACTGTACTTAGACCATTATTTTACTGTGCCCTCTTTCTTGATCTTCCCTCCAAAGTGAAAAAAGGCCTAATTTTTCAAACAAGAGTTTTTTCCATATCCTCATTTATTCTCATTACCCTTCCATGATCCCACTTTAGTTCTTTAATACACTTTTTGAAACAGGGAAAACAGCTGCTGAAATTGTGCAATCTCTCTACTGAACACAGTGTGCCACCTGCATAACAGTGGAAGATGAGGTCCTGAGAACTCAGTTCTGTGCAGAGCCATGCTTTTGGAGTCATAAATATTAACAATTCAGAGACTTTTCAGTCTGACTTCCCTTGATACAATGTCATGGTATCTAATGCAAATTCTGCATGAAATCTGTAAGTTCTTTTTACACATGAGCATATCTTCTTATTTTAAATCCACTTTCAACACTAGGCCTTCAATTAACAGAGCTACATCCACAGTAAGCCTCTGTTACCTGCCTGTACTTTACTCCTACAGTTTGTTGTTTTCTCTCAGTTCCCAGGCTGGGAAACCTCCTGTGTGACTTACAGAGCTAGAAAATACCAGGTTGGGAAAGAAAAAAAAAATTGTAGATACTTGTAGACTGTGATGGTAAGAGGTTACTGCTTAACCTTCTATCAAATAAACAAAATAGATTGAGCTACTAGAGCTTCGTTTTTTAAGACATTGGTCCTAAACCTCGTATTCTCCTGGAAAGCCTCTTCAGTTTTTCAACTTCTTTTAACAGTACCTCAGTATTGGTCTCACTAATGCTTAGTGGTAGGAGTCAACTTTGACTGAATACACTCAGTACTTTGAATTATAAAGAGGAAAGATTGTGCCATATGTGGAAATGTAAGGTCAATTACTGATAGAGATGTCAACATCTTTCTGCTGAATGAGTCAGCAGTGCCCTGGCAGCCAGGAGGGCCAACCGTGTCCTGGGGGGCATCAGGCACAGCATCACCAGCTGACGGACAGAAGTGATTGTCTCGCTCTGCTCTGCACTGGGGCGGCCTCACATCAAGTACTGTGTGCAGTTTTGGGCACCACAGTATAAAAAAGATACTAAGCTATTCGAGAGCGTCCAAAGGAGGGCAATGAGGATGGTGAAGGGTCTGGAGAGGAAAGAGTACTAGGAGTGGCTGAGGTCAGTTGGTCTGTTCAGCCTGGAGAAGAGGAGACTGAGGGGAGACCTCATTGCAGTCTACAACTTCCCCATGATGGGAAGTGGAGGGGCAGGTAGTGATCTCTTCACTCTTGTGACCCGTGACAGGACTCAAGGAAACGGCATGAAGCTGAGTTAGGGGAAGTTTAGGTTGGATATTAGAAAAGTGTTTTTCACCCAGAGGGTGGTTGAGCAATGCAACAGGCTCCCCAGGGAAGTAGCCACAGCACCAGGCTTGGGCCTGACAGTTCAAGAAGCATTTGGATAATGCTCTCAGACACATGGTGTGACTCTTGGGGTGTCTTGTGCAGGGCCAAGAGCTGGACTCAATGATCCTGATCGGTCCCTTCCAACTGAGCATATTCTATGATCCTATGATTCTCTAACCATTCTTAATTCTAGCAGTGTGTTCTTAAATGGAAAGAAATAAAGAGAGGTTGTGGCTTCGTAAGACACACTGGTCAAAAGAAAAACACTGAAGTTGCTGAAAGAAGTGTCCTAACAACTGATCAAGCAGAGTCAGACATATCTGTTATACATCCTAATTTGCAAGCAAATAAGCAGCTACAGCAGGAGCCTTCCTTAGCAGTGCAGTGTGTATATGACTGAGCTCAGCAACAGAAAGGAAGAATATGGGACCAGTGGAAGTGGGCACATGATGAGAAGGAATACAGGAGCATTGGCCAGGTGCACAGGGATGGAATTAGAGGGCCAGTGCTTCCGTGCAGTTAAAATTGATGAAGGACATCATGGGTAAGGACACTTTCACAGCAAAATGAGAGACTGAGTAAAATCTAGGCCCCCTGCTGAATGCAGCGGGTGACCTTGTGACACAGCACACATGTACTCACTTTGTCTCAGTATCTACCAGCACAGTCTGCCTGCAGGCCTCCCAGAGTTCCATGTCAAGTAGAGGGAACAAGTCAGGGTCTAATTAAACAAGCTAGAAATGTCATACAAGTCCATGGGATTGGACAGGATACATTTGAGAGTACTAAGTGTGCCAGCAAAAGTCATTGGAAGGGCACTCTCTCCCTTGTGAAAGGTCACAGTGATCTGAGGAGCAACTGCAAAAATGTTACGTCTGTCTTAGAAAATTGCAATAAGAAATATCTGGGTGATGAATGGCTGATCAACCTTCTCTCAGTTGCTGAGAAAACTATGGAGCAAGTACTCATGGAAATCATTTCCATTTCCACAACAACAAAAATGTTATTGAGAGCAGCCATCTTGAATTTCCCAAGGGCAAACTGTGCTTAGCTACTCTGCCTTCTACAACTACATTACCAGGCTCTCTGGGTGAGGTTAGAGTAGATATTGTTCCTCTTTTCTTTAGCCAGACCTTTGATATGGTGTTTCAGCATCCAGATAGAGGTGGACTACAAGGTGGGTTAAAAACTGATCAGATCACAGGCCTCAAAGGGTAGATAATAACCGTTTCATGTCCAGTTTGCCGGCGATTCCAAGGGGTATTTCCTGGGATCAAAACACAGGCTGATATTATTTAAAGTTTTCATCTGTGCCTTGCATGATGAGACCCTTTGGAAGTACAAGGTGATGCGAAATCAGGGGAATTGAAGTTCCAAAAAGATAAATGCCAAGGTTCTGCATCTGGGACAGGATACAGTTATGGAGAAGTGCAGGCTGGAACTAACGGTTCTGCAAGAGAGGACTCAGTGGACCACAAACCAACAAAGTCAGCAGCGTGTGCTTGTTGTAATGAAGAGTAACCACATTTTGGAGTGCATTAGCAAGACCACAGACAGCAGGTCAAGGGACACGATTATTGCCCTCTATTCAGCACATATGAAATCACATCTAGAGCACTGTGTTCGGTTTGTTCTCTTGCCAAATAAAAGAGAGACTGAAGAGAATTGAGCGAAGGGTTATTAAGCTAGCTAGGAGCTTTGACATATAAGGAGGTTGAGGGACCTAGGAATACCAATATTCTTATCAACTTTAATGGGCATTTACTGCCAGAGCATGCTTAGCAACATTCCTTATGTTCTTATTATGAGACCAGATGCATTTTGGTAGTTCCGTCCAGAAGACCTACAATGGCTGTAAGTATATATTAGAGCCCAGTAATGTCACCAGTGCAGTACCTAGTGCAAACTTTGAACTGAGTTCCACACAGATATTAAAAGGTAGCCTGAATGTAGTATCGTCCTGCAAGCAGAAACTCCCATGGCTCTTCCATGTTTCTATGCCTGACAAACTCACTCCTTCTCAGGGACTGTTGCACAGAAAATATGAATTCTACAGCAAACTGGCATCCTACCCATGAATGATTTTCCATTTATAGTTGCAAAGCCACTGCTAAAATGGCCAAAACTAGTTTATAAAATATTTCTGCAACTATAATTGTTTGGAACCACTGAACTGCATGTTCCAAGTCAGATCAAAGGAGCACCACAAACCCATGAAAGGCTTATGTGTAAAGACAGGGTAAATTCCATGCCTGGGATCCATCTGTAATTCTGTCAAACCAAGATGCTTGTAGCTGTATACAAGTTAAATGTCTGTCTGCCAAAATTAAGTGGATGAAGAACAAATACCCCACTATCACTTTTTTTTTTTACAGTAACTACCTTGTTTAATTTAATGTTAGATACGTAATAAACTCCCTTTTACACTGTTACGAAAATACAAATGAGATTGGGAGTTACATCAATGCCAGAATTGATCACGGAATTTTTAATTAGCATTTTGCTACAAATGTAGATGTGTAAAAGTATGCCATATTCTTTTGACTCAAAATATTACAGCTGACACAGCTGAAGAAGATGTAGCTTAAACTCAACAGGATTTCGAGGGAACTGTATCATTTTCCTGAACGGGTTCAAGGCAAGTGTATGACTGATTTACTACAGATTGGCAACACAAAGATTGATTTAAGATATTCCAAATATAGTTGGAATGAAAAGGCTCAATGTTTTTACATTTGCACACTAGGATATATGCATGATTTTTCACGTTTTGCCATGTAAAAAAGTAGTAATTAATATCAACTTGCAGTGTTAATTCCCTAAATAATTAGCACTTGCACATATTAATATTTCATGCCAGTTCTCTCTATTTAAAAATATTTTCTATTTCAATAACTTGAGATTTCATTTTGGAAGTGAGAAATACTTCCTCTCCATTTAAAACAATACTCATAACAAGCCACTGACAAGAGTTACAGCAAAAGGCTGTACAGCTAAATATTTTAAAAGAAGCCTGGAACACGTACTGTGAGATCACAAAATCTACTCTTTGTAGTTGTTTACATTTCAGCAGCAATTAAACATAAGTATAGCATGCCTATACCACTACCGGGAGAAATTTGCTAAAAACTTATTTAATGTGATTTGAGACAGCCAAAAGGCAGGATATGTAATGCAAATAAAAATAATAATATATAAAAAAGCAGCTTTCTTATTGCTTTATCTGATAAATCCAAATAATTAGCTTTAAGAAAAAAAAATTAATTCATAAACATGAAAGCTCCTGAATTCTTCAGCTGCTCAATAAACTCCATGATTTTTTTTGGAGCCTTTGCAAATGCCATGGTCCGCAAGAGGGGTGGTACCTTTCATAGTCCAACTGATCTAGCTTCAAAAACTACGTTCTGGGACATGAAGGGTTGAAATCGCGCCTGAAAACTTGACCTTTACATCAGCTGGTCTAATCTAATAAAAGAAATTACCTCTCCCTAGAAGTCTTTGCTTTGTTTATGAGTACGACTGCCTGAGATTACAGCATTACTATTATCAGGCAATGCCAACTGCAAGGCTCATGGTGGGAAGGGCTGCCAAGTGCTTGTCCAAAAACACCCTCACGTTGGGGATCCCCGTGAAGCACCGATATCTGCATTTTTTTCCTGTTGTGCACCTGGTCCGCGGTGTGTGACAGGGGTGGCGGTGCCGGGGGCTGTCTGCAGACGTCGTGGTGCTCCCCGGCTGAGCGCCTTCCCTGCGCTCACTCGCGTCCGGGCCGGGCTCTCAGTAGCTACTGGAGATTAAGATATTGTTGCCCGCCCAGGACCGCACTCAACATCTAAAGCAGTGGCCCACGGCTTTGCTGGACAGACGCTCGCCAAGATCCTCCGGATGCCCCCGGGCTTCCCTCTTCCCCTGGGCTCCCCCAGCTGCCTCGGTCTCCCCCAGCAGCGGCGGGGCCCGACCGCCGTTACGGGACCGGGCGCGGGGACTCCCGCGAGCCCCGCCGGCGACACGCGCCCGCGCCGCCATTCCTGTTGATCCAGCGCCCCCTGCGGGGCGGGGCGGGCAGGACGGAGACGGCAGCGCCGGGAAGTGGAGCAGCTCCCTGCCCTCTCCCGACGCGGCGCCTCGTCGGGACGGGGAGCGGAGAGAAGCCCTGAGCTACTCCGAGCCGAGTCGCGCCGCCGGAGCTGCGGCGCCCGCCGTCGCGCCGCACCGGCCCCGCGGGGCTTCCGCACAGGGGAGGTGACTGACGGAGGCAGGCACGGAGGGCAGGCGCCGGCGTCCCCCGCGCTGGCACGGCGCCGGGCTGCGCCGAGCCGAGGGGGCAGCGCCGGGGAGGGGAAACCGCCGCGGAGGGCGGGGGAGCGCCGCGTGCTAACTGGGGAGCATCGGCTGGCTGAACCGCCGCGCCTGGGCTACGCACACTACAGGCCAGCTCCGCGGAGCCACCGTGCCCCGGCTCTATTGGCGTCCCGCCCCCGCGCAGCCCCGGCCGCGGCAGTCCTGCCCAGCCCGGCGCGGCTCGCAGCGCCCTTCCCGCAGCCCAGGGCGGGGCGGGGCGGGCTCGGCGCCGCGGCATTCGCGGCATTCCCGCCCTGCCACCGCCCGGCCGCGCGCCGCCGCATGCAAATGAGGGCGCTCCCCATTGGCCGCACCGGGAGCCCTTTGAAAGGGCGCGCGGCGATTGGCCGCGCGCGGCGCTAACGCACGCCGAAGGATCTCCCCCCGCCCCGTCCTTTTTTTTTTTTTTTTTTTCGCCGCTAATGTGTGATGCGTTCCCTCTCAGACAGGGTGTAACTCTGCGCGCCGCTTACTACAAACAAGTAGTTCCCAGCCCCCCGCCCTCCCCGCGCCCGCCCGCACGGTGGGGCGGGTACGGGACGCTGCAGTCGCGGCCGCCGCCCCACGGGCGCCCCGGCGCGGAGGGGAGGGGGCGGCGGGGGCGGTGGGGAGAGGTGTTCCCCCCTCCCCTCCCCCGCGGAGGGATATCCTTGGCGCGCTCGCCGCACTGTGCCCGCACCAAAATATTGGGAGTTAAGAGGCGGCTCGGCGGCGCCGCCGGCTCAGAAGCGCGCGGGCAGCTCGGCGGCGGCGCGGTCGGTCCTGCGCCCGCCACGGCTCTACTGCGGCGCCCAGCCCGCTCCTGCTACCGCGGCCCCCGCAGGGGCGGGCTCCACGCGCGGCCCCGCGCCCCCCGGACCCGCCTGCCTCCCGGGAGGGCTCTACTTCTGGCTGCGCCTGCCTGCGCCCCGAGCGGCTCTCGCCGGGTGGAAGAGGGAGCGCGGGAGCGGCGCGCTCGCTGACTGCGTTTTTCCCGAGGACTTGGTGCGACCGGCGCCTGGATTGCTGCCGGCGGGGACCCCCCCCCCCCCCCCCCGCCCAGGACTCCGTCGGTGCCCGCTCCCGACCGAAGAAGGAGCTGCGCAGAAGATATCGGCGGCCCGCCGCCCTCCGCCGGCTCCGGAGCGAGGAGAGCCGCGCCAAGCGCTGAGCCGGGAGGACGCCGGCGGAGCCACCGCCGGGGACTCGCCGTTTTCCCCCACTCGAAAGATGTTGCTCTCCAAGTTCGGCTCGCTGGCGCACATCTGCAGCCCCAGTATGGACCACTTGCCTGTGAAGATCCTCCAGCCAGGTACGGGGCTGGGGTGTCCCCTGCCAGAGCCGCGCCGGTGGGCGCGGGTCGGCCCCGCGTTACCGGGGTGCCGGGGCCGGAATCTCGCAGCCCCCGGAGCTGCATTTGGGGCTTTTCTTTTCTTTTTCTTTTTTCTTTTTTTTTTTTCTTAATTGAAGAAGACAATATGTTTAAAAAAAAAGCCTTGGTCAGAATCAGGGCAGCGCGCAGAGTACGCGTCAGCTGGGCAGAGCATTTGTGGGCTTCTTTTTTTTTTTTTTTTAATTTCGGGCGCAGCACGGCTGCGGACACTGACGCGGGTGTTTCCCTCTCGTTTCCCCAGTGAAAGTGGAGAAGGAGCCGTTTGATAAAGTCTACCAGGTGGGCTCCGTACTGGGCAGCGGGGGCTTCGGCACCGTGTACGCGGGGAGCAGGATCGCCGACGGGCTGCCGGTGAGGAGCGGGGCGCCCGGGCGGGGGTGGCGGGCGGGATCGCGGCGCGGGAATCTGCGGGCGCGGGAAGCGGCGGGCGCGGCCGGCCCGGCCCTTCGGCGGCGGAGCGCAGACTGAGCCCGCCCCGCCGCTCACGGCGCCTCCTTTCTCCCCGCTCTGCAGGTTGCCGTGAAGCATGTGGTGAAGGAGCGGGTGACCGAGTGGGGCACGATTGTAAGTAGCCGGGGGGGACTCCGGGGGTGCCGCGGGGCTCCGCCGCGGCGGGGCCATTGTGTGGGTGGCGGGGCCCGCCCCGCTGGCGCGGCCTCTGCGTCGGGAGGGAATTTGGCGGGGGTTCGCCGCCGCAGCGCCGCGCCCGCCCCTCGGACTGCGGCAGCCGCGGAGGGGGGCCCGTCGGCCGCGCCCTCCTTCCCCGCCATGCACGCCCTCCTCCCTCCTGCCCCTCCCCACCTCCCTCCCCTCGGCGAGGGGGCGCCCCGGGGCGCGCCGCCCCCCCGCTGACCCGCGCCCCCCCTCTCTCTGCTCAGAGCGGCGTCATGGTGCCCCTGGAGATCGTCCTCCTGAAGAAGGTGGGCTCTGGCTTCAGAGGGGTCATCAAGCTGCTGGACTGGTACGAGCGGCCCGACGGCTATCTGATCATCATGGAGCGGCCCGAGCTGGTGAAGGACCTGTTCGACTTCATCACGGAGAAGGGCGCTCTGGACGAGGAGACGGCCCGCGGCTTCTTCCGGCAGGTGCTGGAGGCGGTGCGCCACTGCTACGGCTGCGGCGTGGTGCACCGGGACATCAAGGACGAGAACCTGCTGGTTGACCTCCGTACAGGCGAACTGAAGCTCATCGACTTCGGCTCGGGAGCCCTCCTCAAGGACACAGTCTATACCGACTTCGACGGTACGTGTCCTCCCTATGCCGAGGGCAGACCCCTACTCCCCTTCTGGGGTGATGCCCGCCCTAGAACCGCCGCTTAGAACGTTCCCGGTGCCTGGCAGCAGCGAGCAGTGTCCCTGACACGGGGGTTCATATCAGGTCTACCGGTAACTGAAACCTGTGGACCCGAAGCAGCTTAGGGGTGTTCAGTTGCGTAGGAAAAAAGCGATTCCATGCAGTGACGCAGCAGTTTCTGTTTCCCTGTCTTGGAAAAAGCGGGTTTTTTTCCTAGAGGGCGATCTGTTTACATGGAGGCTTTGCCAGTGTCGGATGTTTCCATGTGTGGATATGCAGTTTTTATATGCGGTGCTTTTTTTAACTCGGAGCGGTACCTCCCCTTCCCATTCCGGCAGTGTCCTGGAAATCCCGCATTGCAGATTTTAAAGCGATGGGGATAAGTGTGCTCTCTCAAAATGACTTGATGTAGATTTCAGGGCCGGTGTCGATGCTTTAGGGGTGGGAAAGCTGAACATAAGCCAGTGTGTGTGACCAGAGAGAGCATTTCCCCTAGTCCTTGGAGTGTGACTGATGTAACGGGGCCTCGCTCCCCCCGTTTCCCCCGCCCCCAGCTGCCGCACTCACATCTGTTTGTTGTGAAACCCGAAGCCCTGCCGCACGTGACCCTCGGCATCACGAATTCCCCGTTTTGTTTGGTATCCAAGGAGCCCGCGGGCACCGGAGGGAGGGGAAGGGTGGGGAGGCGGGTTGGGAAAAACTGCCGCATAGAAGCCCGAGGGGGGCCTTAAAAACAGAAATCGTAAGCGGCCCTATTTTGTTTACTGCCCTGTGGAATTGGATAAAGCAGATTAGCTCCATGTAATGCGAGCAGACCTGAGTTTCACCTTCTTGTCGCCCTCTCCTCCCCGCCAGCCCCCTTTGTCCTTTTGTGTCTATTTTTGGTGTGATGGTGCAGACGCCACGTGGTCAGTGAAAGGGAGCTCGCCTCAGTAAACAGTCAGCTGATGGGGCTGTGTTATTCCTTGCAACGAAATAGCACAACCGGATGGGCCAAGTCTGTTGATGGTGTAACCCTGCAGATGACCTGAAATTACACCGCTAATGGCTTTGGCCTGTAAAAAAATTATTATTTTTTTTTTTCAATTTCCAAATGTCAAATTTATGAATTTAATTTAGGTCTACTAGAAGGAGCTGAACAACAGGGAAGCACTTTAAACCTTTACTCTATTTTTTTTTTTTCCCTGCTTTCAGGAACGAGAGTGTACAGCCCTCCAGAGTGGATCAGATACCACAGATACCATGGGCGGTCAGCAACAGTATGGTCTCTGGGAGTTCTGCTGTATGATATGGTTTGTGGAGACATCCCTTTTGAGCAAGATGAAGAAATCTTGAGGGGACGATTATACTTCAGGAGAAGAATTTCACCTGGTGAGTTCTATAGGGGTCAAGTGGTTTTTTTGGTTTTTGGGTTTTTTAAATAGTCCTGTACATTTGAGCTTGTACGGGTGGATTTTTGTTGCTTGGGATTGTCTTTTTTTTACTTTCCTAGTCTAACATAGCTTTCTTTTTTTTTGGTACAGAATGTCAACAGCTGATCAAATGGTGCCTTTCACTGAGGCCTTCAGACAGACCAACACTTGAGCAAATTTTTGACCATCAATGGATGCACAAATCTGAAGTAGTGAAGTCTGAGGACTGTGACATAAGGCTACGGACCCTTGATACTGATGTATCTAGCACAAGTTCAAGTAATGAGAGTCTGTGAAATACTAAGGACCTCGCACTGGGAGGGGAGCTACAAGCAGAAAGACCACAGTGCTGCTGCCAATACATAGGAGGGGCTAGAAAAATGCATTCATTATTCTGTAGTTGAATCTTTGTCTGAGGGACTTGATTTTATTTTCCCCCTTTGCTGGTTTCTGCTTTGGAATGAGAGATTTCCTTTGGAAACGCTGATGTTTGGGAGTTGCAGGCCAGTACTTAGTCAAAGACTGACCTTATTAAGAAAGCAGTGACCTCTTGAATACATGGTAAACTTTTTTGCTCTCATAGAGCCTGGACTAGATTTTATTTGCTTTTGAGTGCCTTTTTGAAAGCTGCTTCAGTGGGACTTTCTTTTTGAGCTGTCTATGTCCAAAGAAGATCCAGTTCATTATAGGAATTTGCTCCCTTTAGACTCAGTGCTGGAGGAAGCAGCTCCTATGATGCATTGGAGAAACCTGTTCGGTGATTGAATGAAGTAGTCCCATCCACTGGTGATGGAATACTTGAACACAGACATTTCACTCTGCCCCCCCCCCCCCGCCCTTTCCAAATCGAACCCACCTCTGCTGCTCAAAATATTTCCTATAGCCTGCACAGAAATATGAACAGGTATATCGGCTTCTTTGTCAGAAACATTTATTCATGTTTCCTTTTATCATCTCTACCATTGGGCATGAGAAGCCCCTTTCTCAACTCCCCCTGGCCTTTTGTCACCCTGCGAGTCTTAAAGTATGTATGGGCATGATGAATGCACAATCAATGCAATATTCAAGGACTTTTACTTTTTTTTTTTTTCCATACCTGTATAATGTGTTTATGTAAACTTGGTTTTTCCCATGTACTATACAATTATTTATTGTTTGGAATTTAGAAGACCTCCCACAGTTTTCAGCTGTGGCTATTTATTTGGTTAATTTATTTGGTTAGAATTATTCAACACTGTGCTTTCCCCTCCTTCTCTCCATGGGAATTCTAGTGGTTTGCCCATGGCACTTTTTTTCTGCATTCCTGTTAACTTTTTGTTAAAAATAAAATTCTGACCTTATCAGTTTTTTGTTGGAAGATGGGAAATTGTTGTACAAAGTTTAATTTAAGGGAAATAGAATGACTTTCTAAAGTTAGTCAGTATGCCTTTTGTCTGGTATTATTGTACCAGAAATGTAAAGTAATGCTGTTTGGAAGGGTTTTAAATTATTGACATTGTACAGTCTCCGTGCATTGGCTCTGGAAGGTAGAGTGGCAGAGTCATAAACCTTAATTTATTTTAATAGCTGTGTTTCTGTGATCTGGTTGCATTTATGCAGCTTGGATTTGGATTTTTTTCTTCTGTTTAACAGTGTGAAATGTATGGAGATCATATTTTTTATACAGGTATTTCAATTAAACTTTTTGTATATAACAGTTCTGTGTTTGTGTGCTTTTATCTTAATTATCTACTTCCTCTTGATGGTAGCTTGGGAACACACTCTATATCTCAAACACACCAGTACCATCTTACTCCGTTAAAGGTGTGCAGCAGCTGACCCTGAGTAGGTATATGGACTATGCCATTGTGCAGTGATTGTTTTAGGAGAATTAAGCAATCCCTAGTCTGGACTGTACTCCTTGATTACCGTACTTGATTTTGGACTGAAGAAGGAGTACAATAGAACAGCACTAATGGCCTACATTAAAGGGAATAGGCCTGTAATTGTGGGACTTTAAACTGTGAATAACTGAAATACCAGTGTCTTCGAGTATAACAAGGAAAGATTTCTATAGCTGCTGGTGGTTGCTGTTTTCACAGTTGACATGTTTACTTTCCGTTACATTCAGTTTCCTTCTTCCTGCTTACCCCTTCTTCCTGGGGGTGGATGAGGACTTCCTGTGCCTTTACAGGAAAGGGACAGCATTCTTGGAGAGCAAGGCGATTTGTTTTCCTTCAACCCCCTTAGATTATCTGAAAAGACTGCTGTGTCACTTGATAAAGTACAGGGGAGTATGTGCTCTTCTCATCTATAGCAAAGAGCAAGAGAAATGTCCTCAGCATTTGTCTTAGCACATTGGGAGTCAAGTCCTGCAGATTATCGAGTTCATCCTGGTGTCTCTGCAGCCAGAGACTGACCTGACTTGGTCTTTTTGTGGGGGTGGTAGCGATTACTAGATTTAACTACCACAGAGGGATATTTACCACAAGGTATATTTAAGGATGTGTTCGTGCTTAAAGGTGCTGTGTAGTTGTCAGATAAAGGGCTAGGCTTAGCATCTGTGGGGTTTATGTTATTTCCCTTTCTGGGGATCTTTCTGCTAGCTCATCTGCTATTATTTTGGTTCCCTGTGGGGAATATCTCGCTGACATCACATCAAGCTCCTGATGCTAAGTAGTTCAGACTCAAAATGCTCATAAATAGCAGGAGGTAAAGCTGAAGGAAAAAGATCATTTATGGTCTGTGCAGTTTTCTGATGACATGGAGGGAAGGTGCATAGCTTTGACTTGGCATAAAAAAGTTCAAATTACTCTAGTTGGGGGGAAAAAAAAACCTAACCACAGTTGTGTCCATCAATTTGTTTACTATGTTTTCTGCTTTTGTTCCTTTTTCATTTTAGACTTGCTTCTCCAGTTTTTAATGAAAATCTGTACATATGTTCAACCTAGTCCCTGAGAAACTCCCACATACATGAAGAACCCTATTGGAGCTCTATTCATAGAAGTAAAAGATTCTGTGGTTAAGATTACTTAGGAAAATCACACAATGTCCTAAGAGAAGAATGCTTAAAAGTGAATATTTTGAGTTTTGCTTGGAAATGAGAGATTTCTTTTGCTTAAGAGGGGGGGATTCAGGTACACTACAGGAGAGATGATCCCAGCGCCTACTGCAGTTCTTTAGGGAAACACATTTCTAACCACAAGTGGTCCCTGGAGAAATTCCAGTAGCTGACAGTAATTAACATCTTCCACTCCAATGGCTTCACATGTTCACAGCTGTAGAGAGAGATGGCAGTGAGGCCACACGGGTGAGCTTCAAAGGGCTACCAGAAAAGCTATTCTAAAACCACGTTTGTTAAAGCTATTGTTGATTGCTGAGCTAGGGACTTTCAACATTTCGACAGGAGCCGATGTTACTTTCCTTAGCTTCACAGAGAATCACTGTTGAAATGGTCTGTTTTGAAACATAAAAACTAGGTTTTCACCTTTTGCTACTGAGGCAAAATGCATTAAAAGGATAAAGGTCAAAAGGACACGGGCATGAGTGCTGACTCCCCTCTGGGATTAGCTCAACATAAAAGGTGCACTTTCAGTACTGCACAGGCAGCTTTCGTTGTGAAACTCCCCTGTACACTAATAGAAGCCATGTGGCTGAAACACCATATACCGAAAGTAATGATTTTTAAAAATAGCTTTTCATTGCAGTTGAAAGTTGGAAAATGATGTGTTAATATGGTTCCATTAGCTGAGTGTTTCTGCCAAAATGAGCAAGTTGGTGACAGCTCTTGGTTTCTCCTGTGCATTAAATGTTTCTCTGGGATCCTCCTCTTCATACTCTCCTCACTAGGTTGGTTTTCAACAGCACAGGGCTTGAAAAGTAAAATTCAGCAGGTCATTCAAAACACTACCATTTAAATCAGAGCCTGTTTTAACCATGAAAAATTGATTTACTAATGATCATATGTATATATGTATGCTACTGACTTCATAAGAGATATTTTAATACATTTTAATACAGAAAGATCTTTAACTATGTATTGTTTTTTGTCATTGATATCCCTAATAAAGGTCATTCTCTTGCATGCATAAGCATACACTCACTTTTTTTTTCCTTTTTGTTAACTAAGCTTATATTTACTGAAGCAGCCAAACAAGAGCCCTTTGAACAAAACTATCAGAAGGATGTTAGAAAGATTGACGAGGGTGTGTTCTCACCAAACACTTATGGTTGTCTCTCAGTGGTTTACTGACCTCTGTTGGTGAAATTAAAGTACATGTTCCAAAAATAATGATGCATAAATTGGAGAGACGTAAAAGCACTGTTGGCTGATATTTTTAGATATTGGTGAGTATGGCTAATACTTAAATATACCACAATGTTTGAAAAGATACCACTAAAGAATGAAAAAAAAATAAATTACTACAGATATGAAAATAACTTTTCAATAAAAAGGGGAGAGGGAAGTATGAATTCAAAAGGCTGTCAACTCTGCATCTGCTGTTACAGCGGTAACCTGCCTAGTGTTCCCCTAGTCACCTACATGACTCTTGGCACGAGCATTTGAGAGCATATTAGCCCTCATTCTTCCACTTCATTTCAGTCACAACGAGAAGCACTTTTCTTCTGACATACAGATGGGCAATAATTCTCAGTGGTGTAACTAGATAACAGAACATTGTGGCCCTATCAGCCTATTATTAGCGGAATTTTTACTGCTAACAGCAGTAATGCTACAATTGGCAGCAGAAGTCAAGATGGTGGCATTTTAGTTTCATTGTAATACAGTTTTTGATATTGTACCGAAATTTTCTCTTCTTGTAAATTTGCAATTACTTGATTTTGTGGTTATCTGTGATTTAAAAATTTAATATGTTTTTGCCTAAGGTGTTCCTTCAGGAAACGGACTTACCAGAGACACATTAAGCTTTGGTTATATTGCAGAACTGCTGAACAAAGTGATAAGCAGGCCACAAATCCACGCAACTAAAAATGAATTTAAATCTGTATTAGACAGAATTCCTAAATAATGTCAGAGAGAGTTTGTCTCATAACTGGTGAATTTATGTGATCACGAAATATGTGGGCATAGAGACACACCAGTTCTTTTTTTTTGCTGAAGAGAAGTGATTCTAGAAAACTCCAGAACTTGGTCTAACTCAAGGCAAAATGAGGAGCAGTAACATACATTCATTAAATTCTTACTGACATTTTCTTTGCTTGCAATCCCACCCCTTCTGGTCCAATAAATTTAAAAGGTACTCAGTCTTTGTGTCCTTTACTGCTCATAATCTAATATTTGTAATACAGCTCAGCACACTCAAGTTTTAAGAAATGTTAAGTGGTTTCTAAATATGTGATAAAATCAGTGTGTTTATACCTCAAATGCTAGGATTTCCTTTTCCTTAAAATGCTATGAAGGAAATTACTTGCCTACGGAAACATTATGCTTACATAATAATATAAATTCAATATAGGTCTCAGATTAGCTGTGTTTAAGCTCTAATTAATATGGTCTTAGTAAGAACGTTATCTATTATAGTTAATACTCTGCTAATTGACTACACAAACCATTATGTAAAAAGCTGCTTATACTAGTCCACTAAGAGAATTAATGAGACCCATACTTTGACTTGCACTGTTTCTCAGGTGAGTCTGTGTTAAACCTGGAAATTGCAATTAAGTCATAGATAGCAGAGTAACTTGTGGATCAATGTGATTCTTTGTTTACTATTAATGACTCAGCAGTCACTTTAAGTCTCCAATCAGGAATAAGGAAAGATACCAGAAAATGATATTTAAAACCAAAGTATTTTGGTAGAGAATTTTGAAGCAAATGTTTTATCATTTTATGAATCATTGCCTGTGTAATACCTAGTTGGAATTTTTTTTCTTTTATGTAAGTTCTACTGGAAAAAAATGTAGAAATAAAAAAGTTTTGCTTGAAACACTTATTTTGGCAATTATGAACGGTCTGGTTTCAGGACTGAAGCTTGTCTCTCCACTTTTCTGCTTCTCTTTTTTAGGTCAGGAAAATATAAGCATCAAATATCAGTATATTCCAATTGAAACATTAATATGTTAACAAGCATATGCTATAAAACGTTGGAGTGGGGATCCCCTATAATTTTTTTTTCAAAAAGTTTCCAAACCTAATAGAGTCATGAAAGGGAACAGTCTCTTTCAAGATCATCCTAAGGGAAGATGTCCATTAACTGTGGGTAAATGCTTTCATGTTCAGACTCCATGCAAGGTTTTTCTTTTTTCTTTTTTTTTTTTTTTCCTTTTCATTTTTTGGGGTCAGGATGAGACAGGGTTATTTTTAGAGTTTTTTTTAATGTGTAAGAACTAGCAAAAACCTTTAAATATAAAGATTTACATCAACATAGAAAAGTGTAACAAATCTCTGCTTAGAGGGAAATTGTCTACTGTCCAGGTAGATGTAAACAGATAACAAACTTAATCCCCAGGAAGGCAGATTAAGCTGTGGTAAGAAAGAGTTTTATATCTGTAAGGCTAGCTGAACACCAAAGTAAACAGACTGTGGAATATGGCAAATCATCATTTTAAGAAACAGGCATTTTTCATAAATCATCTAAAAATTACAGCTAATTTAACATTACTTTGAATTTCATCAGCCTAATACTCTCAAGTTACAAAAAGATATTTCAGTCCACAACATTCATCTGCTTCTTGAACCAATATAAAATTTATTGATGATACTGCTTTTGCTACTGGCAAAACACTTTTTAATGCAGATTTGATCTAATCAATAGAAGTGGTGACAGATTTTCTCATGATGGTGAGGCTATGAGGCTACTGACCTTTTCTCAAAGCCAGTATAAGCTAAATTGTTCCACACACTATCCCTTCCTTTCGCTGGTGCACTGATATTCAGATCAATAAATTCATCTGTCTGATAGAAACCCTGCGTAACTGAGGGAATATGCACAACCACGTGGGTCTGGGGCATGGTGGAAGAGAGATGTTACTGCTGAAGAAAGGATATGTGTAATAACAAAATTTGCTCTAGACAGGACCATCGAACATACACCCCCCAGTTTCTATTTGAAAACAAAGAATCTGCAACAAAGAATTTCCAAGGAATATTGACAAATCCTGCTATTTTTAACCTTATGTGCAAATTATTTTAAAAGGTGTTTCTTTAAATGAGGTGCTGAGCAGTTGCTTGAAAGATATGCAGTACCTCAACTACTGATGGAGTGAAAGAACTCAGGTCAGTTAGAATCCTATACAGGTAAGAACTTAATTCATTACTATTTTTACACATTTCAACAGTATGCCCTGCTTTTTAACCAGCTTCACAGGTACATTTGCAAATGAGAAAATACATTAAACATTTCAGAATTGTTAATCAATCAAAACACATTACTGATACACATGAAGAAAAGATAAGTTGCAGTGAGAAAAAGTAATGTAAATGAGCTGAGATATCATAATTGCATTTAATGTTTTAGCTCAAAACCTATAATTTCCCTATTTCTCTGTCATTTTGAGTCTCTTCAGCAGGCATGAGCTCCACTGTCGTCTCTAGGATACTTTCACCAATACTCATAGTTTAATATGTAGAATTCTAATATACTTAAATGAAAACTTCAGCAACTGATCTTGGAAATCTTGGTCAGTCCCTATGTAAACCGTGAATTTTGAATGCATTTTAAAGATACACCATTTCCCAGTCTAGTAGTTGTTGAGGTGATCCACTCAAGTAGCTCTAACAGCTGAGGATCATAATTTCCCTGACAACTCCTAGCCAATATGTTCTTGATGGCATAGGATCCAATTCTGCAGTTCTTGTCCAAAAATTCTTCTGCCTTTTGGAAGTCATAGCTGCACCTCTATGTAAGATAGCAAATGAGTTATTTGGAAAGCAAGGACAAGGTAACTTGAAAGAAAAGTAGAGCATAAGAATTATATCAAAACCTGAGTCCTAGGTGGAATTTTTGATAATACCACAAAGAGTTACCAAGTGTCTTTTTTTCTCATGTAATTGCCTGTTAGGGTGAAAAAGGGTTCATAACAATGTTGTTAATAATTGATGCCTCTCTTTTCCTCTGCTGAACAGACTTTCCATGTCATCAACTAAGGGCATGATTCAACTCCTTTTATGGTCTGCAACAAACTCCTACCCATATAGGTGATGGGGGAACATGTGTGAGTCACAGTGGCGGAACAGATAATACACACTAAGTTACATTCTTATTATTTAATATTATTTTAAAAGCTAAGGTTCATATGGCAAAAACTGCACTGGTGCCAATGGTACTTTTCACCCAGTTTTCACAGTCCTTTAGAAACTTCAATGACTGATTATGAAAATATATATATATATATGATATGAACCCTTTGTCTACATCTTACTGCCACCGTAAAGCTTTCTCATTTACAGAGCAAAGTAATATTGTTGACATCACTTAACATTTAGCCAAGTTATTACGAGACCTGAAATTATTTGCTCTTTCTGACCAATTTTTCTGTTCTTCTGGAAAACTTTGAATTTCTTTAATGGAAATTTTGAGTAGCACAAGTTCATATATATGACTATATATTTTATTAATATTTCAAACTCCTATAGTAAGTCTTCTCCAATGAACATATTAGTTTGGCTGAAGCCTACTGACAACTGAGCACCATAAATGATGATTATCAAGGCAATATTAGAAAGTCATAAAGAATCCCTGTACAAACACAAGATTATCAGAGGTGCACATGAAGTTCTCCCAGCTCTTGCAGATGGCCAGTACAAAGTTTACGTGGCACTGGAAACAAACTGAGATGGAAGACACTTCAAACATTGTGATAAGGCATCAAATGACTCAGACTGATTTTCTTCAGGGAAAGATCACTGCACTTTGCACAGTACTGCATTCCTGGCTGTGAAAATTCAAGTTAATTGATAGCCAATAGCTTAGACCAAGAGAAGAACACAAACATTTTTGTTGAAATGAAAGTATCTTGAAATACAGTATCTAGATTAACATTTACAAAGCTGTTAACTGACACAAGTTAATGCAATCAACTCAGAGGAGCTGATTCACAGACTTCAGCTAAGGTATTAATCAAACTTATTGCAAATAAAGTTTCCCAGGTAAATTTTCCAACTAACACCTCTTTGAGACCGATGGACAATAAAAAGGCATTAATTTTCTCCTTTTTCACTAGTTTTATACAAAGTCTGTGTGGGAACATTTGTTGAAGTACCTGTTATACCAATTTATCTGTAACAGTCTCAGCATGGCTAAATAGGGTTAGATCAGTGCCTACTGCAGCCTGATGGATGGTTCTCATGTATGTTTCCATGTAGATTGGTCCTTAGAAGGTGATTTGATTATTTAAAGAACAATTTGCCATATTAAAGAATCATGTAAACCTATGCTTTGAGGCTCCTGGCCACTGTAAATAGGTAAATGTCATTAAAAAAAATAATAAAGTGAAAAAAAGTTACAACGGCACCTTCTTCTGAATACAGCTACTCACTGATTACCTAAAACTATGGAGCAGCTACTTGCAACAGATCTTCAACACATACATGTTTCAGTATAACCATCTCAAAAATTGGCTGGGGTATGTTGTACAAATTTTGACCACAAGCTGGCCTGCATATGCCACTGTAATTTATATAGCTGATTACCTTTCACTTTCTAAAGGATATTAACTGGCATGAACTTTCATTTTTTTTACTTCCAGTAATTAATTCCCTGTAGAGAGTGACTGAAAACACTAAACAAAAGCATTTAATCAGAAATTATTAGAGTTGGTTTGTCAGCTGTTAATCAGCATGCATTTTTGTACAAGGAGTGAAAATTTTATTAAACCTCAATTGAAACATATTGTTTCTATAGCAGATCAGAAAGTAGTCATCTGTTTAGACTTGTATCCTAAGATTCATTAAAAGCTAGTTACCTGCAACATGCAGGCATTTAGAAATTCATTCTGCTGGGCACTGAATGGAGCTACAAAGGGTGAGGGTTGTAGCACAGTCAAGTATTCTTTTATTGAAGGTCTTCCAAACTTCTACCATAATGCAGACTGACAGCACAGTGAAGGAATACTAATGAAACTAAATGGGCTTAAAACTGGAAAGTGAAGAATACTAAGGAGGAAAAAAATTGCTTCACAGATTTTCAGATTCATTGTGGTAGCCTGGTCTTATGAATGATATGGGCACTAGAAGTTTGTACAATCATTCCTGCTTGAATCTTTATGACAATACTGATTTTTTAAAAAAGTGATTCTGTATATATCTGCCATTTCTAGGGAAGTAACTACAGCAACTTATTCAAAGCTGATGAAACCTGAATGCTCTGGTGTAACATTCGTCTAAGATTCAGAAGGAAAAATGCAGTAAAATGACAGTGACAGATCACTTTTTATTATTACAGTGAGATGCAAAGGCTTGCAAAACACTGCTTGTTTCCAATGGCTTCTTAAATATATCAGCGTCCTGCTGCATCATCGTTATGTAGGAACATGTAAGAGGTGCATATCTCATTACTGTTTTCTGGGAAGAATGTTGTATTGGCCCCTGGTCTTGCCAGAGTGCAACAGATGCTGCTGTATCCATCAAGATGACTCAACAGCAGCCAGTCATTTGGACAAAACCAAGATTAAGAGTTGGCTTGTTGGACCAACTGGCAACAGGGGAATCTCATCACTATGTCTGCTGCTTGTTGTGCGTTGTAGAATCTCACTATTACGAAGCTCGAAAAGTTTTGCTCTGTCTCTGCATGTTCCTCAGCCCAGGGTTCACCTTTGACTATGTGGATTTCTTGTTTCTTCACCATTCTTTACCATTTTTACAACAAACCCTTTAGTTTCACATATCTCTTGACTTTCTTGGTTTCTCTGTCTCTTGCCTCCAGCCCTGACATCAGCTATTTGCTAAGAGCTTTCATGTCCCAGGTGTATTGCTGCTGTGACGATATTAAAGGGATTACACTCAGAACATATGGTCAGATGTAGCAGCAACAAGTCCAGTACCTCACTGAGAGCCAGATGCAGACATGGGTAAAAAGGTATTAATGTTTTATATGATTCCTATTTATCATTAGCGGGCATTGATTAAGTAAGTAATATGACTTATCTCAGGCACACAGCTTTGCTCTGAAGCACTTGCAGTCCAGAAAGACAAACAGTAGGCAAAGTGTAAGGGGAAAAGGATGAATATATTTTTTAAAAACAAATACCATCTATTTCCACTGGCCCTCTGCCTAGCATTATTAACTTGCAATACTTTGTAGGCATCCAAGTTGAATCTTCCTGCTGTTACTGGAAAATTTTTCTTGGCTCAGATATGAAAACAATTTCCTTTCAAACTCAACACTATGTTGTTACAACATCCACTTTGATAATCTAATGGTCAAATGTGATGACTGTCTCCTGGAGCACCTCACAGGGACACTATTGTTGTGTGACGGTGACCTTACATCTGGGAACAGCCTTGCTTAGGGCTTTCCAAATGTCTTACAAGGCCATATGACAGATATGTGTAAGGCTCCATGTCAGTCACGCTGGTTTAAAAACTCCTTGACAGTCATGCAGCTTGTGACTCCCTGTGCTGCTGTGACATATGACCCTTACACTGCAAATATTCTTCTATATTATGCAAGGGTGTCACTACAGAAGGAGGATTATGTGATGTCATGGCTGGAGTCTGATCCTGCCTCATCCCCAGATGTACAAGCAGAAAACAGTTGAGTGGATTAGTATGTAAGTGGCTTTTAGAGGCAACTGCCCCCTTATTCTGACATTGCTAGGTGAACAGATGCTAGATGTTGCTAGATATTGCTACTAGGTGTTGCTGAATGGCCCCAATCTGCTCAATAACCATCTGCATCAACTTATAACATAGGATAACCCTGGAGAAAAGCAGTCAGTGGAACCAACTCACCTTTGTCACATGCACTGGTACCTTATTTTTACTTCAGGCATGTACACATTACTCTATTTTTATCTCTTGACAGCTACAAGACTTAGTCATAGTTGGTAGCTGATCTCATCTCCTCTTTACTGGCAAAAAAAAATCTAGTCAGAGCAACCATATCACTTCTAACAGGAAACTGCATCAGCCACAGCTGGTCTGCTAAAACAGAAGACACACCAAAGCAGAAAACATTGATAAAAGTAGGTGTTTAAGGTAGGCCTTTCTTTCAAGCTACATAATAGACTGCCCTAGCAGAATGGAGCTGTTGGAGGTGATCTTTCACTGCCTCGCTTAATGTTCCTAGCTTCGGTAGGTCAGTATGCTAGTGTCATATGTAGCAAACTCTCTAGTCTACCACACAGTTGCCTATGAAGCCTACATGTTCCTGTTGGAGCAAAGGGTTTATTATTAATTCAAATGTCTTCTAAAAACTACTATTTCTCAGGCATATGAATTCCGTGTTGTTTTCTCCTATATCTACCTTTCTTAAAATGACAATCAAACCATACCACATTGTCAGGTTCCCCCTCTTACTCCTTACCCATTGCTATTTTCACTGTTACCAATATGTCTTCACTTTACCAGCAGTTAGCTTGACAAGCTGGAGAGAAAGAAAGAGAAGATCTCAGGTCTTGCGTATCTTGACTTTAGAAATTAATGTTGTCATCAAGGGAAGTGTTAACATAATGAAAGTAAACTTGACTTTCAGAAAAATCAGTTAGCTAGAGGCGAGTGGTTACATCCCTTTGGCTTGAAATCAATCAAGTTCAGGAAATGCAGGAATGACTATGTGTTGTATACAGCACAAGCAGATTGGAGTAAGAGTCTTCCCAGACTTTCTTTGGGCCATCTCCAAAGGACATGGAAAGGCCTGTGTAATAAACTGTTAAAAAACTACCAAGTGGGCAGATGCAGAAGCAAAGGCAAAGGTATATATCTGCTTTAACTATGTTAGCTTCATGAGCTGTTGGGCCTGGGGGAGACCTGAAGTTTGACTGGAACATTTCTGCCCTGTGACATATCAAAAGAAAGATTATGGATCTATCTCTCCTTGTTCTCCCAAAGAAAGGAAAGGCTGACCATCAGCAGAAAAGCTCATAAGGTGAGTGAGAATCACATGATCTCATGCTGCCAGTGACAGGGTGAGGAACATTGACAGCGTGACAATGCACAAAGATGATGTCTTGGAAAAGTCCTTTCATCGAGGGTTTAGGGATCAGTACTGCAAAGATTTTAAGCACTAATAGCACATAATATCACTATCTAAAGTTCTGTCTAGACTTGGAGACCAAGGACAGATTGTCCTAGATTAGACAGGTTTCAGGGAGATTAGATAAAGTCCCTCGATTTATTTTTTTTTCTTTAACTTGTGATATTAATGAAACAGAGCTCATTAGTATATCATTAATTCAGTAGAGCTCCTTTCAGGTACAAGTGTGAAGACACATGGAAATCAAGTGCTTGGTCCTTAACATTAACAACAAGCTGTAATTTTCCTCAAAAGGATTCACTATCTTTTAAACTGTTAAAGTCAAAAATCTCTTTATCCTGAGAGCTCCATGGCAAATGATTTTGTTAACACAGATTTCATTTACATTGTGGGATCTTGAGCCTTTCCAGACAGTTAAGATAGGTAAGGCTCCAACAATGAAAATGAAAGGGAGGAGTTTCCCATACTCACTCTTCTCTCCAGCACCTTGAGGAGTCATGCCAATTTTAAGGCAAAGGTAGCCCTTATGTACTACTGCAGAGCACCTAGTCTGAAAGAAATCAGCACTTCTTTGATTAGGTGTTAAATGCTCCAATCTCATCAGGAGATTCTCATTAATGAAAACACCTCCTGGGGATGAATGCAGGGAGAAGACAATTTAGAACTGAGAGGTGTAAAGGGCTACATTCACTTTGGTGGATCCTCATCCTCCCTTATCTGGGGCCAGGTGCTTACAATCTGTGATCCTGTCAGCTCTTAGTAGCTACCACAGGAAGCTTGGTAGTTGTTTACATCATAAACCTATGTCATAGATATCATTACCGTAGTAACAGAGAGGAACAGTCAGGCAATTTCAGTGTACCAGAGACCCCAGATCCTACAATCTCTGCTCCCAGAGAAGACCCAAGGGTCAGTGGAAACGTTCAGTCCTCCCTTTCCGTCCTCCCTTTCTTCTTCACATGCCTCTGCCTGAAGAGAGAAGGAATCATTGAACCCTCTCAGGTCAGACAAGGAGAAGGGAGAGAACTTTGGATAACTGCAGTGGCAAAGGGATTTATCAGGTCTTGTTCCTAGTAAGAGAAAAGGTATGCAAAAATTCTGACCCCAGTTTCCTTGGGAAAGTATATAGACAACCTATGAGACAGCATGAGAGGCAGGGACATTTATTGCTCTTGTTTTCATGTAGGACAGATATTACACACAGACTCACACACACACACACACACTTTTCATTCCTAGCATGCATTTGGCCTTTAAAAGGTATGTCCCAGGTTGTCCTTTTCCATGCCGTGCTCACCTTGTCCTGTATCATCCCTTTCCCTCCTGAACTCCTCTTCCTGCTCGGGAAAATTTGGGAGAACTCTATCCAAATATCCTTCCTCTCTCAGTCTCTGTCATTCTCTGCTGCCTGCCCCCAACAAATACACCCACATCTAATTCCTTTTCAGTTTTCCAAACTAGTTTGAGTACTATTTGAGCTGTATTTCTGACTGTGATTAAACAGTTGGCAAGCAGTTACAGTGTTTGCCAAAAAACATAATACTAGCAATGGAGAGGCTGATTTCAACAACCAATGCAATTTCAACAATTAATTTTTAAAAACAATGTCCTTTGTCCTCTTCTTAATACTGTTTGTTACACTTACTAGTGTTGCTGCCTTTACTTACTTAATTGTAGTAGTTATTGTAGAAACCTGGAAAAGAAAGTTATTATCTCTTTCTGACTCTCAGTGAACAGAAACCCTGTATGTATTATTGAAAAAAAAAAAAAAAGAAAAAAGGAAAAAGGCTGGGGATACATTCTTCCAACCCTTTCATCTGCATTTGCAGTAGGTCTCTGAATGTCAAGGTCACACATTAATTTTAGACTTAGCTGTTAGCCAAAGAGCCACAGTGGAATTTTAACATTAGATGCTCAAAGCCAAGAAAAATGACGATGATTACAAGTTATTAAATGTTAAAAAGAAAGAAAGGAAGAAAATAAATCCCTGCATATCTGTTCAGTACTTAGAGAAATTTCATCAAAAAAATTCAATTAGTTCCCTGCACATGTCACATGGAACACATCAGTTTCATTGCTTCAAGTACAATTAGGCTGAGAGACCGCAGAGCATTTAGGAAGGAAGCGAGACTGGGTCTCCAAGCAGCAGCACCCCCACCTGTGCTCTGCTCAGGGAAGTGACTCCCAGCTCCTCTCAAGAGCCATGTCTAGACAGTGACAGTGCATAAGCAGCCAGCACCGAATGAGACTTCAGTAGCTGAGTCTAGTTATGGTTTTGATCTACAAGACAATTAAAAATATTTAAATCCCTGAATCTTAAGTGTGTGAGAGTTTTGTTTTGGTTTTGCTTTTTTTTTCCCCTGAAGAGAACTGTCACAATAAAAAGGTAATTAATAGTGTATTCGGCTGTTATTGTCCTTATACAAAATTGATTTTCCTGGTGTGAATTTAGGTTTTTCTCCAAGATAAGATGCACTTTGAATAATCCATGACTCTATCCTGGAGCAAACTGAGATTTATGACAGAAAAAGCAAGAAATAATATTTTAAAGGTAAATTGAATCACATTCCATTCTTCTTGTGTGAGGCTCTTTATTTAAAACACACATTGCTCATTTGAGGAGTATGAGATATAATTTAGACCAAACACTTTATGTATGTAACAGTAAAATTACTACAAAGAAACAAAAGGAGAATCCAAACAAGATTTTTAGAAGAAATTTACATGCCAAAAAACCCCAAATAGGTTACTTACACTCCCAACATTAGGAAATGGCAAACTTAATAGTAAATCAGCTTTCATCTGGTAAGGTAAATGCTTCAGAGGAACAGAGATGACCTTTTGAAAACAACAATGCCTTTTTAATGTGTACATATTAAAAAGGCACATGTATGATGTACATTTCCTCATCATTACATTTTCCTCACTTGGCCCCATAATTTTGCGAAGTAAACACCATTGACCAGCATGCCAGCCTAGATAGTCTGACCTTTAGTAAAAGTTTTACTTAATTCCAGCTTAATTACCCTTCAGCTCAGCAAAAGATGATATAGAGTTATAAACCACAAATGAAACATACATTTATATTATCAACTGTTCCTTCATAAGACATATTGAAATAGCCTTAGAAAGATTATTTAATATTTTTAATGTGAGAAATATCAGTTCTTCATTTCATTTTCCTTGATGAAAGTCATTGTTAATGTCCTCAGAATGGCAAGATGTCCATGAAACCTACAAGTGGCCCACAACTGGAAAAGAAAACCCATGCAGGAGGAATGCTTCTTCTTTGACAATAAATAGCAATATTATGGTGCTATTTATCAGGCAGGGGTAAAGACAGTATTTTATTTGCTTTGCCATATGTCTACATTAAGGCTTCTATTGCATATATTTTGCTGGATGCACAGATAATGGCTATTGTAAAAGTAACTAAAAGGAAAGAGTTTAAAATACAAAAGCCAAATGCTTTTAAAAGTGATTTTCAAGATATTGTTAAAAATAAGTTTGTCTTTCCCTCTTATTTAATATGTACAAAAATTGCATAGGAGGATTCTTAAAGGTTTTTACTCCCATTTTAACAGTTGAGAATAAACACAATAATATAAGTGAAAAAAAGTAATTTCAAAATCAGTGTGAAAATACAATATGCTAGAATACATGTATCTATATATTTTCATCAGAAGAGACAGTGGAAAATGGATTAACTCTTTTATTCCACATTTGGTGCTCATTATATTCTTACTGCATCTTCAATCGTGAAAGAAGCACCAGGCAGTGAGGGAGCTCTCTGATGCAAAGCACTTCTCCCTCCCTTGTATTTCTGCATGAAGGGACAAAGCAACTACTCTTCTGTAGTCTGAATAACTTCCCTGAGTGTCATGGTTCAACCCCAGCTGCCAACCAAGCCCCACACAGCAGCTTGCTCACTTCACCCTGATGGGATGGGGGACAGAGTTGGAAGAGTAAAGTGTGAGAAAAGTTGTGGATTGAGATAAAGAGAGTTTAATAGGTAAAGAAAAAGTTACACACACAAGCAAAGTGAAACAAGGAATCCATTCACCGCTTCCCATGGACAGGTAGGTGTTCAGCCATTCCCAGGAAAGCAGGGCTCTGTCACTCATGACAGTGACTTGGAAAGACAAATGCCATCACTCCCCCTTCTTCTTCCCTCAGCTTTTTATACTGAACATGATACCACATGGTGTGGAATATTCCTTTGGTCATTTGAGGTCAGATATTCCGGCTGTGCCTCTTCCCAGTTTCTTGTGCCTCTCCAGCCTACTCTACGATGAGGTGGTGTCAGAAGCAGAAAAACTCAGACTCCGAGTAAGTACTGCTCAGCAACAGCTAAAACATCTCTGTGTTTTCAACACAGTTCCCATCACAAATCCAAAACACAGCCCCATACTAGTTACTGTGAAGAAAATTAACTCTATCCCAGCTGAAATTAGCACAGTGAGTAACGAGGGACTTTGCAGTTAAAGAAAGTTGTCATTAAAAATGTAGATGTGCACTAATTAACATTATCCTTATAGCTCAATCATCTAGACAATATTCGTGCTTATAACACTCAAAGATAAAATATTCTGCAATTGATATGAAGCGTACCTTTCTTCAAAAGTGGAAAAACTCACCTGCTTACCTCTCAGTCAAATGTAGAAAGAAAATATTTACCCAGATTTTGTATATTTTTGTTCCTGTATCCAAAATAGCACACACAAAGTTATTTGCACTAGAATTTCCTACCCAGAGTTAATAACTGTAATAATCTTTAGATCAGACACATAGATGAGAGTATATAAAAATACACATGCAAGTGCTAGTATATACAAAGCCTTTGTCAAAAAAAGACCTGAGGTTTCTGACCTGTTGTGGCCAGTAGATAGAGCAGAAAAATTTTCCAAGTGGCTGTTTAACTTTTGAGCATTAGAGAATTGCAGAATTTTGTACTTAATCCTGGGATTAAAAAAAGAGTCAAAATTTCAAAAATCTTTGTTTTGGGGTATTTAATTTATAATTGCAGTAAAATTCTCCTAATAAGAGGATTGCCATTATCTCTAAAAGCATTACTTAGTCTATTAGTCACATTTAGCTTCAGTAAAAGCCACTGGTGTTCTCTTCAAGTAACATTACCAATCACTTAATATTACTTATCTGCCTTTTCATTATATATAGCAACAAAAGATTTAATTGCATCTATTTCTCCAAAATGTGATCAATAGTTCTTAAGTGTAGTCTTTTACTTGGTTCAGAAAAATAACTCTTTTTCCAAATCAAATCTCCCAAAAATGGTAACTGTTTTTTGACATGGACCATGCAGCCACCATAAATTTGGCTCCTTGACCGAACGTAACAGCAAGAGGAAATCAGAGTGATTATTGCTTCTGATATATTTGCTTCTGTTTACTTGTACAATATGATTTAGTTCCCTCATTATTAACTTTACATCTAATTTTCATATTATCTCTTAACAATTTTCTCAGGAGGCTGTGTGTTGTTCTGCTGAAAAGTTAGGGTTTTACTGAGAAGCAGAGAAGAATGTTACCATTCCTTTTATCCCACATCTATCCTTGTGTACAGATGCTGGGTGTTTGACCTATCAGTAAACATCTAAGCTGCTACAAACTGATTTTCTTAGGAATGTCAAGTTCTTGAATGCTCCCAGCTCTCCAGTCACTAATTGGTCTTTCAACCATTTTTGTGATCATTTTTGTGACCATATTCATGACCCCAAAGCTAGGAATAGCCTATAAATCAGAAGATGGAACACAGTAAATCCTCTTGTACCCTGAACTGGAGCTCTTTTTTTCAGCTTTATGTTGAAAGAAGGTAGGTAGCCATACCCAGAACCTGGGTTGTTTAAGGGATAAGATTCTTACAAATGTGTGAAAGATATGATTGTTCTAGCAGTAAGCTGATGAGGAATGGAATCTCATTATCCATATGGACAAACTTCCAGCTCTCCTACTTCACATACAAACAGGAGGAACACAGTGGTACCCTCTACTTTCACCAGATAAAAGCAAATCAGAAACTATCTCACATCTTCAGCAAGGTGAGGGTCAGCTCAGTTTTCTAAACCCTGATTTTGGGTTTTTAGTGATGTGAAAATTTTGCCCATATCTGCTGTGTCTGAGTAAATTAAAAGGTAAGAAGGAAACAGACAAAAAGTGATGTTTTTTAATGATTGTGTTTTTACTTGCTTGACTTCTCAAAGATTAAGTCTGTTAATTCCTGCCATATGGTGATACCTCTGTTTTTATTACCTGATTCCATTTGCTATTAACTTGTTTCTGTTCCTCTTTGGTCCAAGTCTCAGGCTTTTATGACCCACATGGCTTCTTGTCCATTTATATTAATCTCTATCATTGTATCTAATACAATAGAATCAGCAGATTCAGTAAAGAGTTGTTATTAGCAACCAAATTATCACTGGGCCAAAATCCAAGGCCCCAGTCTCACATACCTCCTTCCCTTCTGCCAATTCTGTAAATATGAACCACTATTCGAAGGAGCTGCTGAACTTAAGGTGTAGATTTCAAAAGCATCAAGTTTGGAAGTTCTCCATTTCTGTCCTTTTAGGATTTCAGCAAGCACAAATCTCCTCCTTGGGAGTACAACACTCTGAGCTGACCATGTGCACATTTTCATGGAAAGGTCATGTGCTCTGATCTCTGTTCAGGGAGAGAAGGCAGATAGAGAACATGCGAATTCTTCATCTGAGATATAAGTTTACTTTTCACAATGTCCCTCATGATCTTGCTATCCAAGTGAGGTTTACAGCTTTAGTATCATCTTTTTGTCTCCTGATACACAGCACCCATGGGCTCTTGAAGACACTATTTAACAAGAACTGTACGATAAGGTTGAAAAAGTGTGTTATTTTGATAAGTGGCATGGAAGTTGCTAAGTAGGACCCCTCAGCCAAATACACATTCTGTCACCATACTGCAGCTCTTCAGCTGGTTGATGGATAAATTCTCTCAGTTGGCTTCATGAACCTTAAGGGAATGAGCAATTCACCAGATACTGATAAGAACAACAAGCTATTTATCTGCATAGGAAAAAGCTAGAAATGCATGTACTTCCCTTTCTGCATCCACAGAGGTGCTGTAGAAAATTTGAGTCATACATTTGACCTAGTGAGCTACAGCTGAGGGACGTTAAGCAGCCCAGGTAGTATGTAAGTTATACAGAATTGAAGAAAAGAAAGTCTTTTATTATGATGTATTACTTCAACAAATCTCCATGCACACTATAGCGATATGTCTGAAAGGCCCTGACATAAGTAGATAGCCCTAAAAATGCCAAGCCATTCTAATAGGATGTACAAAGCCATCAATGACATATGAATTGTATGATCTATGGGTAGTAGTGTGTGAAAAAGTCTATATGACATTGAACTCTCAAAAATCACATCTAGCTACACATATTATAAATCCAAATAGACCAGCTACAAACGGCTAACAGAGGGGGTTTAGTCACACTCCTCATTTCTATGGTCAATGGCAGGTGGCAAGGGGTTGCTTGTTTTGTTAGATATGGAGGAAACTCAGCATTAGCTTCATGATGGTCACTCAACTATTTTAAAGTCTTGACCCACTGATGTATATAACTAATCCAAAGCACAGTCTTTTTCCTGTAGTTCTGGAAATTCCCTCTTGTCTCAGACCAAGAACTGGTAAGGAATGGTAGCTCTATTGCCAAGATTTGCTTGATAACTTCATAATCATCCTCCTTTGGGAGATAAGGAGAAAATTGTGTCTAGCCAGAATTTATATTTTTGTTCCTAATGAGCAGTCAGAAATCATGCAAGCAGATTAGCTCAGACATCTAGAAGTGACCCGAGGAAAGAAAGATGATTCATATAGCTTCAATATCTACTATTTGATTTGCTACTGACATTTGGACCCATGCCTTCTGGGTTTTCCCTATGTCCATCTAACAAGCAAAATCACCTATCCCAAATCTCTCTCATGCCATGATGAAAAAATTTATTAATCAGTGATCAGCCCTTAAAACTCATGGGCACATATTCTGTGATACACTTGGGGACAACGGTCTTTGCTGCTTATTGCTTACAGCAGCATCAGTGGTACATAATGAGACTTATTTCTAAAGTCAGAAATTAGTACCTGGAAGAATGTGTGTCAGTGTCTTAGACATCACAAATTCTGTATACCTCACATGTCAGCCATGACCTCAAACAACAAAAATATTCGTAAATAAAATGCCAAAATGCTTTTTTTGCTTTTTTTTCCCTCAGTAAAGCACAGAAGGAAGCAAGTATGTTTCCTTATTGAGACAGAGTAATTTTTTCTCTATGCTCTGTATTTCCTGTATTTATTACTGTTTTGATCCATTCACCTCTAATACTACTACAAAATATTTTTTTTCTTCCTGTGTGAAGGATCATGACAAGCATCTTCAATCAATATCGAGCTTCACTTGAAGCTAAAACCAAGGGCATGTGGTGTGAAACTCTGCATTCTTTGTAGTTTTGGATGTCCAGTAGAGATTTAAATTCATGGCATCAGGCTGCAATGCTGAAGCAAAAAAAAAAAAAAAAACCCAATTTATTTGGGCTCTAGTCCAGCTTACTTTTGAAAAGCTCTGTATGTTCTTTACAGTAAAATGCATACTCTCTTTAAAAAGAGTGAAGAACAGAGTTTCCAAGGTCAAGGTCCTTGGTGCCACTACAGAATGAGAAATATTTTGTGTCTGTATTTCCCAGTTCTACAGTTGAGCAGGAAATGAGGCAGCTTTGACACTTATACATCAAAAGCACGGGAAACCCGTGTAACCACATACTCAGAGTAGAAATAGGAATGAACAGAAAATATTTTCAATGGTGATACAGAGCTGCAAATTAGATTCAGCTCTAAATTTTAATCAAGTGATATATAGTAGTACATCTACATACCTACTGCAATTTCTTCATGAAATAATACTGTGCAAAAGTATTCAGAATATAATGCAAGAAATAAAGTATCCAAGTTGTACACTTTCTTAAGACAGATGGCAAAAAGCAAGTGAGCAAGTATTTGAGTGGCATCTTCAAGAGATATACAAGTAATATACTAAGTACTTAAGTCAGCACTTAGTCCTTCTCCTTGAGTCTGCCTCAGCTGGGATATATCTGCTGAATGATGTGAAAACCACAAGGTTGTAGGTATATTAAATTTCCAGGTGGGAGCAACTAGTGAGATGGTACCTGTTCTCATGTTGAAAGCAACTGGAATGCAGAAGTATTGCACACTCCATAGCTGCAATGAAGGTAGTGGGCTGTTTTCTCTGCATGTGGCATGATTTTACTTTCACCCCAATGTGCCACAATTTTAAGGGGTGTTTTATAAATTGTAGACATGCCCTCATGTCTAATCCATCCTGTCTTATAAGCCAAGGTGATTTAATAGAATTTTTTTAAATTGTTGAAATAAGAATATTCTTCCCTAGCTAATGTGAATTCATGTAGTGGTTTAACCCCAGTCAGCAACTAAGTACCACACATCTGCTCACTCATCCCCCCCTTCTCCTGCCTCTAGTGTGATGGGGAAGAGAACTGGAAAAAAAGGTGAAACACATGAGTTAAGATAAGAACAGTTTACTAATTGAAATAAATATTATAATTGTTTAAAATAATTTTAAAAAATAATAAAAATTAAAAGGGAGACAAGAAAACCTGGAGGAATAAAACCCGAGAGAAACAAATGATGCACAATACAATTGCTCACCACCTGCTGACTGACTCCCAGCCCAGTCCTAGGTAACAATTGGCCCCTCCTGGCCAACTCCCCCGCTTTTATATACTGGGCATGACACTCCATGGTATGGAACATCCCTTTGGTCAGGTCAGTTCAGCTGTCCTGGCTGTGCCCCCTCCCAGCTTCTTGTGCAGCTTCTCACTAGCAGAGCATAGGACACTGAAAAGTCCTTGACTTAGGGTCAGCACCTGCTCAGCAACAGCCAAAATATCTATATCAATGTGTTATCATTATTCTCATACCAAATCCAAAACACAACACAGTACCAGCTACTGGGAACAAAATTAACTCTACCCCATCCAAAAGCAGAACAATTCATAAGGCATGTTTCTATCCCTGTGAATTTAGCCCACTGTAAGGGGGATTTTGTTGTTTTGCTGGTGTCAAAACAGGCATATAGCTTTTGAGAAGACAATGAAATGTGTTTTGCTGGCAGAGTTATCCACAGCATCATCAGTTCTTCTATGAGTGCTCTGTGTATTCTGTGAGTACTTAGTCAGGAAAATGTCACTTCAACTGTGTTTACATCCTTTCAGGTTCATTATAAAAAAACAAAAAACAAAAATAAGGTATCAAGCTTTCTAAAATAACACCTTTGGGGGAAAAAAGGAAAAATTTAAACTAAAAGGTTTGTTGAAACATATTTATTATTTCTATTAATTTCTACACCTTGATTTTTGATACTTGATTATACAGATAAATCCATCAGGAAAGATATATGAACATGTGAGTTGTGTAAATAAACAAAAACATAAAAATTGCAGATATTGATATTCACAATAGAATGCTGATGAATTAGTTCTGGACTTCTTTTCAAATAATTAAAAATAATAAAATTAAAATTTCTCAATCCTCTTATGAATCTTCCAAAAAAGAAAAAAAAATCACTCCAAAGTTTTATTTCACAGAATCACAGAATCAATTAGATTGGAAAAGACCTCTGAGATCATTGAGTCCAACCTATGACCAAATGCCACCTTGTCAACTAGACCATGGCATTAAATGTCATTTCCAGTCTTTCCCTAAACAGCTTCAGAGACAGTGACTTCACCACCTCCCTGGGCAGCCTGTTCCAATGTCTAATCACCTTTTCTGTAAGGAATTTCTTCCTAATGTCGAACCTAAACCTCCCCTGGCACAGTAAAAGACTATGTCTTCTTGTCCTGTCATTAGTTGCTTGGGAGAAGAGGCTGACCCCCATGTGGCTACAACCCTCTTTCAGGTAGCTGTAGAGAGCTGAGCCTCCTCTTCTCCAGGCTAAACAATTCCAGGTCCATCAGCTGCTCCTCATAGGACATGCACTTTCATGTCCCACTTCAGTCTCAGATCAAAAGATTACTTTCCAGTTGGCATCTCTGACTGAACACAGCAACTGCTGCTGAGATTTACTCAGGTGTGGCAGATGAAAATCAGCTGTTAGGATCAGTCAAATGAGACAGACACTGCACTGCTACCTAGAGAGTATATAGAAGGATATGTATTGTCTATTTAGACTGAACCAATACCATAAATGCATGTCAAACCGTAACAACAAAAACTACAAAATAATTTGTACCATAAATATTTAACCATTGTTACAGAAAGAAGCAGGGATATTCAGCGTATGTTGGAAAAAGGTCTTGAATTCTGTTTAATTCATTAATTTGTCCAACTAAGTGATGTCCTATGAGTGGTATTCACTATCAGTGAGAATACAGCTGTCATATTACAAATGAAATGCAACTAGAAGAAGTCTCCTTTCCCCTCATTTAGAAAAGCTTTCCAGTCTGTGCAACTTTTCCTTTTGCAATATTAAATATCATCAAACCAGTAACCATAGGGTCACATGCAAAGACCTCCCCAAACAAAATTAGGGTCCTTGTATGTGTATAAATACAGGTTTGTTAAAAGTGGACAAAGATTTCTTAACAGATCTCTAAACTCTAAGTACACTAAGGCAGATTTGCACTTCCTGCTATGATCTCTCTGCATCTGCCCTTGCCTGACACGTAGTATACACACCTCAGGCTTGTTTAAAGCCTGAAATGCTTAATGTTCTACTCTAGCTTTAAAGTGGTTCTTTTTTACAGAAAGTTTGAAATTATCACTTTTATTATGTGAACATGAAAAATAACCCAGATCTGATTGTATTAACATTTAGACTTATAAAGCCCATTCAGAATATGACTTTGCCAACTTATTATCCAGGTTTTATATTCTGTGGTATACGCAGTCAATGTAGTCTCTACTCCTAGGGATCAGATGTGCACATGCATGTACAGGTACGTGTGAGAGTGCGCCCTCTGATTCTGGAAAGGAGAGGAACTCATTTCCTTAGAACAAGTTAAAACAAACAAAATGTTCTAACCTATTAGTAACAGAAAATCCAAAAGATACGAGGGTGAAAGGCAGCTGTCAGCCACCCTATAGTTTTTGGGATGGCCATTCTTACAGAGCTATAAAAAATAGAGTTATCTAGAGAACTCAAGCAAGAATTTATAGTTTCAGTCTCTGTAGTGTATTCTGCACAGGCATTTTACTTAATCTATTCAACAGATTGCTAAGATTTTCATCACTGGAAGCAATGTTCTCTTTGCTCTATTTTACTTATGAATCTGCTAGTGCCTGCCAAGAAAGGATTACCATCCAGGGCTGAAGGAGATGGTGGCATTGCCACTTCCCCAGTAGGGCTCCAGTGAGAAGGAAGGGTGAACTAGCAGCTCGAAAACTCCTTCCCTGGCTACTGACTAATCCAAACCCCTTTGTTCCATCCTGTTTCCACGTGGTCTTACCCATTTTCAAGTTATGACAACTTCTTTGAATTTAGCTCCTTCTTCTGCAGTGGTAATAGGTACGTCACACGTCAGTTTTCCCCTCATCTTCCTGCCACCTCCCTTTTGTGAGCAGGCTTTCTGCCTCTCCGTGTCCACAGCCTGGGATCCTGCCAACACAGCTGAGACAGCAAGTCTGGAAATAGCCTATAGAGCCTTGCTTTGCTAGACTGGAAACTTTTATATAAAATAGTCTGGAAAGATTTATACAATGGATTGGCAGCTGATTAACAGAAAAACAAACCCAGAAGCCAAAATGAATTTTGAGTACTGTGGAAGAATGCCAGCTTAACAACTCTGCAATCCAAAACTACCCACAGGACAGATACAGGACAGGGACCAACTACACCAGTTTCTGTCACCCTCTTTGAGAAAGTCTGATGACTATGATAAGCAATACTCGGTGTATCTCTTGATGAGATTTTTTGTTGTAGTAAGACCTGAGGATTAAACAGTAAGGGAAGCAGTCTCATAAACACTGTATATGTCTGTTTAGGGTAGATGTTTTTTCCTTCTCTGAAGTTCTGCTTCCCTGAAGCAGCATTTTGGATCACATCAGCATTTATAGTAGGTCAGACTCATACCACCACTCTGATGTTTTTAATTGCTCAGCAGAACTTTTCAACCAAAGGAAAGTAAATTCTTGTGGCAAAAATTTTTAAATCCGTCTGACTTCAGATAAGTTGTCTGTTAAATAAGACTCTACTGAGATCAAAAGTATTGACAAATGCTCCCTGGATAGCAGGTACATCAATGAAAAAAAAAGTGCTTCATGTCATGAAGATATTTTCCACTTTGTTATTTTAATATACAGAAATAGAGTTCTGTAAATTCACTGTTAATCTTAACATATCACAAACTTTGTTGTTTTTTTTAATTTTATTCTTTGTGAACTCCTTTATTTTCAGCAGTTGAAAATAAAACATTAGAAACACTTTAATATCACCAACAATATACCATCAATGGGTATTGTGTTTTGTGTTCCCCTGTGTCCTCTAGTGCATATTTTACTCTACTGAACTACAGTGATTTTAAACCCGGCTTTTGGAATCACAGTAGGAATTGTTCTAATCTATATTACTCTAGCTCTGCTCTTTTCTCTTCTTATTTTCAAGTAAAAATCCATTTGAAGCATTGAATCAACACCTTTCTTGTTTTGTTGTTGGTTTTGAAGATACTGGTTTTAACTGAACTAAATGTGCATAGATTAAAAAAATATATTAGCTGAGAACTAAGGTGAAACACATTGAAGTTTTTATTACCTACATGTAAGTTTCCACATTCTTGGAACTTTTGAAGGACCCAAAGACTCAACCAGGTGTTTAAAAGGATTGACATTTTCAATCAGATTGTTTTTCAGTGGAAAACTGAAGTTTCAATAAACTCTGTTCTTGTAAAACACTGACTAGTTTCAGCTAACTTTATTTTTTTACAACTAACATCTGAAAAATAAAACATTCTGGTTTTCAGGTAAAAACATGAGAACATTGACCCGAAGTAATCTGGGGTAAGTAAGCTACCACATTAGAAAAAATATATATTTCTTCTTATTCCCTGGTCTGATTTGGGGTTGTCTTCCAAATGATAAATAGACCTTTTACGCACAAAGTCATTGTATTCCATTTCTACTGTCTATTTTGGGAAAAATATCATCGCTTCCAATGTAAACTGCCTAAAACTGGTCAGAATAGACCCATATATATGGACAATGTTGAATATCAGCCTGCCACAAAGCCAAGTAGTGTATCAGATACACATCAAAACCTTGACACAGATAGTGGAGCAAGTTATCAATAGGACTTTTCCATGAAATTATTATTAGAACTTAGTAACGTTTCCTACATAAAAATATCTTTCATTCCCTCTAATTTTCTATTCCCTTCTTTTGTCAGCTTTAAAGGTTCCAAACCATATGTTATTGTGCAAAATAATTACTGTGGATAATGTCTGACACTCCCGCTGGCCTTGAGATGTTCAGTACACCAACTTGCTCTATAATTTTTGGAGGCAAAGTCGTACTTACTACATTTATAATAGAGTGAAACCACTTTTAAGATCACTTTTCTTTTCTTATTGTCCTCTCTACTATTTTAGGAACACAGGATAGGTCAGGTTGGATGAGACCTCAGGAGGTCTCTAATCCAACCTCCTACTCAAAGCAGAGTCATCTTGAAGTCAAACACAGATGTTTAAGGTTTTAATCCAGTTGTGTCTTCAACATCTCCAAGGCTGAACTTCTTCCAGTGTTGGACCATCCTCTTGGGGGAAGAAAGTTTACATCCTCGCTGAACAGCTCTTGCTTCAATTTCTGCCCAACGTCTTGTCTTCCTGACATGTCCCACTATGCTTCACACAGTGTTCCTGGCCTTATGTTGAATGTGGTTCAATTAATCAATAACTGCCTTGTATAGGGGGACCCAAAGCTGGACATGATACTCTAGAGAGTGTTGAGTAGAAGGATAATTCCTTTCCTCAGTGTACTCGCTCTGCTCTTGTTAAGATAGCCTGGGAGTCTCACGGCCTTTTTTCTGCCAAGCCACTGCTTTTTCATACTCAATTTGTTTCCCACCATGGACCCCTGGACAGCTCTTTGCAGGTCTGCTCCCCGGTCATCACTCCCCAGCCCTGTAGCATTGCAAGGGGCTCTCCTTTCCCAGAGTTTGGGATTTGTGTTTATCCTTGTTGAATTTCTTGTAACACTTACTGGTCCTTTCCTCCAATTTATGTTATTCTTCTTTCTTTTAGAAGATTTATAAAAAATATTCCCTTGTTTTTAGCTTGTCTATGATTCATAAATAATCAGTACCTGTCCTCAACACAGGACAGAAGAGACACCTGGGGTTCCAGGCTGGAGCAAGCTGAATGGCGTCAACTGAATGTGTGTGCCCACTGCAAGATGGGCATGTAAAAATGCACTTCAGCCAAGGGTATATTGGCTCAGAGGTATATTACCTTCAGGAACTGTGATAGTGTTTCACAGATGCTTAATACAGTTGATTTTGACCTGCCAAGAGTTGACCCAATGACATGTCCGTGACTTAATCTCCATTATGGATCCCTTCAGCTTTGCCTTTGGTACTGAGGTCAATAACTTAATTTTTTGTTTTTATTACATAGAGTTCAACTTCTTTTTTACAACAAATTCCAGTTAAAAGAAAAAGTCACTGTGCAAATAATGACTGGTTTACTCTCTTTGTTGATTTATTCAATGTCTTCTTTTTTAATGGATTTATTATGTTTAAGGACGTAATGGTAACATTGATTGGAGCTGAAAGCCATGTCTTTGGCTGGTGTTGTAAATTCTGATAGGAATCAGGCTTTTTCAGAGTGTCATATCATCAAATCACTGGATTTAATGCAGGCAGTGCCTACAACAGGTACTAGCAATACTATCTCCCTGCAGAAGATTTTCTCCCTTTCAAGTTGTTCTCTCTCGGGCACTCTCCAGCAAGAACGGCACTAATTCCCTTAATTTCTCAAAGCGTTTTGATACAGCTTCAGTTGAGTGGATGAATCAACCTGCAGCTTCCCCATAGCCCAGTTGAACTGTTCTGTACAAAGGAAACCTCACCATATTTTGAAAGTCCTGGTAAATTTGAATTTTGAAATAGGTTCTGAGTTGTTCAATCATGTCAAGAAAAGGTACACTTATCTTTTTTTTACATGCCTAGCAAAGCTCAGGGTCACACAGAGGAACATCTATGAAGTTTAAGTGCAATTATATTTAAGTAGTTGAGAAGTAATGAATTCTCATAATGACAAGAAGAGCTCAAACCTAGCCCAAGACCTATTTAAGTAACTTTGGTGCTTTATAACCTTTGTCTATAACAAATACTCTGAAGCTATCCATATCCCTGTAAACAGCCTAGTTTCTGTTTTTATTGAATCCTAACATCACAAAGTGTTTCCATGATTGGCCTAAAATACTACAGAGTGCTGTCTGTAGTTGTCCTTGCATGACAGCTCTGGGTGAATGGATGGTGTTGTATCAAGTTTATGGAGGACAATTCCTGCAGTAAGTCACTGCAGATATCTGAAAATGTGGTTATGTTCCTGATTACTACTACCATTGAAGTATTAGTATAGTCATTCAAAATGTGCATATCTGAATTCAGGGCTACTGAAACTCACAGCTCTTCCAGGTATGACCTTTGATACTGAGTTTCTTCTAAGCCCACCATTGTTCCTCCGGCTAATTCTTTGTGCAGGCAGGGTCCTGTGAGTCACACTACAAGAAAGAACATTCACCCAGGAACTGTCTAGCTCTATTCTGGTGTCCAGGATATTCAGATGAGACAGAAGATGTAGAAGGTAGTAATATCTATGTTTATGACCATTCCTATCACTTTATGTCCAATGTCAAAATAAATGTCAGGTAACTTGACTTCCTTTCTTTTAATTGGAATTAAAAATCCCTTTTGCTTGTATTGTCTTGCACTCTTCACTGTAATTGATTTGCTGATGAGATTTTTCCTGGAGACTGGTGGCTGGGTAGTCCCTAGAAAAAGAGAGCTAGACCCACTCATACTGAAAGGGTCTTGGAATGGAGGTCTGAATCTTTGGGGCTTTTACTGCTAAAGGATTAAAGTGGAGCAGAGAAAAAGAAACACTAAGTTCTCCCAGGAAAAAAAATCCTAACACTTCATCCCAGAAAGTATGTAAATAATATGCTGCTACTCCAAATTTGAAGACACTTCCTTCTCTTGTATTAGAGGGCGCAGCAATGTTCATTTTAGGAGTGTGCATTCCATAAGGAATATGAAGATAAGATCTACACACAGATATTTGCGCTTTTCAGGGTTGGGGAACATAGAGAAGTAGTATTTTAAAATTTGATTAAGAAAATATTTGTTTTCCTGTCTATAAAACCTATGTTGTACTTTTTCTCATTTTAAAGGATAGTAAATTTTTGTAAATTTCTGGAAATAACAGAATCAGTCTTTGCTTTTACTGAGGCTTAATTAGATAATTTAACACAGCATTAACCTTACTATGAAGCTTTATAAAAATTTTCATCTCCATGTAGCTTTCCTGTTCAGACATAAAAAAGTGCATCTAAACCAATAAAGCCTGATTCAGGAATTGATGGGCTCATTTGCATCCTGGCCAGAACATCAATCAATAGCTTTCATTTTGTTTAAAGGCCGGGGGCCAAATTAGAGTTTGAAAAGTCCTTGTAAAACCTTTGGGTAATTTTGAGATTGAATCTAATGAAAGATTAATGAATATAGACATCCATTTCTAGCCCATCTATTTACATATGACTTCTACCTTAAGTCCTGCTGAGTGGCAATCCAAGTGAATCAGTCTGCTTCTGCAGATAGTGCTGACTAGCTAAGAATAGCTCATGCTATACCATAGCAGTCTCTTTATGTCATTCTTTTGTATGTCTGGATCATAAGTCTAGAAAGTCAGATATAGGAAGAAACAGTGGATGCAGTTTGTGTGTTTATCACTCCTAAAAAAATTTACCACAATTTCCACTCTAAGTGTTGGAATCATAGTAAATACCAACTGTGGTAAATATCACCATGTAATAGCTCCTACAAGTTACAGACATGGAGAAAAATTTCCACTGGTGAATGAGAGCAGAATGCTCTCTGAATCATAAATCATATTTCTAGAACAAAGATCTGAGTATGTTGGGATACATGATTCTTTTTACAATGGTAATCACTAGATTGGGTAACCTGCAGTTTGTCATTCTATTTAAGAAACACGTCTAATTAATTTCACTTTTCCAGTATGATTTGATCTGCAGAGAAAAACACATATTTTCATTACTGTTACTTCATTTTCTTTTATGAAACACTTGATTTGTTTTCTCGTTAAGAGAAACTAAATATTCCTGGTCTGAAATTTTGTTACAAGAATAGCTACTCAAGTTTGTTGGTTTGGTTTGGTTTAGTTTTTTTTTCATTTGAAATGAGTTATTTTGTTGAAAGGCTTTATGTACCTCACAAAAAGAATAAATTGTCTTTCTTGATGAAAGTTGCTAGATGTTTCTCCTACTACTCAGTTTAACTTAAGCTTCATAAGAACCCTCTCCTAAATTTCTTCTGAATGGTCTTTTTTCTGTGGAAATGTTACTTTGAAACTCGAAAATGTTAAGAAGCCTTTGTTTTCTAGCCTATTTTCTTCAGTAGTGATGTAATTTTTTAACATGATGAAAATAATTTTTTTTAAGTAACCTTTCTAACAAATGTTGCTTCTTTTTCTTGTACATTCATATTTTAAACATTATATATGAAATGAACTATCTGAATCATGGGTCATCTACTGCCACCACCTGCGTCTCCTAGAACACTTCCATCAACGCTGCCTCCATTCAATCCTAAACATCGACTGGTCAGATTATGTGACCAATACATCTGTTCTTGAACAAACAGCAGTCACAAGTATTGCGGCCATGTTGCTGAGAACACAGCTGCATTGGGCAGGGCACGTCTCCAGGATGAAGAACCACTGCTTCCCTAAGATCCTGTTTTATGGTGAACTTCCCACCGGCTGCCGCAAGAGAGGAGCCCCGAAGAAAAGATACAAGGACTCCCTGAAACAACATCTCAGCCTTGGTCATATTGATCATCATAACTGGTCTACTCTGGCCTCCAATCAGGAGGCCTGGAGACACACCATCTATAACACTGCTGATGCTTTTGAGAAAGCACACAGGATCAGCCTTGAGGAGAAAAGGCAATGCAGAAAGAATCGTGTCTTGCAGAATATACCACCTAAGGAGTCTTTCTACTGTGCCTTTTGCAACCGGACATGCCTGTCCCGTATTGGCCTTTTTAGCCATCAACGCGCTTGCAACAAACATGGGTAGAGTCCTTCCCAAATCTTCGTTCGCGAAGCCTAGCCATGATGATGATGATAAAATCAACAAATGTTGAGAGCATAGTATGCTTTTCATGCATTCTCCAGACAATAAGATAATGCGTATTTGCTTTGTCGTGATCTTCACCAAATACCTGAGTGCGTCCGAACCATTATTTAGTCATTCCCTCTCTTTCAAACTAGCTTCCAGTCCCTGTTACCATCTGTGGATCACTCAAAGACTGGGACCTTCTGCTAGCTTTGCATTGACAAGCCTTTTATTGTTACTAGATGATAATCAGAGAAGTAACTGATATTGAAGTGATTTTACAGAGTTCTGCTCCATGTCACTGGAAGTGAATTCTTTTAACAGACTTTGGAATTCAATGTAAGAAGAAAAAAAATTTCCCCCAGATATCATCTTAAAAGTGATTAGAGATCTTGATGCAATCAATAGAAAGCTTTACATACATGCTATATGGACCAAAACGAAAAGTAATATTCTATTGCATCTGAGTAGAAACGGAAGAAGATTGGACTTGATTTATATATTTTCTCTGGTTGGATAGGGGGCAGTAAAAAAGTTGTTTTTCCTTTGCTGTGAATTTTAGTAGCTTAATTTTTAATGTGAGTTCTAGAAAATTTAAGGTATTTTACACTAGGCTCGAGAAAAAGTATACTTTAATTGAGACGTAAAATACGGATGGTGGAAGACTACAACAGCAATGTACTGGTCCCAAAAAAATAAGAAAGCTTAGTAAAAAAGGCAGAACCACATTCAAGTTTAATATTGGGATTCAATTAGAATTTCAGAATTATGAGCACAAAGGTAGGAACCATCACGAAGACCTCACCATCCCAAGGGGGATCGGAATGTGGTTGGGTAAGACTGTACACAGGAACCCATACGCGGTGACTTAAGAGGTGAAACAGCCATCAGGCAGATTTTTAATGAGATAATCAGAAGCCTGGAATTCTAACAGGTCTCTGTGATCTGCAGGAATGAGACACATCATTCTGTGACTATCCACAAGGGGCCATAAACCTACGGACTGATTCTGAAGCTACTAAATTCTGTTCAGTACTAATCTGTGCAACAAAATAGACATCCAAGTCCCCCCAGCTTCCATGGAAAACCACTTCAGGATTTTTCTTTTGTGAAGAAAGAGAATTAAACATATACAAAAGCATAGAAATAAAACTCAACGTTCTTTGATAAGAATGGAGAAACTCTCAGTACAATTCCTCCTTCTGATAGCTCATTACAGCTACTCCCTTATTTTCTCAGGATAGATGTGGTTTCTCAATGTCATTCTGTAAAATTCCTTAAGCACTTGGGCATGCCGTGTATGCATTTGTATCAACAAGATACATACTAAAACTGTCTGAAGAAGCCACAAGACCTAAAAAAGCATATTGTATGAGGAAGTTTTGAAATCTGTGTGATTCTGAGATCCCAATTATGTTTGTTAAATCATTAACTTGCTTTATGCCAAAGCTTGAAGAGACAGCTATTAATGTGTGAAACAAAACATGCACAAATACTCATCTCAAAAATACACAGATCCCCCAGATGCACAAATGAAGGGTACCCTAAATATTGTTCATTACAAGAAAAGTTCTGCTTCCCTGTGATCACCATAGGTTTCTTTGTGTAAGCAATTTAAAGCAATTATATGCTCAATATCCCCAGCTCTTACTAGAGATCTTATCATCCAGCAGAGATGACACAACACAAATGAAAAAGTCAGGCATTTGACAAGATAATGTGCTGGAAACTTTTCTGCTCTTTCCAACTATATTAGATGATCTACTAAAGATATCACCCCATGACTCTGTATTCTTGTAACTCTCATTGCATTTTGAAACTCTGAAACTGCTCTGCTAGGATTACCTCCTCCACACTTAGAGCCCATTCACCTTATCCAAGCAATGAAGCCCAGTGAATAAATAAATAAATAGATATTGTCAGAGAATTTTTGCATTTAATTTTGAATAAGAGTAGAAATATTTTGTCTTCGAAGATTTTCTTGAAAAGAGAACAACAAACTCAATCAAAAGCTTTCCATGTCCTGATACTCTTTGCTTTCAGATATGTCATTTACCTCCAGACATTTTTCACCTAATGAGTGATTCCAGTAACTGAAATAAATAAGGTTTAAGAAGATTATATTATGTGTACCATAAATGAACTTACCCAAAGTCAGAGCTCCACAATGTAGACATAAATATCTGACCTTGTTCTCCCATAGATTTTTTTATAATCTGTGAAGAAAAAAATGTTCTTCTTTAGTGCTATTAATCATGTCAAAATAGGAAACCAAAATAAATCAAATTAATTGGACTCTAAATTGTCATTTTTATCAATGATAGAAAGGGATGTTAGGGAGACTACCTCAGATGTAGCATGCTACAAAGTAGATATTCAAAGCTTGGTGAAATGAATCTCATCTCATCAGAAGATGAATCCCATAAAAAGTGGTTAAGAGTCAGTCTATAGAAGAGGTTGTAACACCTAATACTTTTCTGTCTGATTTAATTCAACAAACCAATTATAATTTTACAGACTTCTGCAGTTCCTGTTTTAATTATCAGTTCTAAAAAGCTTTTGTATTATAATTTATTTGCTAATCCAATAAAAATTATTGCACTTTGATCCTTGTCCTCTTCTCTCAAGGAAAGCTGTAACTGAAATCTGCTCTTCATTTCTTTTGGTCCTGATGACTATATTAGTTTTTATCTTACAGAATTGTGAAGTTCCTGGATCAACATATGTAAAAAGTCATAAAAATTAAAGGTGTCAAGGAAGAAAAAACCCAAATGGATTTGTTAACAGTTTTAAAAATGCTGCTAACTCTACAGTCTTTAAAAACAGAAGATATTTTTTAGAAAGTTTGTAAATTATATGAACTATTGTCCTGATTTTGTCCCAGATCAGCAAGATGGGGTGTGGCCAAGACTATAACGTTATTTGATACCATCATACGTCATTGCCAGGGGCAGGGGAAATGGACTCTCTTGCTTCCAAGAAGAAGGGCATTCCCTTCTGGTGGGTGTGGTGGGGAAGAGTGGGTTGGTATTGTTGTGGTTTTCCATGTGAATAGTTTCAATGTCTTATACTTTTTTTATTAATATTGTTGCTGTTACTGTTCGTTTTCTTATCTCGTCGCTGTTTCCTGTAAATTCTTTTTATCTCAACCCATGATTTCCACCTTTTGTGCCTCCAATTTTCATCTCCATCCCCAGAGCAGAAAGGGGAGGGCAAGGTCGCTGAGTGAGCAGGTGGGGTCTGGTTTGGGAGACTCTTTGTGGAAGCACTGAATTGCGGAGTACCGTTCCTAAACCATGACAACTATACACTCAGTAATGTGAATTTCATCGCATTTTAGCCAAGTAAAAGCTGAATTCTTACAAATGGGTTAGTTAAAATGACTTATGGTGATTCTACTCCTTCTCTCTAACTGTCTCTGTACTGATGGAATAGTTGATGTTGGAGCTATAATATCTCTGCAAAAGAGGGTTAGAAATACCTTCCTTTACCCACTGTTTTTCCCAGAGCCATTCTCATCTCTGTCGTTCTGGTAATTTTACATGGAAATAAACATGTGACTGGAGTGGTCAGTGATGGACAGGAAATTTTAAAGTCAGTTTTCGTACTGAAGACAACATGTAGTTTGATGGTGTTATGCTGTTGTTTAGGGTCTCTCTATAATCAATAAATAGAAATGTCTTCAGGTGGCAACTAATTTCAATTATTTTAGACACTTACAATAGTGGGATGAGCAGGGCATCATCCAAAAATAGCTGTCTTTATTACTTAGGAGACAGTCTAGACAACCCAGCTACACGTAGTTTTGAAAAGCTGAATTTGAGTGAGATAATGTTATTCTGAATCTTTAAGGGTAATTAATTTGGGTATGCATGTTTGGAGAATCAAATACCCTTGTGAACATATAAAAAAGTAAATTGTGTTCATCTGTTTGAAAAAGGAATTTAGCAGTGCCTGGTGAGCCATACACATACTGTCAGAAACTAGTATAGCAATTATTTATGCATTTATGTTTTTTCTTAGACAAATGAAAACAGGTGCTATGGAATTAGTAGATGACCACCAAAGCCTTTTCAAAGACAGTTGATATTTTTAATTTTTTATTTGAACAATAAATTATCCCTGTGGGACCTATAGCAAGACCAGGGCTGGACTTTTCCTATTTTTCAGAGGAAAATAGAACACCTGCATAGGGAGGTAGGCCATAAGACCAAGGCACACAGTCAGCTTTGCAGGCTGCTGGTGGTGGATACCAAGGCAGAGGAAGCCTGTGCCCCTCTCCCAGCAATGCATGCAGCAGTTAACACTCTGAACTTCACTGAAGGAACATGCCATGGTCAGGAGCTTCTAACTGTCAACCTAGTACACCTCTATGTGTCAATGTCCTTCGATCTTTTCAGCTCTTCATTTACTGCACCTCCAAATGTGTTACTGTAGATTTCCAGACACTTTGTGTGTGTTTATCAAAACAAACTAAAACCAGTTTCCCTGGACTCCTCAAAAGAGGCCACTGTTTTACCTTTCCCAAAGCCATGGCCCCACTGATTTCATGAAATGGTAGTTCCCATTCAGTATGGTTTATGATCACTGAGGTCCAGCTTCCCTCCCAAATATTTCACCTGAGTTATTCTCAGAGAGAGTTTTACTACTGTACCTTCAAAGATGGAAAATCTGACTGATTTATTTTGTTATTAGCATCACTGCATCACTCCTTTGAAGATATCCTTAGTCATTTTAGAGACTGCATTGTCTCACCAAGCAAGCAAGTGAAACTAGTTCTTCCATCTGATGGAAACAGAAATATATTTTTTGATTTTGCTGCCACAAAAATGTCAAACTTCATCCTTCCACAACCAATATGTATCCATAAACAGTGACTAACCAAATATAGAGTCTGGAAATATTTGAGATATTTCTGTGTTTGTCACAGAATTCATGGGACCAAAGCCAATTGTTGTCTTCATGGATATAAATCACAGTAACTCTAGGTGACTTCAGTAAGAGTTCAGACAAGAAACCCTATCTCTGATGAGAGTTCAGAACCTGTAGAAGCAATCTGGAAACCCCTTGAATCCCAGCAAAATCAGAGCCCAGGACTTTCATAAAAAGCTCACACATTTGAATGAGAAAGGTTTTAGAAAAATGAAATCCATGTCTAAGGGCAGACAAAATGATACAGCAGCAATTTTCCTCCAACTTTGAGACAGCACACATTAACAGTTTAGTTTGAGCACCCCAAGAGATTTCCATGGTGAGTGATATGCTTGACTCTAGCAGCCTGGTTGACCTTCTCCAGCAGGTCACTGACCTTCTTATGAACTGCTACAATTTTTAGCAGGATGCTAAAGGTAAACCATTGCCTACTTTGGAATCTCAGTAGCTGACTGAGCAGAGTGTCAGGCAGAGACCTGAGCTAACAAAGCCAGGTGTTGATTACACGTATAAAGTCAGAGCTTTTTTGCCATTAGAGAAGATGAGTTTAATGTTCTATAAGTTTTTTTTAAGATACAACTGCTCAGGTCCATTATTGTCCTATGAACAAAATTTTCCTTATTTTTTCTTTTCATTACAATTATTTGTTTCTCATCTGTAAAAGTCAGTATAATTGAAAGCGAAAAACTCACCATGAAATAGCTTTATTTTCCAGAGCCTGTGATTGCCATATTACCTTTACATTATGGTAGGGTTTATGTTTTGTTGACGATGTTTCGGTGAACACAGATATTTATTGTCACTTGAAGAAAATGATGACCTCAGGTTTCCCTTGGTCAATAGCTTGTCTTACAGAGAATTTAAAGACCTTACAAAAAGTAGATCTCTCATTATTATTTACATGTACAAAACTTGTAGAAATACATACTCATTAAAGCGATAATTTCTCTCATAAATAATGAAGTACCTTTGTAACAGAGCGTGGTGGTTTGAAACTCCCAAGAATCTAATTCCTAAGTTCAAGCCCCCCTCTCACAATTTGCCTCTGTGAGAGAGTTTTCAGACAAAACACAACTATTTGGTATTGGGGGAAGGGAAAATATTTACAGTGGTTTATTTACATACATATATATATTTACATACATATATATATTTACATTAAATTAAATTTCTCTTTTTCTTCAATAAAAGTCCAAGAAGAAAAAAAAGTCTTTCTGTCACTCCTCAGGCCACGGTTCCTTTATCTCAGTTTTTTGTGGCACTGGTTAGTGTCTTTCATTTTTTTCCAAGGCAGCAGATTTAAGTACTGCAATCAGGATCTTTGTTCTTACTTTGTGGAAATTCCAACCCTAAGCCCGAGGCTTCGGGGGATTTCCTTGGAGACCTTCACTCTTCTTGGGTTAGAACATTGAAGGCAGCTCTCAGTTCAGTCTTACCAGGGCTCCTCTACTCTGTCTCAGCTTGCCAGCATGATAGCAGAAGCAGCAGAGGGCACGGCCACCTCCTCCGTGTTCCGTCAGGACGACTGCGAGTTTTTCAGCTCCTTTCTCTCCCTCCCTCTAGCTGCTGCTGCATTTCAGGACTCCCTAAGGGTTTGGAAATCCACCCCTCCTCTTCAGGAGGTTTCTGGGTTTTGGGAAAGTAATACAGTCTTACCGCAAAACAGCTCTGTTGAGTCTTCTCTGTTTTGTTGCCAGCTCTCCCTCCTGCAGGAACATCTCTGCGTCTCTCAGCTAGCTCCATGTTATATTGCTGCTACTGGCTATCTTTCTGGCTTTCAGCCATCACTGTCTCTGTTTAGGGCTGCTCTGCTGCTGTTTTCAGTGTCTTCTGCTGCTGCTGACAGTAAAGAAACTCTTCCAGCTCTTGATTATGGGACCCAGTCCAGCTTTGACACTATACCGGGTCTCCCGTAGCCTCAACTAGGGGCTGGGGGCCCTTGGCCCCCAGAGGGGCTCATTGGCCCTCTGCTTCCTCCTGGCTCAGATCATGGCTACCTACCTTCTAACATCTTCACCACCTTCTCTTCCGTTTCTGTGGGTATGTAATTTCTGTAGGGCGCATGTGAACCTTTGATTGGTCCAGTATTAAACACACTATCAGTGGGGCAAACCATTACTACCCCAGAGAAAAGTTTTTTCAAACCACCACAGAGTCATTCTTTATTAATTCAAGTGTTAACCCATAGTAGTTTTCTCAAATATTTCATGCTCCACACTTCTAACTTGAGTGCTCAAGGCTTGATCTGAGTAGAAAAAGATTGCAAGAACACCCATGAGTGTCCACAGCTGCAATATTCTGATTTCCAACAGACTTCAGACCAAAGGAAATCAATTTCATGTCCTTTCTGACTGGTCATACTGCCAGACGCTGTCTCTTATTCACCTCCAAAACGTGTTCTCAATCCTAGATAATTTATCACAAATTTCCAAAATGTTATTTTAATACACTAAGTATTTGAAACCTACTATAGCAACTGTTAAAGCTTACAGATGAATAATATGGTCTTCACCTGTGTGCAAGAATGGCTATACAGCCTTCTGTGAGCGACTATGGGTCTCAACCATATATGAGCAGTAACTGTTTTGTCCCCATTTTAACTTTTCTATATAGGTTGAAGGTTCAGGGCAGTGTTTCACAGCGATAAAAAACATGAGTTACACATTGCTATGGGCAGTCTATTAGCCAGTTACTGTAAATTGGAAACTCTTATATTAGGACTTGAAATGCATTTAAGTAATCAATGTCATTAAAAATACTGAAATTGTCTATATAATATTTTCAGAAAATTGTTACTCTTTCAGCTTTTCATTGAGAAAAAATGAGTTACTTCCCTAGAGAGACTTCAAAGATTAAAAAGAATTTTCAAAATGTAAACTCCATGATAATAATTTCTAAGTGACAGTGCTGACTCCTGCAAGATATGAGTCTGCATATGGATACTTGAAATTACATCCTACATCAAAGAAGCTTACATGATGCATAATGGTGTTTAATGTTAAAAAATTATCTCCTTTAGAGCCTTAGAGCTGTTGTAAAGGCACAAAAGCCCAAAGAAATTCACACATTTTGGGGAGAATAAAATATAGAGTGATTTCTTAATGTAGAACAAAAATAGCAGAGTCACATTAGCTGTTTTCTGCAGCAGGACAACTTTTCACATTCTTTCTTGTAGTACTGGCTTTTCCAAACCTCTTGTAAGGGAAAACTAGCATTTGTACATTCTTCTTGTGAAACTGAGAAGTCCAGCCATCAGGAGTCACAATTTCTTTTTATACTTTTGAAATACACTCTAACAATTCAAAATCAGAGCCTACCTGAAGAAACTTTTGTTGAAGACTTTTTCACAGGCAACAGCTGAATTTTATTCATGGACTTGAACCTGACTGTTTTTATTTAGACAGCTTGTCCCATTTGTCTCATTTGAAGCAGGACAGATTGTTTTAAATAAAAGTAATGGAGAAAAAATTGAGTTAAAAGCTTCTAAGCAAAGCTTTGCCCTCAGAGAATTATTAGGTTAGTTCTCCTGAGGAACAAGGCTAAAGAAAAAAGGAAATTTGTCAGTTCCTCACAGAAACACTATTAAGATCACAATCACAAACTATTCTTATGCAAGAGATCAGCTTGAGTAAATCTTCTGCTCTTCATTAACCTCAAACACAAAAAGGAAGCATGAAGAAACTGAAACTAGGTCAGTATATCAGGGACAAGGATAAAAGAACAGTGTAAGTATGTATGGACAAAATTAGAAAAGCCAAGCTGCGAAGTGTGGTACAAACTGAAAAGACCACTAGGAGGAAAAAAAACCATCTGTATATACATTACTAGCATGTGGAAAATCCAGTGGACAGCTGATTCAGTACTAAGTGGGAGGAAACTGTAGTCACAGATGTCACCAGAAGGGCAAGAATCGTCTTGTGTTGTTCCGTTTCGTTGAGGCTCTAGCTGCAGAAAATTGCTAATGTGCAGCACTGGTTTAGTGATACTTAGGGCTCATAACACTGGACTCAGATGAGCGTGGCAGGAATAGTGTAAACCAATCCCTTTGCTTGTCAGTCCCATCCTCTGTTCCAGGTCACTGTCCTTGCAGCAGGAACGGTAGAACAAGAAAAAAGCAGTTCCAGCTGCTTCAGTTAATGGTTTGACATCTTAATGCAAATGCATCTTCGCATGCAATTAACTGAGGCAGCTGGGGTGTGGAGGTGTAGTAAATATTGGCATAGCTCTGAGTTCTTACACCTCGGTGTTAATTCTTTTGAAGAGACTGAACATAATCTTATGAACCATCTTGGAAAATCGAGTTGTTTTTTGTTCTCTTTGGGAGCGCAGGAAGAATGAGAACTCAAAATACTAGAAAGGGTGAATATAATGCCTAGTTTAATAAATAGAAAGGCAATGGTGGAGTATAGGGAAAGAAAGAGAGAAAGAAAGAGAAAGAAAAAGAGACTTACAGACCAACCAGCTCAACTTAAGTTCCTGGAAAAACACTGAGACAAAACAAATTGTCTGTAAGCACCTTGAAGATAATAAGGGACATGAACAATAGCCACCAGGGATTTGTAAAGTACAAATTATGTCCAGTCAATCTAATTTTCTTCTATGAGAGGGTAACATTTTGTAGAGAGAAGGAAAGCAGGAGAGGTAATACAGCTTGACTCTAATGTAGCTTTTGATTTTCATGTGACATTCTCATTAACAAGTTAGGTAAATCAGACCTGGAAGAAAAATTCTATAGATTGGTGACAAAAAAGACTAGAAACCCACAAATTTATTTTCCATTAATCTATAGTCTAACAGAAAAGATCTATTTACTGAACTGGGATCTTTGGAAGAGTCTCCTGTGTCCAGAAATGTTTGCTATCTTCAGCTACTTCAATTCTATATGCACTAATATAAGGTTCTGAATGTAGGTAGAATTATTAACTGCAAAATAACACACACAGAACAGCTGGTGTGGAAAGATCCACATAGGTGGATCATAAGCTGAACACAAATTAGTAATGGTGTGCTATTGTGAAAAACTCAGATTTCATGCTGGGATCTACAAACAGGATTGCAGACTGCAAACCACCCTGATCATCCCTGGCTAGGAGTTGTTGAATTAATATATTTGATCTGAGGCACTTGAGATGGATTTGTAGCAAGTTCAGAGGTGAGCAACAAGTTCACTACAAGGTACAGCCTACCAGGGAACACTGAAGGAAACAGTTTCTCAAAATATAGAAAAGGTTGAGGGGAGATATGATAATAATCTTCAAATATGAAATGATGTTGAAAAGAAAAAGAAAGTATTTTTTTCTCCTTGCGCAGTGAGTGAATCTTAGGTAATGGGTTTGCAGCAGTACAGATCTAATACAGGCCTTGGGAACAGCGCTGGTCTCTGGGACACTTAACTGCTGTAGTAGATTATGAGGGAGGATGTTCTATTGCCCTTATTTCTAAGAATGTCAGCAGTGACGTAGTTTACTAGATCCCACCTTGGACTGGATGACCTGTGAATGTCCTTTCCACATCTTTGTCCTCATGAGGAGAGTACATCCGTAGTGGGGCTGAGAGCCAAAACAAATCAGGGGGAAACTGAACAAGAGATGCAGACTGGCTTCTTTAAGTTACAATAAAATTTTTTCTATAAAAGAATAGAACAGAAAAATCGACGATAGGCTGCGATAAATATGGGCAGTTTGCATTGACATTTACTGGGAATTACAGACCAAAGGTTTCAGTGACTATTTATGTCTGTCTGTCTATCTATCTATCTATCTATCTATCTATCTATCTATCTATCTATCTATCTATCTATCTATCTATCTCTATATGTATCCATTATATGTATCTCTATAGACATATAGAAAATAACCCTAAGACCATACATTTTAGTCCTGCATTGCTATATGTTGATAAATTAGAAATAAAAATATTCTTTATATAAGACATTTATGTATATTTATGTATATGTAATACATTTTATATTTTTTAAAATAATTTAATTTTTATAACAAGGGTGTATACCGGTGGAAAACATGAAGAGACAGCTAGGAAAAATGTTTTTCTCAGATATATAAATGTTAGTTCTTCTGAGTTTAGTAATACTTATTGTAAAATTTAGTTAGACCATTCTATAAAATAAAGTTTGTGAAACTGGTTTTTAGCACCATTTTTAATTTTGAATATTGTCTTTTTATTCTCAAAGAAATAAGAATGTTTCCTTTTCAAAAATTAAGTTGTAAGTCTTTACACTGATTATTAAAAGTGATTAAATGGCTGTCCAGTCTAGATACTTTAGTAGAACCTATTCCTTACATTTTTAATGATCAGTGGCAAGGTGCTGCTACCTCCATGATATCTATACCTTAGACATTAAGACATTAAATTCAGATGTAAAACTCTGTTATAGAGGCTGTCCAAAGCCATCTTTTGATGAAATTTATTGCTGATTTAGGAAACATCTCAGTCTTCAAGGTTAGAGTACTTTCCATCTGTAACAATTTGATATCTGGACAGAGTTAAAATAATTTTCTCTTGCTGACAATCCTCTCAACAGTAGCTTTTAACAACTAGTTAATTTAACAGAAATTTCACTAAACTTTTGCTGACAATGAATATACGTTGTGATCTCCTGTATCCTTTCCTACCCAGAAAACTGATCAGTAACCAGCAAATATCACAATTTTCTACAATTTTAATTTTTTCTTACGTGTCCTTTTTTTAATGTGAACAATTAAGAGAAATCCCAGGATAGACTTGCTAAAACTACTCATCTATAGCGGATGAAAAGCTCTTTAATTTTACTTCAGAGGGACTGTCAATGTCCTCTGTAGTACAATTTTAAGTACTTATTTAATGAAATACCATGTATCTGTTTGAAACTATTAGGTTTATTTTTTTGTAACTCATAAAAAAAGAACTACAGGAATCCATCATAACAAATATTGAATTCAGGATAGAGTTTGCATGATTTTTGGTGGTCCACCCCACAGCTAGATTCAAAATTTCATGTTCCTGATCACCCTTAGCCATGGTTACTGCCCTCACCACATAGTTTGTTCATAATTTTATTAAGTTTTAACTATTTGAAGGGCTCAATTTTATAAATCTGGGCTCTGACAAATCCTGGATTATATATAAAAAGATGAAAAAACCTGATTGGGGGTCACGCAAATTCCTGTGCTATACTGGTAAATCTATAATTTGGTCAGTAAAAGTGTTGTTTTCACTTGAGTGTTCGTTCTTTAACCTTCTGTCTGGTGTGTTGTTTTCCAAATAGTGTAAGGAATAGAACTTCACCTTGCTGGAAAGAAAAGGACATTTGACTAAGTAGTTTTTAGCCTATGACAAATCATACAAGATAGGCAAGAAGGAGCCATAGGTGTTTCTTCTGTTATTTTGATTGGGTTTCGTGTTTTGGTTTGAGGGGGTTTTTTTGAAGGGGGTTGAGGGAGATTGTTTTTTTGTTAATATGAGCCCTGCAATTCCTCTTCAGTCTCTCTCTTCCATCTGTGTGGAGATAACCACGAGTGATTCCATCATGAAGCAAACAGCATGTTTTTCATTTTACACCTAGAGTTTGAGCAAGGTGCCAGGACAGCTGTTCACTGAGAGAAAAAACTAAACTGACATTAGCAAACATAAGAAAAACAATAGCACAGCAGTTTTTCTGCTATTTTTAGGAAACAGGTGTTGGATTTAAACCTCCTAATCTCTCCAGTGAAAGTAAACTTATAAATGACGCTGCTTTAGGATTTCCCCTTCCCAGAAGAAAACCTTAAACTTTCCTATTCAGCTACAACCAATATATTGAAATGCTGGGAAGATGCACATTGCTTTAACATCAGCTAGTGCCAGGTTGTGCAGGTTCAGTACACTGAGTATTTGGTTTGTCAGCTGGGTGGAAAAAATTGACTTCTGTACTTTGCTACACAAGTCCGTTGAAGACACAAATGCAATATATTTGCCACGTGTCTCAGGTGCTGTGTGTTGAAAAGGAGAACAGACACCAAATGAGGCATTGTAATATGTTATACAATATTGACTAGAGTACTAATGTTTTGTAGTAGACTATGTACTACCATGGAAACTTGAAAGGTCTCATTTTCCTGCTTGATAGTAATGCTGACTCACTGCGTTTGTCTAAACAAGTAATTTAAGATTGCTTGACTCTCAGTTTTGCAATCGGCAAGACAAAGATTGTGGTGTCTTGTAACAGAAATTGAGAGCTCCAGACTAATGAAAGCACTCTATCAGCAGAAATTTTGTTAGTATTAATTATCTAACTGAAATTATATATGAACATTGAGTGTGCACCATCACCTGTTTTCTAGGACAACTGCAACACTTCTTTTTGATTTCTCTTCTTTTTGGTTTCTCTTCTCTCAAGACTGTATCTTTATAGCCTAAGAAAGCAAACATTTAAAGATACTGGTATCAAGCCAGGAGCACTTGTCAGAGCTCTAAAATATATTGCAGTGAAGGATGGCAGAGCTACAAACTGATGTTGAAAGACTTCAAACATATGAACTATAAAATATATTGTTGACTTTTCTTGTAATGCTTCCTGCCATTAAATTTTTTTGCTCCCCTTACAAAATAAAATCCTTCATTCCTACATTCATTTCTCTCAAGGGAAGGCAATGAGGCTTGGTGTGAACAATACATTAAATCCAGTGTAAGACGTTCTAATACAAGATTGCAACCACTATAGCCACACTGCAGCTCTGATTTAGTTTATCTGTCTGGCAGCTCAGACTTCATCAGCTGGGCTGATTTTCTTTTGCATCAGGTGTTCTCCATTCTTTGGTATAAATGACATACTATGTATTTTGCCTAATGTAACTGCAAGGCTGGCATGTGCTAGCCTTATTTTAGACTATTGTTATATAGGAAGTGGTGTAGTAATACGTAAATCTGGTAATCAGGTGGATCTGATAGGTGATTAGCCATGTCACAGTAGAGAAAGGTAGTCAGGTGTTACTTGCCGCACGCATTTTGCCACTGTTTATAATTCACTGCAGGCAAAGGTCACTTCCAAGGTTTATGCTATTTAATTACTTATTTAGGATCTAATTTTATCTCTGAAATCAAGTGAAACATTTTTATAATGAATCAGTGGATCAAGCATTTTGCCTCAGCAGTCTTCTTTTGTGTCTGTTTAGTCACATGCACTTCAGCTGCTCTAATATGTTGAAAAATATGCCCAGAACAGAAGTCCCTGTAGCCCAGAGAGCCCTTGCTCAGTCACTTACCATTACAAGGGGCATCCCAGTTTGACCTGAACGTTCTCCAAATGCTTTTGTACTTGCCTGGGATGACCCTGTAGTAAGCAGTTGTGTTTCTATTTCTTGCCTCCATCTGATCAGAGTCAGAAATGGAGTGGCATGCAGGTTCCTAGCTGGGGTCTTCTGAGTTCAAAGCAGCACTGGGACACTAACCAGAGGTAGGTGTGGCTGCACAGCCTAGTATACCAGGAACACATCAACAAGATTGTCTGTTGGCTGACACAAAACTCACAAAATATTAAAGTATCAACTATTAAAGTATTAACTATTAAAGTATCACATAGCAGAGGAGTGCCTCAGGAGTAGTACGATGACAAGCGGTATTAATGACAAGGCTTACAGCATCCACAGGTCTCCCAGGTAATTTGTGTTTTGCCATCATGGGGAAGGTCCCCTGATACCCCAGACTGATGTCTGACCAATCCACCTGTGACATGCTAGGGTAAGTCTTCATATTTTGGTATCTCTACAGGGAAACCATACAATTCCAGGTGAAGTTGATAAGAATCAGAATTAGGCTAAGGAGCCCATACATCATGAGTAAGTGAAAACAGATAAAAAATGAGCTATTAAGTGTACACAATGAGCTTCCTTATTCTCATACATTCCAGTTATCTGGCCTGGAAGAGAGGGTGACATATGAAAGATATGTATCTTATTGCTTGAAAGTTTGTCTCCATATATCCTAAGCACTGAACCCTAGGGTAAAAAGTTACTGTGTTCTGCATATAAAGTGAAAAAAGAAGCAAGAGAAAATCTAGAAGTTTTCTTTGTGAACATAGATGAAAATATAAGAGACCAAGGGAATATAGTCTTTAATATTGACTGTTTAGGATACAACGAAAATTAAACTGGGAATTATTTAATAGCTGTGAGACATGCAATAAAATATTTGTCAAACCAAACTGTGTCATTTTTATGAAGATATCAGTTGTTCCATGACATATATCATACCTCCTAGCTTATTATTTTGCTTTTATGAACACATCTTTCCAAAATAAGTAGATTTTTTCATGTTTTTTTATCATTGTTTTATTACAAATCATCATGAAATACCTAGAGATGGAAACTTTGAAGATTAAAAGCATGTTTACTTTAAATCATGTTATATTGATTTTTATTTGTATAAAATTATTGAATAATTTTTCTGTTTTATGTATTTGCATCTTTTTGATATAGTGAAAGTCTGTTCAAAAGTGTTTTCCAGCAATAAAAGTCAAATAATTCAAAAGGGGAATATAATCTTTCTTTATTGATCTAACACACAACTGCAGTACATGCAGCACAGTGCATGGCTGTATTGCAGTATAATCTAGGCATAAACAAAGTAGATTAGCTGTCTGTGGTGATTCCTGGTAATAATACAGCCATTTTTTGGGGTAGCTCATCCCACTTCTCAGTCAGTGTCACTTCTTCAGAGGTGGTTTAAGAAATCTTCCTAATTCATACCTCCTTCTCATGCAGATGGTTGTGCAACCACAGGATGTGCTCATCTGGCTGGCTGAAAGTGTCCTGGAAAAGAAGGGGTGGGGGAAATACATTTTTTTCCTACTGTAAAATATTCAATATCCTGTTCTTTGGTTGTGTCTTTGAATTGCAGGTGATAGCAATAGGACAGGAATGAGAAGTGGGGTTGACGTCTGCATGAGGCATCCCCACTGAGGAGGCAGACCTGAGTACCACTCTCTGTGACTGGACATGCAGAGTATTGTCTTTAATGGCATAGCTGAGTTTGTACTGAGAGCTGAAATGACCTCTGAAAAAGACCTCCTCTTTTGGTGGGTTATTTTGAAATTGTTTTGTTTTAAATTATTTGGTTTATAATGAAGATATCACAAACAGAGCCTACCAACACAGACAGGAAAGGTAGAAATTAGCAGGTAGGGTCGGTTCTGAGCTGTGCTATTAGAGAAAAAGTTTTTTTGAGTTACATCCAGAAATGTAAACTAGCGTTTGTTCCTTCCAAACTAGTCTGGTTCTGCACTTTAAACCCTAAATTCTGGAATCAGGACTGCTTATGGAGAACAGGTGAGACTAGTTCTTAGTCTTTAGTCGCACAGGTATTTCACAGGTGATCACTGGTATATTCTAGCACCTGTGCAAAACAAGATTCATTCCTGATTCCACAGTAGGGTGAATTTGTCCCTAATTATGTATGTTTCCCTACAGAAACTAAAGGAAGAACGCCTATCTCCTAAAGTGATTTGATGCTGAGCTTTATTAAATACTAAGATATTCTGACTCTTTTTTTGGTCTCTTTTCATTTCATAGACATGTAAGAAACACAAATGCATGCATAAATGCTGGCACAGGAAAATGAAGACCATGGAAAGAGAAGGAGACAGGAGAATGGGGTGAAAAAAAACAAATAATTGTTTACTGTAGATCTCCTAGGGAGATATTCAGATCATTTTACCTGTGTTGAGACACAAAACTCCAGGTGAGCTCTGACTGTTTCGGAGATTGCTATTGCCAGCTACTCTCCTGTCCCTCTGCAAGAGGAGCCTCTTGCCATACACAGTTGGCAGAAAGGAGTATATGCCCAGACTTCAGCACTATAATTTGCAGCCCATACCACTTTGAACTGATTCAAATTTAGCTTTGTGCTTGCACACCAGGCTGAGTTCTGCAGCAGCTAGTGCAGGGGAACTGGTATGTGCTGGCTGCTGCCTGGTACACAGTGAGGGAGGTAGATGGCAGGGTGTCACTAAGCACCCAAAGAGCCCTGGAAATACTCAGATGATCCCATCTGGAGGTACCCTTAATATAACTTAATTTTAGGCCTATTTGACCCTATTAAAGATATCTACACTAATTTAATGAAAACAGAAGATAAACTACATATAATTTTTCCATCGGTTTAATTTGCAGCCTCACATTCCTTTACTTGCTTCCATCAGTGTTTTGATTCCTCTACTACTGTCTGTCTTCCTGCTCACCCCTCCTTTTTTTTTCCTTTATATTTTAATACCTATTCGAGAGATTTAGCAGACAATCCTCATGTTCACACGAGGTGAGTTTTTAAGTACAAGCTCTGTGAATGTAAGGTGGACAAATGCCACCCCAGTCTACGCGGCAAGGAAGAAAAGCCAAAGGAAAATATCCGTGCTTGCCATGCAAAGGTTCATAGCTACTTTAAGATGACTGGTTCAGTCAGCATATTTCAGCAGACTTGGGCTATTTCAGTTCACTGTTTGCATATTTTATATCAAGTGACCTGCCAAATGTCATGAAGAGGTGAACAGGGAATAGAGAAATCAGTCAAGGTGATGGATGAGATGCAGACTTGATTGTTTATTCAAATTATTCCCACAACAATTGAGTCTTACTGATTGCAGACAGGATTTTGTCACAGTCATTAGGAGGGGGCAAAGGTGACAGGAATTTAATGGCCAAATTTGAGTTATTGAACGGTGCCGAGTATGATAATATTTTTAAACTCTGAAGTAGAAGCCTGTCTTTATCAGTGACCAGCAACATTCAGAATTCTTTTCCCTAAACTATTTGTTTCTCTGTTTTGTTTTGCTTTTTTGTTGGTTTTTTTTCCCCTTTTCCAAAGGTATTCCAGACAATTTCTTCAGTAGCCCCCAGTTTCCCTTTAGACACTTTCTCTTAAAAGAAACATGGATTCTCACTACTGCTTCCCATGCCCCTTGAAATATGTGAACAAATACTTCAAATACGTCTTTGCACTCTCCCCTCTTTCCTTGTTGTGTTAGTGACCACGCTGGTCCGAGGGAAGCAGCAAGGAGAAGGCAGTAGGGCAGGTTGGTACTGAAAGTGCTGCAGCCCAAGTCTGCACTGCCCCTGGCTTCAAAGGGTTAAGTTTTCCTGTAAAGACTCCAAAATGTTTATACAAAATCATACACCTTTATCTTTAAGAAGACTGCACTTGTGTTTGATTTGGAAAGAGAGGAGAGGGTGAAGAGTACAGAGACTTCACCCTTTTTTGTAAGCATGCTAAGTTTTGTCCTTTCTTTTTCCTCCAGAAATACTGTCGTTTAGGTCAGTATTATATTAAGTGTGCTGATACTTGAAGGACAATAATGAGCTCACACTTGCAATCCTAATCCAAATGAAGTATATACTCCACTATACAGAAAATTACAAATCCTTCTTGTCTGGTAAGAATACATGTGTTTAAAAAATATCTTTCCACCTTCTTTGAAAGAAAAATATCAGTCTGGTCCACAGACTCTTTCAACAGCATCAGCCTGCAAGCATTTCAAAGGTATTGAAATATCATCATCTATTAGACATTGATTAATATAAAATGTTGCTGAGAATTAAAAAAATATTTTTGTCACATTATACAGTAATGGAATAGGTGCAGCCTTATTAATTTACTGGGTGTTAGTAAGATTTAGTCAAGAAGTTTAAAATTCTATAGCATCAGAAAGACCTCAAAACATATTAGTAATTTTATTACTTTCAGATCTTATGGTGAAAAATTCAAAGGAAAAGAATATGCAGAATAAAAATACAGCAAGAAGAGAAATGGAACAATTTCTAGCCATAGATTTGTTCAGTTCCATTGAGAAACAAATGTAGGAGTGCATCAGATTAGATGGTAGACTGAAATACAATTAAAAAATTTCTCTTGTAATAAACAATTTATAGAGAATTTCCCCTTATCTCATCTTTCAAAATGGATCAAGTTAATATTTATTTTTGATTAAATAAGGATAGTTCTCTTCAGTTCATTCAATGGCAGGTGTTTACTCTGTGACAGATTGAATTTGAACTCTTGCCACTACTGCTTGGAATTTCTGCTATGATCCAAGAGTTCAAAATTTTGAAATAAATGTTTAAAAATATGTAGTTGTGTATATTAGTTGACCAGAGAGTCACTGGGAGTTGCTGGTATTGTGTAACTGAAAAACAGATGACATCAGGGTCCACAAGCTGGAACGTTTGCAGCACAGTTCAGAAGAACTGCTGACGTTATCAGGACTTGTCCAGCTTGAGGAGTACTGCATAAAAATCTCACCACTCAGAAAAGACAAATTCAAAGTGAGAGATGCATTGAGAAATGTCCTTTATGATAATAAGAGTGGAAAGCCTTTCTTATGAGAGCAGCCAAAACACTTTGAGCTTTTCATCTTAAACACAGCTAAACTGTATTTCTTTCTGTACACTTATGAAGTTTACTGCATGTAGGTCAAAATTACTAACCAAACTCTTTGTGTAAGAACAACTGGAAAAAATCCAATTCAATATTTAGGGTTCAAAATAAAGATTTTTAATTCTCAGAGAAGTGAGATTCTATGCCATTTTCCAAAGACCTCCTGAAGACAAAAAAACTTATTCTCTTAATACAATTTACAAAATACATTGCAAAATTTATTTGCTTAAGGTAGTGAGGCACAAGATCTGGAAACCCACTCTTTAGTCTCCCAGTTTTCAAGATCCACCTTTGATGATGAATGCTGTGATGTTACAATTGACTAGATTAGATTTCAAAGACCAATTTGAAGTAGTGGAATTCCATACTGTCTCCAAAATTATCATGAGGACAAGTTTTCCATGGTGGGAAACTCATCTTTGAGATTTTCCCAAAGCTACTGAGCTTCAGGAGTAGGGAGATACATTGTCATCTTCCACTTGCATCTCTCCTCTATCCCTAGATTTTTGCTTGGAACTGACTTGCAAAAAGAAACTATAATTCAAACTAGTCTCTATACAGAATGTAAAATAGTAACCATGATACTTATTTATTTCTCAGCACAGTCTTGAAAGAAGACTGTTGGCTGGTCTTTAAATAGCATATGGTCATGACTTTGATAAATTGCCCTTTATGAGGACAGGATTGGGCTCCACCTAGCATTAGTTAACATACTTTAGCTCTGTGATATATAAATTAAACTCCACTTTCTACTCAAAAATAGCATTAACATTTTACAGAAAAGTGCACGTTATTTTCAGGTTTGTTTCTAAAATTTTATTCCAATCCCAATATTAAAAGGCATTGGAGGGATTGAAAAAGCTCCTGCAGAGTTCTTAGTGTTTACTCTCTTTGCAAGGTGTGGAAGCAAAAAAGGTAAAATGAATACTTTGGGTGGGGAGACTTCAGCTTCCAGGCCCTTCATTATGACATGTTTTATGAGCTTTGCATTCTCACAGTCTTAGCAACACGACAAAGAGAGCTCACAAAATATTGATTTGCATTGTGTTCGGTAGGGCTGACTGGAAGTCAAGTCAATGCAGACTCAGGTTTGGCAAGTTAAATCTTAATGAGGTCTGAAGTAAAACACTAGCTCTTCATTCCTTGCCTTTTTTTTGGCTAATCAAAAGTGGAGAAATATTACTCTACTATGAAGTTTTATTTTGTAAGCCATAGGGGAACATCTAAACATGACAGCATGTAGCAATAATTGTCTAAATTATGCACCAACTTGTAAATACCACAGGTCCTTGCACTGCACTTATGGAATTCAGCATACTTTCACCACTGATTATTAACTACTATATTGAGTGAGAAACAAAGTAAAACTCACATATGTTGCTGAATTCTTACTATGTCAGATTCCACCATGAGAGTCTAAATTCAACTTCATGCACAATTTCAGGAAAATTCACAGTCAGATAACTAGAATGACAAAAGTAAAATAAACAGAGGAGCAACAATTAAATTAAAATATCACCTTCACTAAAACTGACAACTGTTATTTTGTAAAGGCAATTATTTGAGTATCTGTATATCATATATCATATGAATGAGAATAAGTTCCAGTGTTCCAGCACAGCATAGAAAACATTCACTGCAGCCAGTTGTTGGTTTGTATTGCAAACATCACAAAAATAGAAACAAAAAACTAAACAAAGAAGATTCTCTTGAACTATCAGTAAGCTGGTTTTGCCTTTTCATGCTCTTACCAGAAGACATAGAGAGCTTACTTGCATTGTACCTGTTCAGTTGTATTTCATCAGCAGGGTTGTATTACAATTTAATAATTACCACCATAAAAGAAGATTAAAGCCTGCTAAGGTGTTTATGCTAATCATGCTTTTATTCTGAGTAATGAACTGTTTCCCTTTCCTGTTCCACCTTTCTTATCTCTTGCAAAATGTATTGTACTGTTGATAGGATTGTTTCTACAAGAAAATAAAGAAGTTGTTAATTGAGTCCATTTTAAACATTCTCTAAAGTATGAGTTTATAACACATGGTTCACATTTTTATATATTGTACTTAGCGATCAAAGAGAACTCATACAAGATCCATGAAGAATCTTAGGACTTATTTTATTAAAAATATATGTCTCAGGTTTTCCCAGATGATTTACCACAGTTGATAAGTTTGCCAACCACTTCATCTCCTAAGTTTTATTTGTCCATTTCAGTCTAGTGGCCACATCATTTGGAGCTTTTTTCTCAGTTCTAAAAAATATGTCAGGAGAACAAGGACAAATGCTAATTTAGAAGTTTGGTAATAAAAAGATAATGCCTGCCACACTTTTAGAAAGCCATTATCAATTGCACTGGAAACAACAGGAAAAGAATTCAGCTTTTTTCTAATGCATGTGTCCAAAAATCAGTTCTGAATCCCTTCTGAATTGGCAGCACTTAATACATATAACTTATCTCTCATACATTTGATTAACAGTGAATTGTTTATTTTGAACATCTCTCATTTGTGGTACATGACTGATACTTGTAAATTCATAATCTGCAAATATTTACAGGTCATGAGCATCTTGGGAAAAAAAACAAATAGCAAATATTCTACACATATATGTTATCGCATTTATGTTAAAATTCATTTTAATTTCTGGATGCATAAGAAAAATCTGAGGAATCCATTGGTTCTCCTAGTATTCAAAACTTTTAACACTTGCTGTTAACCAAATATATTTATATCAAAGATTGTATTTTTAATTTACTATATTTCTCAACCTGTTCTACTTACTATGTACTAACACAGAACTGTATATGAGAAAAAGTGTGAATTTACACTACAGTGTCCAAAGAGCTGGTGAAGGGTCTGGAGCACAATTCTTATGAGGAGTGGCTGAGGGAGATTAGATTGTTCGGCCTGGAGAAGAGGAGGCTCAGGGTGGATGTTATTAATCTCTGCAACTGCCTGAAAGGAGGTTGTAGCCAGGTGGGGATCAGCCTCTTCTCCCAAGTAACAAGTGACAGGATGAGAAAAAACAGCCTCGAGTTACACCAGGAGAGATTTAGATTGGATACCAAAAAAAATTTCTGCACAGAAAGGGTTCACAAACATTAGAACAGGCTGCCCAGGGAAGCAGTGGAATCACCAGCCCTGGAGGTATTTCAAAGACGTGCGGACGCGGCACCAAGGGACATGGTTTAGTGATGGACTTGGCAGAGTTAAGGTAATGGTTGGACTTGATTGTAAAGGTATTTTCCACCCCAAATGATTCTATGACTCTATAATTATATGGTCAGATGATAGAGAGAAGACAGAACTAGACTCTTCTTGGAGGTGCACAGTAATGGGAGAAGAGGCAAAGGACACTGGTTAGAGAACTGGGAATTTCAGTTGTAATATTAAGATTTATTTTTTTTTAATCATTGGGATAGTCAAATACAGGGACAGAACATGCAGAAACATTATGGTATCTCCATCTTTGGAATTGTTCAAGGCTCAACTAGACAAGTTGATTTGGTTAGATCTGCTCTGAGCAGGGGATTAGACCAGTTGACTTCATGAGCTCTGGTCCAGTCTGGTCTATTCTGTGATCTTATGTTCACTTCAAACACTTTCAGGACCCATTTCCTTTACGCAAGTGCCTATTTGAACAAAACTTATAAAAAGGTGGTTATCTTCAAATGTTTTCCCCCTATCAAACTGTGTTGAAATTAGCCAAGAGGCTGAGTGCAGACTTTCAGAGAGTGACTGCAGAAATCATGTTCCATAAAAAAAACAAGCAAAAAATGTAGTTAATCAAATGTTGGCAGCTAGTTCTTTAGAATAGCCCCATCCAGGTTATATTTAACTTTCTTACATCTGAAAAAGTAAAAGATTCAGAGAACAAAGCATCATTGTTGAGAACATTAATTTTGGATTCTCTTAGCCAGGCCCCAATCAAAGCTTTCTTTGTTAGGTAGTACAACCTTCTCATTCTCTTACAAAGCCAAAGCACTGTAGAAACAAAGGCTGCACATAAGGGGATAAGGAGACCAAAACCCAGCTGACTTTCTTAGTGCAGCTTCAGAACAAACTACATATCAGATTCACAACTGGTGTCAACCAGACCAAATCACGTAACCATCAGGTGAGCATCTGGTCCCATACACAAAGTTAAACAGCAAAACCTATTTACAGAAGAAAAGAATTAAAATTACAGGTTGGAAACACAGTGCTACACACATTTTGCAAAACTTCTCTGTGGGTCACATATATATGTATATAATCGTAACCTGGAAGTCCTCGTACATTAGAGCCTAGAATTTTGGCTGTGGTGGGTCACATAATCCTTTCATATAGATATTCCAAGGCTTTATGCCTCAGCTTCTGCCTCACCATGCTTTGAAGTCATCATACATCATCAACATGAGTGTCAGCATAAATCCATTTCAGTCTGACTCCTGCAGCAGAGAACACATGAGGAATTTAAGCTGTGCAGCAAAAGGTCTGTTATCAGAGCAGAGAGACACACACTCCATCACCATGACAGAGCAGCTCTAGGTCACACAACAGATACCCCCCCAGTGGTTTGGTGGTTTTTTGTACATGCATTTCATTACCCTGGCATCCCAGATCTGCTGAATGCCTGGAATTGGTCACCTTAACTTCATATACAGAAGACTGTTACTGTCAGTGTCAGGCTCCTGGTAAGACAAGAAGTATTCAAGAGGAGGCAAAGGCCAAATCTATCTTTTTTTGGTTGGTTGGTTGTTTTTTTTGGGAATGTTTTTGGTTTTGTTATCAGTCAGACTGCACTGTTTCATAGTAATTTGATATTACTAACACTGCCAGACTCCTTACCTGATAAGATAAACCACAGAGGGCAATTCCGTTTGCACTTCAAATTTCATTCAGTATTAGAAGAACCTGAATAAAACAAAGCCACGTAACTGTTATCTTTAATTCAATCATGAAAATCTAATATCCATTTTGGATGAAAGACAAGCAGATCTAGAGTATAAACTATCCAAGTTTAAAAGCCTGCTCTACAAAATATATAGAAGGTCTCATAACCTAATGTAAATTAAGCAAAGTCGAACATGAACACACACATCTCCACTAGCTGTCAAGTACAGAAATCACAGGCATGGAGACTGTAGAACTAAAAGGTGAAGTCGGTAAAACTTATGACTCTCTCCTAATTTCTTACTTCCTGATCCTTGTATCTTCAATACTCTGCCCCAGAAACTTCACTCAACTTAAAACCTTTCATTAAAAATATTTGAGAAAATCTTTGCCAAAACTAGGAAGGCTAGAAATTAAATTTGAAAATACAAAGAAAGGACTGATCTTAGTGCAATAAAATGTCTCCAGAAGGTATATCTTCAGCTAATCAAATGTGAGATCCATGGCGAAAGTGAGAGACTTAGAAACAGTGCAGATATATCACTCTTATCAAAACCAGCTTTTGTTCATCATGGTGTAAGGAGAAATCTTTCAGCACGAAATTTCAGCATAAGAAATCTGTACACGCTTTATGTTTTAAAGGCTGATCAAGAAGCCTGATGATAAAGTGATCAATAAACATAGATATCATAAACATAAACCCAAAATGGGGAATTCAAGTCAAAGAACCATTTCTGTGTATTTTGAGTCACATAATCATCAAGTGAAACTCTCATATAAGGCACTTAAAGGCTACTTTTGCTAACCCCAAGCTGCAGACACTTTAGTAAGTGTCTGTTTACAAAACAATATACTTGCTACTGCTGTCAGGACAGTTTTGCTGTGCACTTTGTCATCATTATATGCATGAAGCAATTGAAGGTTTTAATTTTATGTTTTCTGAAAAAGTTAGAATTCTTTCACTTCAAAATAGAACACCTGAGGGGAAAAAATCAGTCAATATGTTTATTAACATGCAAGTTTCGGCAGCTATTGTTGTTTTATTGATACCAACAGCACTGTTATACATTTTGCCCCTTACTCTGTGTGTGGCGAGATACATGGAAAACCTCTTGAGTAAAGTCTATCAACAAGATTTCTGTTAGCAAGCAGGAAATAAAATTGACTCCAAATGCATGAAGATTGTTTTTTTACTTAAACAAGAGCAGAGACTGATTATTCAAGTCAGTGTTATAGGAAAGCTGATATTCACTGCCAACTAGGTGCTATGAGTTGTTCCAGAGGATTGAAGGGAACAGGAGCATTTACTGAGTTTCATTGTTTCCAGAAGGAAATTTAGAAAAGGCACTGACTAAGGCCAGTTGCATACAAATACTAGTTACTGACTCAGGAGCTTATGTGGAATACGAGAAATCAACCTTCAAGTTCCAACTCAGATATAAATTGCTGAGTTTGGGAGTCTTCTAAACAATTTGGTTTCACTTGCCATCTTGCTATTGCAGTTGGCATAGCATTCAAGTGTGCACATATATGTGTCTACCCGTGACGAGAGGAAGAGAGTAACTTTATTTTCAGAATTTAAAAGGGTACATTTTTAACTGGATGGTTATCAATTTTGTTTACTATGGAACAAGAAAGGTGTGAGGAAAGAAATATTAGCTTTACCATGACCTAAAGTAGGCAATGCGTGCAGTTCATCATCACCCACAGTAGCTCTCACTCTAACGCAGAAGAGCAGAACTTGTTGAACGCACTTGGTCACACAGTCCCACTGCTGAAATAGTGGCTGCCTCCTCCAGGAGGCACTTGGAGGCCTCCAGGGCTTAAAGTCTGCAGTGATCATCTAAGAAGTTGCCCTGGCAGCCTAGAGAGCCTAAGGTAGGGGAAGAACCATGCCAAATCTGTTACTATTCTAGACTGGCTGTTTCCTGTTCACTCTAACCTCAGTAAAGAATCACTAATAGATTGCATGGCAAGAACTCCATTTATGCATTAGATTTTGTGTGGTTGTCAAAATAACATTCAAGGTTTGAAAAAACTACATGAGAATTACTAGATGTTCTTAGAAGAAAGAAGTGAAGGCAGCACTGAAGATCTTTGAACCAGCTGGATTATATGGGAGAAGATAGTGGGATGTTAGCTTTTGCACTGAGACATTTTGATTTCTAAATTGTTGGTAATTGTAACTAAAGAGAAGAAAAAGATTTATATTTGTCTCCCGAAAAAGAGGACCAATAACTTTTCATAGGAGAGGAAAATATAGTATTTGAGTCAAATCTACAGGTGAATCTGCAGAAGATGGAAAATACACGCTAACATTCATGCCCCTAAAATGGAGTCTGGTAATCGGGGCATCCACAATCTATCTGCTGGACACATAGAAGGAAAGAGTTCAGTAAGGATCATTTTATTTCTGTCACACGTCAGGTTTTCTAAACCTTTACAAGTGCTATTTCATATTTCACAGATAAGTATTGCTTATTCTTGCTGTAATGTGGGTTGAATGAAAGGGGATTTCAGGGTAAAGGACAATTTCAGGGTAAACAACTAACATCAAGGCATCATTTCTATGCAGTAGAAATTCTTGTAACGACAGATCTGCATTGCTCCTGTGACACCTGTCACTTCAGCTCTCGGAGAACGGATTGGCACAAGGAGACAACTTGCAGGTTGACATATTAAAAATCCTACATGGAGAGCCAAATCAGCTCATCTAAAACAAATATCTATAACTGGTCAGCTGAATATTTCCTCGTACTGCCCAGACCATATTTCCATTGACTACAATGAGAGCTTGGGTGCTTTGCAGACAGAGAAACAAAATTACATCCTAATGTGCATTGCATAGACACTCCGAGGAGCTGACATAACAAGCAAGGTTCAAGAGGAAGAGCTTTCTTTCAGAGCCAGCATTTGCTAAAAAATCTTTCAGGCACTGGCAAAGTGCTTTGTGATGAATATCAGTGAAGTCCAAGTGCCTTAAGTGACTATAAAAGTGCAAACAAGCACAAGTCTACGTAAATTAAATACGGCACAGAAAGCCTGGAGCTGGTGGTGACCAAGTCTCTTAAAGAAACCGAAGAAGTTTACTGACTTCAGCATTGCTGGGTCTGAGCCAGCCAGCCTTTCATTCTAGAAGGGTGCACTAGTGTGACTACAGTGCCACCGTAACACTACACTGTTTCTCTGAGCTTCAGTTTTGTATTTCTACCTGGCACGGCACTGCACTACACAGGCACGTCAGTTTGGAGACCTTTAGCTCCACTGTGATTTATGAGCATGTTCTGTTTCTGTCAGAAAGTGGGCACCAAAAAAGTGAAAGTTTGAAAGTTCTGAGCAGCCAATTCAGCCATAGCCAAGCTAGGAGATTCTTTTCCTGTGTCAGGAGGAGCATGTCTAATGTGCTGAAGAATGCAGGCCAGGAGAAGCCAATATTAATCTAATCAGCCGACTGTAGCCAACAGCCATAGTTAGAAACCAAGACAATGTACTGATCTATCTGAATAAGAAAACTGCCTCTTAAGAGAATAGACTTAATTTACTGCTACTTGAATTTTACTGCATTGTTGAAGAACTTAAATATCCATTTAAATAAAGATGGAACTTCATCTCCCCTTCTTTAAACCATCTGACTGTTGAATAAAAGAGGAACATTTCCTTCTCTTTCCTCTGGGAGTGATATCTAGGCCAAGTATCTCTTGGCACTGTAGAGGTTCCTCAGCATGAGCATCAATTCCCCTCAGTCTCCACTGTGCAACCTTTTTGACTGGATGAGTCACTGCACACATACATGCATCCAGACTGCAAATGACTCTCTTTACAAATCTTGGGAGTGGGCTGTACACAGCAGCCTCTCTGTTTCTGACCCTGTGCAATATGTCATGCAGCCTGTAGGTATTCCAGATCTACTGATCAAATACAGAAAGATTCTTATTGTAAAAGAATCAGGAGTTACCAGATAAACACAGATTAGTTTTGTATATATACATATCTGGTAGTTGTAAAAAATTCTGCATTTAAAGCACATATGCTACAGCTTCCCAGAAAGTGCAAGCACCACAGCATATATGGCTACTTGACATACAGTACATTCCTTCCATTCTTATGCCAGATGATGGAGTATGGGTAGAGCAGAGAAACCCCAAGGGAAATGATTTCTGTAAATAAGCTAGTCTTGTCACTAGGACAGATTTTCTGCAGTACTTTCCCTCTAAAGAATGAACATCTCATATTCCAAATGGGAGGTTACTTAGAATTTAGGTGTATCTATACCTGTCTTCTGACCTTATGGTTCTAGCCTGAAGTGTCTGGTTTATATTGCACAGACATTACTGTAGGATATGTTGTATAAATTTCCAGGTACAAATCTTTCTAGCCTAAATTCCTAGGCTAACAGTAGTCACTCCATCACCACTTGTGTCTTCCAAGCATGTCTCCCAATATGCTTGTGAACATATTGTCAAATTTCAGCTTAGCTTGATTTTGAGGAGCAGTGGCCACAGAGCTAAAGGTCCTATAAATTTTGAAAAATGTTGTAGATGATAAGATTTAGGAAAACGCTTAATCATAAGCAAATTTTTTAGGAGAAAAAACAGTGTCTTTAAACGCAGCAAACTCAGAGTATGCAGCCAAGTGGAAGACAAATCCAAAGGAAATGAAACTCTTTTTGTTCTAATACTATGCTAGGATAACCAGCTAATGACATTGACACTGTTGAGGACAGAGATGGCAGGAGTCTGCAAACATCATCTAGCAAGTAGCAAGATTCTGTGATGGAGGAGTTGGTTGTTTGATGAGTTTAAATGTTGCAGTTCATTTCAATTCACCACAGTAAGTAGCAATTTTTTTAATATAAAAAGCAGAGTTAAATGCTGCATTCCAGTTCCAGCCAAACTCCTATTTACTTTGACAACTGAAACAGAGAAGACTTAGTTCTTGTGTGGTCTAGTGTTATTTAAGTAGGATGTTGTGCCACTTTCTCACAAGCCAGAATGATCATTTGAACACAAAAGTAAAAATAATGGTCAGCTTATCTGCAGAGGCCAGGGAAAGAATTTGGGGGAAAAAAAAAAAAAAAAGAGGAAAATGAGGAAGTCATTGCAAACATTAATTCAGGGAAGAATTTTCTGACAAACCAAATGCTGGTACATTTTTATTTTAAGCACAATGAAAACACCTCACCTCTATGCTTGATCCCTCTCATATTAACTCCGGTATCTGCCAGACTAGGACATGAATGCAGTATATGGGAAAATCTGCAGTCATGATGCATTTTTGTTTTACACTGTCACATAATGGTGCTGACCCAGAGTAGGTCATTACTTTGAGATTTAGGCAACATGTTTTCTGTTTAGCTTGGGATCCCAAAGCAGCAGGGCTACTGAGGGACAGCAGATCCCAGTGCTGCCTGCTAATTAGGAGCCCTACAAATGTAGGTCACAAAAACAAAAGCAAAGCTTTTCCGGGAGAAGACAAACGTGTGATTTGTGAATGAAAAGCCAGGAAGTTTTAAAAGTGAAATAGAAGTAAATTCAATCAGGCTCTTCTTACAAATGAAAGCAATGAAAACTCTTGGCTTTTAGCACTTGAAGAGTGGAGAATATTTTGTTAACCCTTTGTTCTTTCAGATAAACTGAAACTGTAGTCAGTTAACATTATAGGTATCTTTTCCAGCACTTATGAGAGTGAGGAATTTGTTTTAGAAATATCAAACCATCACATGGCCAATTATTATATAGAAGTAACAGGAAAAAAGTGTTATAATAGCCTTCTGTTCTCATAGTTGACATTAAACTAGACTTTGCTAAGTACAGCTGTAGTCTTTCTCCCTTACTTAGTACCAGACACACTTCAAACCTGTCGCTTCTTCGTTATGTAGGTTCTTCAAATTTGCTTTAATTTTGGAATATGTTTTTTGGTTAGTTAAGCATTTTCACATTTGAAGATCCTTCATTGGGGGAAACATGGGGGTTTGTTTTTAATCAAAATATAATGTCTCCACTAAGATGCAATTATTCTTCCCTTTAGAGAGAGTGATTATACGCCCTCACAGACAATAAAAAGGATTATAGAAAAGAGTTTACAGCAGTACAGATCAAAAACACACATGCTGAATAACTGTTTGTTATTAAAAATCTGACATTCTATCTTTCCTCTTACTGAAGTCAATGTAAGGGTCTTTTCTCTTAATTTATATGTAGACTGGTTTACCAAGCCTTCCCAGTAAATAACATTTCTGACCATGATGAATGTCATGACTAAAAACCAAGGCACAGTAGGATTTGCATTTGTTCTGCAATAACAATGCACTTGAATGAGAATTTAGGGTATCTAAGTCAGAGACACCTCCTGCTCTAGCTCTTTCTTTTTGCTGATCAGAATTTTTCTGTAAATATCCATTAAGTACAATTCTTTTCCACCTTCCTAAATTTAACGAATTCTTGCTTTTTGTCATCTTAGCAAAGTGGCATAGAATAGAATTCTAAAAATACTCTTACTGTCATCACTCTTTACCACAACTCTAGATTTAAGAAATTGTTTTTCTGAATTCCTTTCCCTCATCTGTTTAGTTGCAAAATATAATTTTAAATTATAACCATGAAAAACCACTGATAGGTCTATCACAGAGACTGCAGTAAGCCTCTCTCTCACATTAGTTTCCCCAATAGCTTAAAATATTCAGTCAGAATATCATCTATTTTATCAGTATATAAAAAGAAAAACTTGGCAACTAGACACTTAAATACCTAAAAATCCCACCCCTTAACCTTTATTTCCTATTAAGACAGTAATTTAACATCCAAATTACTTCATAGTCTTTTCTAAAGCCCAGTATTTATGGTTTGCAACACAAGACAACTGGATTGCATTCTGTGCTACACCACAGCTTCTGATCTTGGGAAAACTTCCAAATTCCACAAATTAGTACTTAAATTCTGCCTAAGTCCAGAATTGTGACTTTCAAACCCCACTGCTCAACTGCTGCCAACTCTGGAGGCATACGCTCAGCCTCAGCCCCCAAGACCTAAATTATAACCATGGAATTGGGCTCTGTACAGAATGCAATAGAAGACATATTGCTGTTTGGGGTTTTTTTGTTGTTTTTTTTTAACTGATTCAAAGGAGATAATTTACTTTATTCAATGTCCCCTTAGATTAAAGCTTTCATACTGCAGAAAAGTACCTTATTCCTTAAAAATGCCCGAGTACAATACTCTTACAAAAATGGTATCTTGTCCATTACCCCCATCAAATGACCTGAGAAATTCCTCTGGACCATAGGGAGGAACATGCTTAGTTCTTTTTAATTATGCATCTGTAACATATTCCCTGCTCCACCCACAAAATTTGCCTTTATAAAGAGCTTTTATCATGCTAATGAGATATACACAATACTTTCCTTCATGTTTAGAGAATCAGAGGCATATAATATTGCCTTGAAGTCTGATTCTGATCTGTAATATATAGATAAATTATTTGAGACACTGTGAGATCACAAACAGCTGTACTGACAGACACAGCAGAGGTGGCAATTTTTTTTCTGAAGAAAGTAGCAAACAATTACGATGTGTAGGTCAGGAGCATCATCAACAGAAGAAACTAGGGATGTAAATAAAAGTCCACTAGATAAAAGAGAAGGATGGAATTAGGCTAAGACTCTAATATTTGAGAGGGTGTTTACTGTAGTACAAATATATATATTCCCTAATCCCAAAACCAAAGTTGTTTTGCCAAGATTTGGGATACACAGAACAAGAAATTTATTTGAATTATGAAATTTACTTAGCACAAATTTTTAGTAGTAAATAATGCTATAGGCCTGTAGATAAATCTATATGGTAAACTACAAGGAATATTTTTGCCTTCTGGCTTTAAAATGGAAGCAAAATTATTTTCAAATGTTAACAAAAAAGGTAACTATATATCCTTATGTTATAGGAATGCTACGCAAATAGACACCTAATGTTATAAGGGTAATACAGAAGATGCTTTCATTTGCAGAGGAAAAATTGCTGGGGGGGGAAGGAACAAAAAAAATCTCTTTTTAATATAGTTCAATATGCAACACGCAACACAGCAGAGCACTAAGGGGAAAAATAATTCAGGCTTGGAGTTTTGGGGCATTTTAATTGTGTAATGTATTTTGAAACAAAGTAACAGGTTTTAAATGAGCAACTAGTAACAGAAAGCATTTTGAAGAATTAAAGTACATGGGTAACACCTTTTAAGTTTTTCTCTGGAAATTTTTACCATTCATTCTGTGCAAAAATATTTCTCCTGAGAAGTCTGACCTTATTTTTCCTCCCCTTTCTCTCCCCCACATTCTCATTTTTTCTCAGACCAGACCAAGGAAAATGTTATCCTTTTTCCCTCCCAGATGCTCACCCATCTCTCTCTTGTCCTTTGCTTTGATCTGTTACTAACCTCTTCAATCATTGCTTAACCACAGAGCTGCTACTTCTTTTGAACTCTAAGTTGAAAATAAACTGATGTACAGATTGGACTTTGGTGAACCACTTGTTTTGTTGGAGATTAATTTTGGATCTTCTGGTAGTCTAACTGGGTTTTTGTTTTCCCTTCTTAGATTTCAATCAGGATGTGATCTCTTATGAGAGAATCCCTTAAAAATGTAAACTTGTAATTGATCTAAACTGAGGTAAATGATGAAAAGACATTTTTGCTGTATTGCTGTATTTCACCATGATTCAAAGCTTCATTTCTATGTGAAGAAATATTTTAAATTCTGTAATATAATTACACAAGTTAGCGTCCTCTGTTTGAGGTAAAAGATGCCTATCAATATCTCCTAAATATCCTCATAGCCTCTAAACCATGAGTACCCATCCCAAAACCTTCCTCATTCCTCTGTTCAAAAATCCTCTAGAGGCTGAGATGAGTATAGTTTTCAGAAATGAGGTATTCAAGTCCTTTGACCTTCAACAGAAGACAAACGAGAATTACATCTGTCATTGGCTTTGAATTGTCATCAGAATACATAGGAGAAAAAAATTGCCACAAAAAGATAATTTCTTTTCCATCTTGCTTTATTCTTCTTCCTCACTGACTAATGCAGTATTTTGGCAGTTTATTTCTGTCATAGTCATATAAGAGTTTGTTTCTCAATATCTTTTTATTTGTTTCTTGTCTCATTCAGTTGTCCCTTGGTCCTCAGTTCAGGAAGTATCTCTTTCAAGGAACTTATCTAACCACTGAAGTTACACATGAACTAATTAAAGTCCATTAGAAGTATGTACTAAATAACTCCCCCAGACACTCTGGTATTCTATCATGGAGTGTTGTGCTAAACCTGAACATTTCTTCCTATATCACAGGGATATACCATTTTCATTTTTTAATTTAGTGTCCATATTTAAATATGTCGTCCAGACAGAGACCATAAGATTTCTAGAAAACAAAAAATTACAAGTATTACAAATTTGCTTAAATAAACATGTATAAAAATATAAATTGAATAAAAAAAATTACTAAAACTCAACAGAAAGTTTTCAAATATCAAATAGTATAATTTTTTGTGATTTCAGTGTTAAAACATGACGATAATTGTCTTAACTAGACATGCAAAATGACTGTAACCTCACCTTCTAGTCTGCTCAGATATTTTCTCTTACAATTGAGATTTTGTAAATATGCTGTCCTAATAACTCAAACTTTTAGTCAGCTCTTAAATTTGTAAAGAGATGATTCCATCAAACTCAGTTAGAATGTCTTTCCTAGTGTCAGCTGAAGATGATATTGCTAAAATTTCTTGACTGTGATGTCCATATTGACAACTTCTCAAGAAGAGATTAGGAAGCTTAAAGGATCATTCCTTAGGAGTTCCTACCATTGACATAACCTTGCTCACACCATTGATTATATTTTTTTTAATATATTTTTTCACCCAATTAAATATATTTCACTTAAGGTGCATTTGTATAGAAATGATTATTGCAAGAGTGCCTTTTGACGCAAGTTCTTTAAAGACATCCTTTTTAGTTTTACTACAGAAGGCCAAAGGAAAGCTCTTTGATACATCAAATTCATTTACTTCATCATTGTTTTTGCTTACCACTGGTTCAGAGAGCATTTTTAATAAAGTTTTTCCACACTCTAGCATCATGTAGAACAGTTCTTTTAGCTGTAAACATTTACAGGTACCTCCTCACAGAAGCATAAAGTCCCTTCCAACTGAATGCTAATCGATGGCCTGGCCTCACAGGATGATGAGCTGTTATGCCAGACATTTAGTAATTCTGCTCTTAACAAATAAATAAATAGCTCTGAATTCCCATGAACTCTTAAGCATGACTAGGTGTCTGCATCTCTAAGAATTATACTACTTTCTCTAAATAAAAATTTCTCATGAGCAGCATTTTGACTCTGCAAAGGGTCCCTCGTGTCCTGTATTGGTAAATAATTAAGAAATAAGGACTGTGATAATTTAGTTTTGTTTGCTGGATATGTGCCTTTGATATCACAATAGCATTAGACTGTCATTTCATTGATCATATATATTAGCCTTCAACCTTCTGTGAAAGAAAAAAAGGCAGACATGAATGGTTATGTTTGTCAAAGTCTGAAAAATTACTAGATCCTTCTGGGAAAAGTGTGTCAGTTCCTATACAGTTATATGTCACCATATATATGGTAGACTTTTAGGTGAGAAAAGAATTCCTCTGCTGACAGTTATTAACCATTAAATCTCCAAGCAGAGGAGCTTAAGTGCTAAAATATCTTACAAACAGGCAACCAATTATCTCAGGTCAGAAAATGAGTCAATCTCAATTCTAGCTAGTGAGGCAGTTTAGAAATTGTCTCTATCACCTCATGTTCCTTCCCTGTGGCCCATTTGGATGTTTCCTCTCACAAAGATTTCAAACGAAATGAAAGTATAGAGGGAATTTACATCCATCCATTCAGGCCAAAAATTTCCTTTGCTCTTACTCCAGAGATCCTGAATTAGGCAGCTACAGAATCCTACTGCGTCTTTGGTCTGTTCTTTACTTAGAGCCCCCATTTTAGCTATAAAATTTTCATTTTCCTATGAAGCTTTTCCCACTCCACTACTAAGCCTGCTTTTTCAGAAGTGGTCTGTCTTTTCTTCAGTCTTTTACCCTGGTATTTGATACTTGACTCCTTAATTAAGTCTGCCAGAGTAGCCGATGGGTTTTTTAACCACTTCTGTGTTGCTATAGTATTGGATCTCATCAAGTCAAGGTTCAATGCCAGTAAAAGTTCTCCTTGATCTGATATCAAGTAGAAATTGAGTACATAAATTTACAATAAAATACAATAAGTTTGTTATGCCTCCACACAGCTCTGTAAACTTGGTGTATGAAACCTGTGTTGCTAAACCAATATGCTAAAGGGGATGAAGACTGCTGGTACATCAGCTACTATTCTCAGAGTCATCTCTGTAGAGTCAAGGCACCTCCCATTAGGCAAAGGTATTGTGACCCTGATTCCAGGATGACTGAAATAATAAAAAATTACCAATTCTTAGAATCTCTGTGCTTTGGGATGGACTTTCCATTGCGTTGGGCCAACATTATACTGATATGAAGATAGAGGAGTCTTTGCTGACATGGCACTAATATAATGGAGTAAAAAAATAAGAAACATAAAAGAAGAGACTATGCAAATCTTAATACTGTCACAGACACAGGAGAAGTGAGAGCGTATTGCAAACCAGAGCCTTCATAGGCAGACACCGAAAAAAATCCCCAACAAGTACTGAAACCAGCCAACCTAACTACCAAAATTGTACCTTAATATTAGTAAAGAATATAGACAACTCAGCTGTTAAAAATAAGTCATGCAGTAAATCCATCTAGACTGTATCACTATTTGAACCCCATGCCATTTTTCCTACATAGTAAGAAAGGTACAGCACTACAGTGGGGCATGAGATAACTGTCACAAGAATGGATCAGGAGTACATTCAGACAACTAATAGAAAGAAAATAACAAGTTGCTCTACCTAATTTTGCTGCAGTCCACAGGATTGCAGGTAGATTACCTCCCCTTGATCATTTCAGAAGTGATAACTTTGTGCTGACATAATCCCAAAGGAATACATAGCAATACCATTTCTACTAAATTTCCTGACCATAATTTGCTAAACTAGCTAATCAGAAAATATCTTGTAACTTGTGGCTATTTATAACTAACAAAACTCTTAATTAAAATAAAGAAATACAGAAAAGAATGGACAGGTTTTCAAGTATCTCATGAATGAAAACAATTATTACTGAAATGTTTAGCAAAATTATTTTCATTTTTAGAGGTTTCATAAAAAAGGAGCGATAATTTTAACCAAAAATAAAAAGCTGTGCATCCAGCTGAAGTAAACAAAAAATCAGGACTCATTGCATGCTTAAATGTCAACCGTAAATCTGAGAAATCAAATAGTCACTTCTGCATACCTTGATAAATCTCTTGATAGAGAGGGATTGGTGCATTTAAGTAGCCTAAAGAAATAGTAGGATTCGATGTGAAACTGGAAATGCCATGGTTAACATGATAGTTTTTCACAGATTGGTAAGATCCATCTTGTAAAATGATTCTTATCTCCTGCTACACCAAATACTTTAAACTACCACTGAGGTTAGTGAATTAAAGTTAGTCAATATACTGTGAGGTGTCCAGCATGTTAAGGATATAAAAGCCTGTAATATGTATCTGTTACTATCAGCCTTTCTGTTTGAAGCTCACATGATTTCAGTGCAGTATCAGTTCTCTCCCATCTCTTTTCCCAGATTTGTTTTCAGAGAATAAAAATAAATCTTTAGGATCACTACAGAGCTCATATTTACTTGTAAAGAAATAGCTTAGATGAGGCCATATTTTAAATTTGGCATTAGCTCTAGACTTGACTCAGAGTTACTGCAAGAACCTTGCTTACAGGGATGACAGCAAATGATTCACACAGTGCTGTTTTGTTGATCCAGCTGTAGGGCTGAATTAGACAACAGACTTCTAGAAAGACAGAAATATATAATTTTACAGACAGAGACTGACATGCCTTGGATCCACCAAGATGACTCACATTCTTGCAGTGAGAAGTAACCCTTGTCTTAGTTCACAAATTAGCAATGATTAATCAAGCATAAAAAAGGCTGGAATTACTATGGCAAAGTACATTCCAAATTAAACATAAATTCTCCCAAAAATACTTGCGAGCTTTTTAATATATTCATATCTGTTATGGTTCATTCAACCTGCATCCTACCACTATTGTACTTGCTTGTCACAGAATGTTACTGCAATAAATGATAGCAGAAATTTAATTTAAAATTAATATTTCTAAGGCCTTGAACACATTTGACTCCAAATTTCCACGTCAGCTTTAGGTTTAGAAATTACTCAGAAAAATGCTTATTCTTTTAACCACTCTTCTTCAATTTTATTTTATGTTACATCCGGTTTTGTATCTTCCCCTGCTCTTACGTTGAACAGATTAGAAATGTGTAAATTTGTTCGTTATAAATCTTGAGACCATCCATCAAAACTGAAACCAATTTATTAAACAATAACCAATAGCAACATATATGAGTTTTCTGTACCTCTGGCTGAAAAACACCACCTTGATGATTTCTGTGACCAGAAAACATAGTTCAGAGATCACGTCAGGATCAACCCATAGAGATAATAAGACTGGGAAGGAGGGAGAAGTGAAAATCATTGCATTTTTGCAGGCAGATAAACACAAGGAAACTACAATCTTAGCTACAGGCAGATGGTTTCATAGATTCATGTTCAACAGGAGAAAAATTAGCTGTTTGTCAGGGAAGATATATACTGTGAATTATTCACTCAGCTCAGTAAAAAGCAGGGTCATGGTAGAACAAAATAATACATTGATTTTTCCTTACAAAAAGGCAAGAATGTGAACTGCTAGTGCAGGTATTCATTTGAACTGCTATACAAAGCCCAGGGACCAGCTGCCTGCCTCTCTGATTAGGTTTCATTCTCACTCCCCAAGTGCCCGATACCAGGTCCACAGTTCTCAGTCTGCTGACACTCAAGCCCTGTCTAAGCCTTAGAGGTGCTTAAAATCAATTTGTTCCTCCGTTTCAGTGCAGAAAGTTCCTGAGGACTGGCATATCACTTACTCAGAGGTGCGTTGGCTGAGTGGATAAAGCTTCTACACTCCAGTGCAAGCTGATAAAAGGCACGAGGCAACTAAACCTACCCTTACTCCTCAGAGGAGCCTGATCCATTAGACATGCTCAGGTCATAAACTGATTTCCACACAATAGCCTAACAGAATAGACTAATATTTGTGGGAAAGCCACATTTTTTACTTTTTTTGCCCTGTGGTAGATTTGAATCTGCAGATCCCATTTTTAAGAAGGTATTCTTACTGCAGGGCTATGGAATAGATCAAGATGAAGACTAGTCCCTACCCCTGGAGTTATTGAAGGTGTGATGCTGAGTAGAAGAGAAAGTGAGACTCAGGGCACTGGAGCAAGACTGGTCCAGATGGGGATTTACCCAGGACAGGTACAATGTCTTCATTTTTAGTAGCATAGATTTAGGTTCGCAGAGTGGATTATATTAAAAGACTCTAGTTCCTGATAATGGGAAATCAGCACTTTCTGAACACTTTTCTCATTCACATTCCCTGCAAATTAGTAAATACCTTGGACACTGTTGCTGCTATTCTCTCAGGCCTTGATTTTCAATCTATGAAGCCTTATATGGTTTTTGACACTTTGTATACCTGTTATCTATGGTAGGCAGGTGCCATTATCATAATTCATTATCTGGTTCTCAATTAAATCATTTACTCTTACAAGCACAAGATAAAAAGCAGTTTTGCCCCAGAGAAGCTCAGAAGAAATAAAAAGCATGAAGAGAAATGGTGGAGCCTGGCTCAGTGGCTCGCTGTGGGCTCAGCAGGAAAGCCCGCGTGAGAACCCCAAGACTGTGCCTTGCAATCTGGTATTTCAGTGTCTAGTATACATTTCTTCCCTTTTGCTTCCTTTGTTATGAACATTGTACAAAGATGTGCATTTACAGACTTTACAAGCAATAATTTCTAAGTTTTTCTTCATCTGTTGTCCTGGCAGACCTGTTTAAAATTTAAAAAATGGGAATAGTGAACTGTTTTAGTTTGGATTGGTGCTTTGTTGGGGGGTTTTTTGCATTATTTTTGCTAAAGAGAGTTGCATGATGTATTATATATTGTGTCACAAGCTGGACAAAATACTTGCAACACTGCATGAGTGAGGAGGGGGGGCTGTATAAAGACTTTATGCTACTTTGCATTATATTCCCACATAGACTTAAACTCTGGATTTCAAAGTATCTTTTCTGAGATGGTGATTAGAATTAGTACAGTGACAGCTAGCAGGAATTAAACTACATAACTTGAATTTTGGACATTGAAATTACATTTCTGACCACGTCCCAAAGGCCTGAAGACAGAAATGGTGGACTTGGGACATAGTTAATTTCCAGCGTATTTCAAAAGAAAAATCTATTAATGGCTAATATACGGTTATGCTTTTATGATCTTTAAGGTACATCAAAATATCATCTATTCTCATTTAAGATATACGAGACTCTAGTGAACCAGACATTTGGAACCTATACAAGCAGGCTACTGTTTGACCTAGTTTCATTACAGTCCTGAAACTGCCCATTACCCACTTAATGATGAGTAAGATGAAAAATTGAATCCAATCTACCTCGCAGGACTTGAAAAACCATCTAGACAAATCTTGTCCAAGAAAAACAACTCAAATTAATATGCCAGACTGTGAACTCCATTGTCTGAGGGAGGAGTTGGCACATTCATTTCTTCTGCCCCTTCCACAGGTGTCACCTCTCACTCTGTCCCAGATGTGGAGTAGATACTGGTGAGTTTGTACCTGAGCTCACCTCTGCTAAACTCATCAACATCTTTCTGCCAGAGTAGCTTTTCAGTCACATTTCAAAGAGCAGCAGCAGCAGCAGCAGTGGGGCTGTCATGCCCAGGTTAACAAGCTTTGCTTTCTCAGCAGTGTCTATTGACTTGGGCTTAATATTTCACTCACCATGATTGCTGTTTTCAAGGATAGCTCAGACTCTTATTAGTTAGAATAGCCTATGATATACATAGCTATACACTTAGGTATGAAATAGTACATTTAACTATGCTAAATCAAACTCTCTTCCTTTCACCAACATAAAGAAATAAAAACCCAGTACTTCAGATCCTCCTTAACTATCACCGTGTGATGGAAATGTGCTTTAAGTCTTGTTTAAAACACCAGAGAAACCAAGACTTAACACTGATGAGAAAAGATAGCTGATCCTGGATTTAGACTAGTATGATTGAGAGTAAAATTTGTTCCAGAGTGTAAAAAGAAAAATGCTCATTAGTGTGCATACAAAAACCACCACAGCAGAAAAATGCCAGCACTTACTGCAATACATCAGCTATTCCCATTAACATAATAACTAACCATTTCTGGATAGTATGATGCATGGCTGAACAGAATACTGCAAAATGTTAGCTTCCATCCACATGACTAAATTATTCTTCCCTCTCTTTATCAGCCTATCTCTCCTGATGTTTTATTGAATAATTTTAACATGGACAGTGAAAAAATAAAGAAATAAAGGCAAAGTTGTTTTGTATACAATACACGCATACATGAGTTGTACCGATCCTATATATAAATAAATGAAATAAAAATCAGCAACCAAACTGTTGGTTTCAGAGATATTCTCCAAAAGAAGTAACCTCTAACACTGCCCATTTTTGAGCAGAGTGATTCCAGACCGACTGAAAATCCCAGTCAAAGCACATAGTTTTGTAGTAGACTCATCTGGATAGTTTCTTAGCCAAAACAATTTCAACAAAAAGGCTGGTTCCAGACATACCGTATTAAATAACCTCTGAATTGGCAAAGAGTGATGCATACATTCCATCTGAGAGTCTGCTATGGGTCCGGTCAGTTGAGGTAATGTAAGTTCAGTTTCACAGCTAGAAACTATAACAATATTTTCAGCAAATAATTGTCAAAACAGTCCTTTTGTACATTCAGTGTTGAAGTATATACAAAAATCTGACAAGATAAAGAAAGAGTAATGCACTATTTCAGGCTCTTTAAACTTTTAGAAGCAAAACAGCAGAAAAGTGGGATGAGTGGTTACAGTGAAAGCACAAATAAATGTGAGTGTATAATTTTATTGGCAGACAGGAGTATATGGTCATCATCAAACAAGATCCTGGTTTTTTCCTCAATTATGTCATAGTTCACTGTAATTCCACTTTCTCTGTGGGAGTTACCGACAAGAATTAAAGCAGTCTGCAAACTATAAAATGGGAGAAGTCCTCATCTCCTCATCTTAAATTAGGTTTTACCTTCTCCTGGCCTTTTCCCGCACAACCATGGCACATTTCTTCTTACCTCTAGTTTGAGAGCCATTTCTGCAGGCAAAGCAGAGATGGATGGAGAAGTGCAAAGAGGGTTTCTTCCCTGCGGCAGGGTGTGAAGCTGTGGGCAAAACAGGAGCAGAGGGATGGCCATGTCTCCTGGAGCCCCCTGCACAGGCAGCAGGAGGGAGGGCAGAGGCTGAAAGGCAGGGATCTGGCCCAGCATCCTCTTCCTCTCCCGTCAGGATCCTTCTCTACATATTACTCTTGGCAAATACTCCACAACTCTGTCTTTCCCACCTCCATATTGTAATATTTTAAAATCTTAGCCCATCCTGTGATCTGCTGCATTCAGTGTGGTCACAAAGTTGGGCTTAATGGTAATGGTATATAAAACTTCTGAAACAAAGGAACTGCTGAAACTTGTAATGTTTACAGTGATTTCCAGTGAATATATGCCAAAACTTGTGTTAACATCTCCTACCACATATCCCTTTTCCCAGCATGATTCAAGATGAAGACAGTTTTAATTAATGGTCTGTTGTATATAAGTTTTCCTGGGTATTTGAAGAATTAGAAGGCTTGAGTACAAATACAATGCAATATTCCATATGCAAACATGCAAAATTTGCCCTGGCAGCCAAGAAAGCAAACCCCATCCTTGAGTGTATCAAATGCAGCACAACCAACTGGTCAAAAGCACCACCGTATTCAGTGTTGGTGCAGCCTCACTCAGAACCCTATGTGCAGTTTTGGGCCCCACAAGTTAAAAAGGATGTGAAGTCCTTGAATGCATTCAGAGGAGAGTAACAAAGCTGGTGAAAGGGCTGAAAGGAATGCCCTCTGAGGAGCAGCTGGGGAATCTGGACATGGGTAGTCTGGAGAAAGAGACGCTGAGGTATGACCTCATTGCTCTCTACAGATTCCTGAGAAGGGTAAGTGGAGGAGATGCTGATCTCTTCTGCATGATATCCATTGATAGGCCGCATGGGAATGTTTCAAAGCTACGTCAGGGAAGGTTTAGGCTGGACATAAGGAAGTGTTTCTTTTCCAGAGGGTGATCAAAGACTGGAGCAGGCTTCCTGGAGAAGTGGTCAATGCCCCAAGCCTGTAAGTGTTTGTCATTTGGACAATGCCCTTAAAAACACACTTTAATTCTTGGTCAGCCCTGAATTTGTCAGGCACTTGGACTTATTCTTGGTCCCTTTCAACTGAAATAATCAATTCTGTTCTATTACAGTAGTTCCCATCTACTTTGAATATTTTAACTATAAAATCAGCAGCATAACATTACCCTGAGGGCTATATTGCAACAGTACACAATCACACTCATGAATTAAATTATGCTGTAAATATATATGTGTGTGTATATATATATTTGATTTTTAAAGATTAAATCTATAGCCTACCACTTCCTACATCCACCAGAGAACACATAACACTTTTCCTGCAGTTCACCCAGAAAGAACTTCAGTTGAGCTAGTGATTTTCTTTAATCATCTCTTAAAAAAAAAATGTCTATAAATAGAGATTTTTTTTTAGGCAACGTACTAATAGAAAGAATTTCTGCATCGCTGATAACAAAATTTCACCTGCTTCTAATAATTCTTGCAGGTGGGTCCAGAGAGGTGAAACCAAAGGGACAGATTGCCTACTTGTCATAAGAGTTTTCCCCAGGGTTTGAAGTATGCACAAAGAATGAAGGAAGAGAATGAGGAAGAGCTCTGATGGACAGATTGGCATAGTGAATCTCAAGGGCAGCAAGTGCAACACACTGATTTGGGTTAATGTAGTTGAGTGAATTCGAACTAGCATAGTTTGCATGGCATAGGTAGCATGTCTACTCATGTGAAAACATGTCCCTGTGCCTCTAGAAGCAGAACCGAGGTGGGTTCAGTTCACGCCTTGCCTACTGTGACCCCCACTTCCAAGGTTAATTGCTTCAGCACTGATTTTATTTCTACAAACTATCAAAATCAACTCTTCTTGTTACAAAGTCTTACACACAAAAAAAAAAAAAAAAAAAAAAGCCTAGGCCTAACCCAGACAAATCTAGAAGGATTACTGAAAAGACAGAGCAGAAAAAGACGCAGTTGTAAATTACAAGTGATGAATGCTGATTCTTCAGTGGCTCATGCTTTGTTTATGGTCAAAATCTGAAAAATAAATGTCTACAGCAATTGATATCTATCGGCAGAGAGGCACAGACAGATCACTCACAGACCAATTTGGCCGGCAAAATGTTGGCTTTATTAGAAGAAAGACTCTTTATATACTGTATATTACGCTCAGACGTGTGATTCTTCTTCACAAAGCATTGGATACATACGGAAAACATACTTTGTTGTCCGGTGTTAATTGGACCATAGCAGGTGTCCATAAGAGATGAGAAAACTTGTTCACCTGCCAAAAACTCCTCCTTGACCTTAGCAAAAAGCCTTCTTTGTTCTAACTTTAGAGCCTGTAGCCATGTTAGCCATGTAGTTGCTTTTTACTGTTCACACCCAGTTATGCCAAGGCAAGGCTTACAGAAATGCAAAGGAAATTGTTCACATATGATCTCTATTCTCCAACAGATATCTGTAATCAAAGTTAAGCTTCCAGAAGTGTTAGTGCTTTCAGTTTGGAGGTATAGATTTTACTACTTTTTGCAGATTTAGGATGGTTTCTATGTCTAGAAACCCGTAAATCTTTCAAATGCAAAATGTAACATGGTTCAGTTTATGCACCTCATCTGGTCTGATTTTATTGATATAAAGGATAGTTTCAGTGTGTCATAAGTGTCATCCTAATGCCCTTCAGAAATAATACCTGCGTCATGATGGCAGATATTAGAAACATTTTGGATGTTTTGATGTGTACAGAGCCCTTCAGTTCACCATGAAAATGGGGACGACAAAACCACAGAAATTTCAGTGAAATTTGCACAGGGGAAAAAGGATCCATAATGGCCTAAACTCATACACATCATAAAACCTCCATCCTTTCCTGACTGCTGTGTTTTCTTTCTAAATCGCAAACCGATAGGGACTGTCCCTCAACAGATGAATACCTTGACTAGAACATGAGAGATTGATCTCATTATGGACTGTAGATGTTAATGTAATACAATTTATGTAAATAAGTATGACTTTTTTTGCAGCCCTTTATTTAGGAATGTTGCATTAAATAGTTAATCACTGAATAAATCTACAAGCAATTGTGGAAGCAAAACAGAGTCTAAGACTTAACTTCCTTTATAGATAATCACCCTCGTGTTGGTAGATAGAGGTGTAACTTTCTCATTTGCTTTTCCCCTTCACTTTTCTCAGTGAAGTAGCTGTGGAAAGCAGCTGCACGGCTGGTGACCATCATAGTGATTACAGCAGTTTCCTTGTCAGTAGAAGCTACAGACTCACCCCCTTCAGGTTGCAGGGTTTCTAGGATGGTAATCAAACTGGTTGGCTCCCACAAGGATGGTAAATAATTGTTCCTGAATGAAAATAATAATAACTTTTAGATGTTGCTAGTCCAGCATGTCAGACACACTCTGAACATGCCTGATGGTGTCTCTGAACCTCTTAGTCAGAAGGTAGGTGCCAAAATGTACCAACTGTGAAATGCCCAGGCGGGCAGAGGGCAGACTTGGAGCTCCACAGTGGACTGATTTCAGGTGCTTCTAGAGAAACCAGCCAGGCTACTCTCACAGTCTTAGCTCCATCATGCTGTCCTGTTACCAGCCTTGATGCAGTCAGTAACCTGAACCTCAGTGTGGACCCCCAGTTTCTTTGCTTTTCTTACTGTCAATACACTGTAGTAAAACTAGATCTCAGTTGAGCTGGAATAATTTAAAAGATCCACATGCTAGCACAAGCTAATAGTAAGGGCTGTCTGAGTAATGGAAACATTGAGTAAATGCTTGCAGAGTGCTTTACCACTTCTCAGTCCATATAAGCCATAAACACCATGTGACTAGCATACAGTTTTCAGAATAGAGCTATATATTCCCATTGTCCTTGAAAATTGTTGCATTTAAGAGAGTTTTCTTCAACTGTCCTTGTGCTGAACTAGATGTCAAGGCTTCTGGCACTCCATCAAACCAGATAATCTATTTCCAAAGTAACAGTTCATTTAGCATTAAAATTGGCACTTAAGGATTGATATAAAATGTAAATTAAATGTAGGATATGAGTAAATGAAGCTACTCTTATACTTCAATTTTTGTATTGGTCCCAAGGTTGATATTTTTATCCAAATCATAAGTACTCTTTCTCCTTTTAAATGTATGGTTTTCAATTTCATTTGTTGCATTGCTTTCAAAACAGAGAAACATCACCTTCACTACCAATTCACATGAGAGTAATACCACTATCAATCACAGTGGCTTGGAAAGAGCTAGTAAGATTTCAAAGCTAAGGATAAAGATAAAAGAAATTAAATTAAGTAATGCTAGAATGAAGCAATCAAGATTAAATGTGTTCTCAGCTGTTGGGTTAACCAGTTCTAAGTTTTTATCAAACAAAAGGTTAAAGAAATGAACTCTTAACAGCAATTTACTTCAGTTTAATGTTTTTTTAAGCTCAAGCTCACAGCAGCTGAATTTCTTCTGTCATTAAAAAAAAAAGTGAAACACCTGACATTATCATGTCTAGTTAATGGCTCTCAAGAAGTTAGTTTAACACTCATGATGATCATGTCCAAACAGGGTTTGTAGTTTAATTAGAACCGTAAGAGTTTTGAAAATCCCATATAGTAAGCAAATTTATGGGCTAATGATTTAAAAACTGCTCAAAAGTCTTGAGCCTGAATTGAATTAATTATTTCAATGAATTAAATTAGACATAACTAAATTAAACTGAAAATAACAAAAATAATTCTTAAAACGTGAAAAAAGTCCAAAAAATGTTATCTGCTAAATGCTATCCTGGGGAAAAAAAAATTCAGTGGATGATGAGCGAATATTCTCAATGAAACTAGTGTAAATTCAAACCATGGTTTTTGTATCTAACAAGAACTTCCAATAGAAATGTGAGAGTACATGGCTCAATTCTTGTCAAAAATACGCAACATATTTTCCTGGGTAACTGTTAATTGCTTGGATTCCTTCACCCCCCAGCACCACCACAGCACTAAAGTTCTTGCTGGTGTGTTTTTGCCCTGCATTGTGAAACCAGAGATGGAGCGCCAGAGAGGGGTACACTTGGGTGATGGGCCTCATGATGAATGTACCTTGGTGACATCCAGAACAGTCTGTCACCTCCATGCCTTAGGGCTGCAGCAGGGCATCATGGTCGACTCCCCAGCAGGCAACACACAGCCCAGTGATGCCTGATGACCATGGTCTCTCTCCTGCTCCTCAACACATTTGTGTGGGCAGCTAATTCACAGACAGTGGAGCAGGGCTGCCAGTGGTCTGCCAAAAGGGAGAAGAGCAGCGCATAAGTTAAGACTGCCAGTATAAGCCTGGTATTGAAGTCATGTGGCGCGCGCAAGACTCAAGCACACAGTTTCTCCTGGGGTTTTCTTTAATGATCTCTCTCGAGAAAAGTAAAATAATTAACTGAAACCCATGAAATCTGAGTAGGGTAGCTAAACTGCAGTAAGCTTCAGTGTAGACATTCATCCTAGAATTATGTGCCTTAACCTGATTTCAGGCTTTTGTATATAGAGTGGACAGCTCAAAATTCAAGAGAGGTTCAAAATAATAAGTTGATGTTTCTTTCTTTGCCATCTATGGCAGGCTGGGCCATCCCCATCCATGACTTCTCTTTTCCATCCTCACTGTCAGTCCCCACGCTGTCCCATAGCTGGAAGATCTCTAGGTGTTTCTTCACCTGTAGCAGCACTGCTTATCCAGCTCATGCATTGTGCTCTAACATAGAAGATACTGCCTCATTCCCCAAACATAGTCCCACACACCCACCTCAGACTCCAGCTGCAACATCATGAAACAGACTGAAGAATAGATCAAATTAAAGACATAGCTCTTTGGGAGGGTAGAAAGGAAAAGGTACATGGTTGGCACACATGGGGAGAGGGGAGGAAGAGCAGGCAGCAATTTCACAGTGCCAACTGCACTGACAGGCACCTGATGTGTTTCTTCTACCACCTCACACCCACATCACACTAGGACTCATGTGATCATCTGGATCAGGAGTTGACCTGGCTAAAGAATAACCCTGTAAATGAGTAAATGTGAAAGATTTATGTTTAACCCATGTCACTTATCTAATCAAATTCTCTGCAATGCCCTGCAAATGGTTGTACTGAAAAAATGAGGGAGTGATGGAAGAGTGGAAATGAGTAACCTGAGGTATGAAGTAGTACAGGTTGCTTGTGCTGTATAACAGCTGAAATAAATGTAGGTCAAATGACACAGTAGCTTTTTCTTCTAAACTTTCACAAAGGAACATCTCACACTTTAAAAATATTAGGGAATTCAAAGAAATTGGAAAGTTTGTCTTGTTCACAAGAATTCACAAATAGACTGCAAAGAGAATCAAAAATTTTGTATCCTCAGTTTCCCTTTTTTACTCTCAAACTTGCCAGCACCACATTCTCGAATGCCTAAATCACATAATTTTCCTCTGAGCACCAAAAAAAGGTCTCCATTTGGTGCCTAAGTGGACGAGGCATGCTTGAGGAATGAGACCCCTGAGGATAGTGAGTGTCTGGTTGCTAATGTGCTTCTTCAGTTTTCAGCATATGCCAAGACAAGAAGGGAAGGAATGAGACAAGAATCTCAAATGCTATTTCTCCATGCAATACATTGTGCTGTAAGAATAATGCTGAGCTCACCTCCAGAATTCAAAGACCTTTCAATTTTCTTTCTCTGACTGATTTCATGGCTTTCTGGGCTTATTTTCAATACAAATCAGTGACAGACCCAATTTGCTTACTAGTTGCAAAAATGGATTTCAGAGTGAATTGTTGTAATAAGTGCCTTTCACAGAAAAATTCTTGGTGGCAAGGAAAAGGGGGAGGAAAGCTGAATCCACGTAAATGCTGTTGCATTAAAGAAAGGAGTAAAATTGAAACAAAATTTTATGACTGATCAGCCAAAATATAATCTAGAACCATTAAACATTTGTCTAATAAAGACAAGATTTGGAGCTTCTAAAAACAGTAGCATGAGAGTGTAAAATTCCTTAAATCAACAAAAATGAAGATTGTAAGTGCAGGAATGAGAATCAACCCTAAGAACCCAAAATTACATCCCAGAAAACTAAAGAATGAATGGATATAGAAAATGCTACCCAAAAAGTGAAGGCAAACCATGCCTGGGTGTGGAGGCTCTGGAGAGCAGTCCACCACATCCACATCTTGGAGGCAATGCATAAGGCTGCAACCAAGTGGTGGCAGTGATGGTGGTTGTAGAGATAGCTGAGATTTCAGAAGAATTTGTAACTTTTTTTTTTGCTTAGGAAGACTGCAAAATGCCTTCTCACAAGTGTTGTTATTTTTCCCTTCTGCAGTCAGAGGGAGTTGCAGAGAGAGAGCTGTGTTATCTCTCTCTGCTATGTCTGAGAGACATAACCCTTACAAACATGTACAGGGCCTCAGTAGCTTGAGAGAAGGCAGGAAAAGAAGACAAAAAGCCCTGGAGAGGGCGAGGCTTTGCCTTTTTCTCCCTGGGGCCTGATGCTTCTACAGCACTGTGAAGTTTTTGTAAGTCTTTCATGTTCTGGCCTTCTAAATAAACTTTTTGAATTCTTTCCACTGCCTCAGCATTTCTGGAGATGTCTGTGTATCTTACTTTATACTAGTAGTTTCCTCTTCGTCTTCAGCCCCAGCCCTAACATCTCAGTCTTCCCTCACCACTAACCCTTTTCCCATGGCATATCACCTGCCTCATCGTGCCACCATGGTTCCTTGAGGCCTATACTGTAAATGAGATCCTTGAAATATTCCTTTTAGAAAATAGTCTATTTTGGTGTTGCCTATTGGTCAGCTTGACTGTGTAGGGTAAGTTAGCTCAGTGGAACTTAGGGATGTGGTTTACTGGCGGACTTAGCAGAGCTGGATTAATGATTGGACTTTTCCAACCTAAATGATTCTGTGTTTCCATGACTTTTTGTGCTAATATTGTCCTTCAATATTCTAATTCCTTCACAGCCACAGGGTCTAATTTTGGAAAGGATCCCACTGAATATGCTTATGTCATACTTAACCCAGACATATGGTTAAGTACTTCCCTGATCAGGCATGTGCATGTGTGCTTTCTCAGACTGATGTCTTAGATTATAACTTATTTGCAAAATATATAATTAATGTTTTGGCATGTTTTGTGAGAACATGAATAAACTGATAAATAAATAAAGCCAAATATTTTTTCTGGTTTTGGGTAAAGAGAATTTTTTGGGCTAATTTTCAATTGCTAGGTTCTGAATACTTGGGTAATGAAAATTTTTTGGGCTAATTTTTTTTGCTAGGTTCTGAATACAGTTTAAGTGTATCTTTTAACCCCCTTTTTGGGGTTTAAAAAATAAATAGAATAGAAAGAAGTTAAAATGATCTTGCATATTTTTAAAGGTTATTAACTGTTGTTTGGTAACTAAGGGCAAAATATTGTCTCTGGCAACATATTTGTAGGAAGCACATGGCTGTTTTAGTATAACTGAAGGCCCTAGAGTTATGAAGTCTAAATAAATTCAATAGACTTGACATATTCCTCTTTTTTAGATTATTCAAATAATACAGATCCCATTTACATTCTGTCAGAGACCTTAACAGAAGGCTGTTAATTGTGACAAATTTTACAAAGCAATTCTTGATGTGCGTTTATGTCGGTTTTGTGCTTGTAGCTGTCATGGAGTGACTAATTCACAATAAAAGTTTTATTTGACAAATTTAGTATCTTTACTGTTTGTGGAATGTCTATGCAGTGAATTCAGTTTCATGAAAACAATCAATTATCCACCTTTTCCAGTAATCACTTTTATGAACGATTTAACTCTATAATCACTCGTGGACACTTGAAAATCATGTGTGTTCTGTAGACATGGTTACTCATATAAGTCAAGTGGGATCATTTCTCTCTGATATTTTTTGGAACATGGGAACATGTCTGGTGACAACTCTCCCACATGCACGTGTAAAATACGTTCCAGTGTCCTATGGGCATGCAGTTTTGAAATTCGCTTTTCATAAGCACTTATTTCAACTAAAAAAGTCTATTGAAACTTCCATAGGAAATTAATTTTGGGGGGGGAAAAGTATATATAATCCACCAAAAGGCTTGATAAAATTCATTATCAAATATTTGTTAAAATATTTAACATTACTTATCTTTCAACTATCTGGCCTGGACTTATCCAAATTCAGACACTTGAACAAGATGTGTCCACAGGTGGAACATCTGACCAGACTAGTTAATACAGACAGCTTTATCCCTTAGAAGTGACTCGTGTCACCTAAGGTCTGAGCTGCAGTCACGGGTTGCCTTTCCCTTCAAACCGAATGTATCGAGAGCCTGGGGCAATTAGGCCTCAAGATGAAATGGTTCAGACAGGTGCATGAAGTGCAGTGTCCAGGCTTTAAAGCAGCATCTAAACAGCTATGAGGGCTTAGTTTTCTACTGCTTTTTTCCTTGGCTAACTAGCTTTTTGATACCTGTCAAAAATGAAGCAACAGAAAAGGTTAGCATTTGGAGGCTTTTGTATAAGGAGGAGCTAGCCTATGAGCTAGCTGATTGTTTAGAATAAGTGTTTTTGAAGAGGAATCTAGATCAAAATATCTTAGAAAGGTCACCAGGCCAAAGGTGACTTTGGCTTATACTTCTTTTTCATGTGATCAGGCAACCTGCCATGTATTCATAATACAACAAAAATGCGTACACTCATTCTGAAGTACAGAAAGAGGGAAAAGGTAAAAATTATTGAATTTTTTGGGGGAAAAAAATAAGCCAACAGAGCTATATTCAAAGTAAGAAATGTAAGAGGAAGCAAATTTTTGAATGACTAAAAAAAGTATGGTGCCTCAAGTGCCTCATCTACCTTCAATATCCACTGGAAAAAGCCAAATCACAGAACACAAGAAGCATAAGAACTTCTTCAAACAGGAAGGTTGAGTGAATATTATACATCTCTACCCTCTCTTATACTTAATTAAGTATCCTTTTTCAGTCATGATCAGAGAGAAGACGTTGGTTAAACAGCCTTTTCATCTGGTCTGACATTTGTTTCTTATTAAAAAAATACTTTTAAAAAATTTGATAGAGTTTAGGTCAAAAAAATATTACAGGATTGCACCAAGGCCAACTCTCTTCTCACTAGAAGGATTTTCCTCATTTATCTAATGCAACTTTAAATATATTGTGCTGATCAATGTAGTTGTTCATTGGCTAAATGATCTACTTCATTGAACTGTAAAGTTCATACAGAAAGATTACTAATTCATATATGTATTGTTTATACTGCCTTTACTAAAGAAAGTATTCCAATTATCATTTAAATAATGGTATTTGATTTTAAAATGTACCAAATATGCAAATAGTGCTGTTCTGAGCTGAGCTATTATACTCCAAAGATCAAAAAATGGTAGGCCAATTGTGCTCCAATTTATAGCTGTGTGATGACAGCTGAGTCACTTGTGTAAGGAAAATTACTTTGTATTTACCCCAGTGCAACAGATAATCAGATGTGACCCACTGTAATGAATATCTCTGGGAAACTTTGACATGTTATCTTTGAAAATATGATACTCACTTACTGCTAGGAATGAATTGTTTAAATCACAAATTTGGGATATTATTTTCCTTGGGCTGTTGCACCTTCAGGACATAAACCTAGCTTTGAGAGAATTGCCAGCTATCTCAATTTTCAATAATGAGAGGAACTTCAATCTAGAAATCCATACAAAACATTGCAAATAAGCCATTAAGTAGAGAAAATGTGCTTTCATACAACACCCATTAAAAGAAAACTCTACTCCTTATGAGAAAATTTACAACACCCCAAATCAAAGCAACCCCCACCCTGCAGGAAAACTGTGAGGTCAGCAATTTAATACTTTGTTTTTCTTGATCTGTATGGCCACATATTAATAATGTCTGGGGGTAGGGGCATGTTAACTATGAAGGAATTTGGGATGTTTTCATTATTGCTGGGCAAATAACTCTTGAAAAGTAAGCATCTCTTTTATGCATAGATCAAGTGAACTTGGCAGCAGCAATGTCATTGATGCTAACAGTGTGTGACAGGAAACAAACCCATGTGACTGCTGTGTTTTGTAAGTCGAGCTCTTGTGTAAGATTCCGGTACATTCTTTTCCAGCTATTCTTTCAGAAATTTGAACTTTTAATTAAAAGGCAACATTGAAGCATGTCCAGCACTGACAGTCTTAATGCTGTTTCTTCTCCACATTAACATGCAAACCAGCTTCAGGCAGCATGCAAGGAGATACTGTATAATTAGCTTCATTGTCCATTATGAACAAATATGTGTTTTGGTGAGGGAGAGAATGTACTAGTGTTTTCTAATCAAATGATCAGGATTTTCAGCTCTTAGTAGTCATGTCATTTTCTCATAGACACTCTAATGACGATTTTATTTTATCAGTTGGAACAAAAGAGATGTATCAAATTAAGGTTGCTTGTAAGGATATACAAGCTAGCAGAAAACCAAATCAATTCATTTAAAAAACTAATTTGAAATACAACATTTATTAAAGTAAATATTTACCCAAATTATAGCCAAAAGCAAAATCCAAATAAATAGCCACATGCTGATCTCTGGAAAGATGAGCTATAATATGTGTCATATAATATGCATCAACCTAGAATCCATTTCAGTAATGAGCACAGAGCTTGATAATATATGTGTATCAGAGATCTTCAATAGTATGTAATGCTGATTTTTAATAGTAAAAACCTAAGGACTGATATGACATGACATGATATGTTTAATATACCAACTGGTTACTTCAGTGTTGGGTTTGAATTCTGAAATTAATTTGGCTGATAAATTAAAAACACATTATCTGTCATGAAGCAGAAATGGAAAACTAAAAGACATGTTTTTTAAGGAAGCTTAATTTTTATTTCCCCTGAGATTTAGAGGTGTATTTTATATGTTACATAAATAGTAAAACTCCTACTGAAAAAAAACCAAAACCACTATCAGTTTAATTTCTGAATTAAACAGCCTGTAATGGCAACATAAGACTATAGGATTAGATCTTGAGTTCCAGGCTCACAATATCCAGATTCTTCATTTCTATGGAACTAATAATAAAGGATAAAAATAGAATCTGTTCCTTCTCAGATTATTAAGTAATGTTACAGAACTGAATTTTCATAGTGCATTTCATAAGAAGCAACATGTGAAAACATATCCAATGCTTGTACAATTAAATCCTCAAGAAATAACCAGTCGCTTAAATATTGTGTTTTCACCTCCAAAGACTACAACCAATCTTGTGGAAATCAGTCTGGACATACACAAATTAATGTATCAAAGAAGTAGTAACTCAAAGCTATCACTATAGCCATGGAAGTTTTCAATTTTGCAGATAGTTTAATAAAAAACAATAGAAACAACCTAAAAGAGAATATTTGACAGGAAGACCATGGCCAGGTGCAAAATTATCTGTCTGTTTTATATGTCTGCATCACTAAGTCACCAGCCAAATGCTTTTTGTTAGATGTTCCCTCATGGACACAAAATTCGTACTCATTAGATATTTCTTCACCATCCAAACTTGCTCAAATGGTTGTTTCCCGTAGAAAGGAAACCTGTTACCTGGTTTAGTTCAATCTCTTCCTGAGCAAGATGGTGGATCCATTCCCTATTTTTCTTTTTGGGTTTCACCATTTAGCATTACTCCTTCCTCCAACCATCTGAAGGCTTTCTGAAAATTCGGCTCTAGGCACTGCAGATGACAGCAAAGACTTAATCAGAAGTGAAATTCTACTACATAAAAATGGTGTATCCAAAGCTTTTTCAGGTAAATGGCAGTCTTTGCAATGCTTTTGGCTGACGTGTAATGAAGGCTTACTGATTAACTACATGAAATGGAAGTTTACTTCAGATGTACCTACAGTTGCATTTCTTTCCTATATTACAGAATAAAGAGCATCTTTGAGCATCTGTTCTGTTATTACACCACCACTTCAGTAGATTCTGAGATTATTAATAAAATATGTAATCTGCATTATAATGCAATTAATTCATCAGTCAGTTACTGTCAGATGTCTGACAATATGTTTAACAGGAAGACTTTCCCCTAATTCCTATTGGTGTGGCTTCAGTTGGCTTGATTTTACAGAAAATGAATACCTGATATTTCTATGAATCTGACTCACTATAGACTGAAATCAGGGAGGAAACCACATCTTGATAGATCATGAATTTAGAGCTACACAAAAAGTAGTTCTGATTTCTTTCATCTCATAACATTTTTCAGTACTTTTCTTACTGCTGAGAAACAAAGGCTTTCCTCAGTTGATCTTGTCATTCACTCAAGAAATTATGTATTTTTAGAAAACACGTCTTTTTACCCCAACACAAGGGAGACCCAACTACAATGCAGTTCTGAGAGTAACGTTTCATCATGAACTGAAATATTTCAAGTTCTTTATAATTTCCCCAATTTTCATGGCCACTGCTTTCTCCAAAACTGCAAATAACCTTCACTGCTGTTAAGAACAAAGCCAATTTCATATTCTTGATCTTCAGGTAAAATAGATCACTAAAATTTGCATTATATGGGTATATGCATTTTAGAAAGCTTTAATTGTCTACTGACTGACTCTAATTGTGAAAGACTGCCATGAAGCAGTTTTTAAGAATAATTCTATTATCGCTGAAAAGCTGAGCAGCTTGGTAACTGCTGTTAAATGCTCTTTCAAATGCCTGATGCATGAGGCAAATCATATTCTACCCTCTGGGATCTTGACCAGCAGGGTGGAACAGCTGGCTTCATTACTGACGGGATAGCCTCAGAGAATTTAGGGATCCACTGAGTCCTTTGGTTTTAAACCTGTGCTCTCTCTGTGCCTAATGAAAAATAGTATATTTTCTCATAATCACACATTTAATTTATGAGTAACTCAATATTAGCTTGATATATGCTTAACTAAAATGCATATTTACAGCATCTCTTGAGAACCATTCCAAAATCAATTAAGATATTAAAAAGCAGCATTTTTTACCATATCAGTTTTGGAGGACCTACTTTACAGAATGTAGCTACAGAAGCCTCTTATCCATACGTTTAAGCAGTGACTGTCCAATTGCCCAAAGGGTATTTTACATTAAACTTCACAAAGATTCAGGTGTTTCTGAAAAGTAAATGTTCTACAAGACACATTTTTCTTCTCATAAAATCAATATTACTTTGTTTCAGCATAATTTTGAATTATTCTCATAAGTAACCACCACAATCAGAGTTTTTGCCAGTGGAGTTATAAAAACTGGTTCAATGAATACATAAAATCATGAATTCTCCTATTCAGGTCCGAGGGCTTTGCATACACACTGAGAATCCTGAGATGTTTGTGCATGACACAGGATCAGGCACAGGGTGCCAGAGCGATTCTCCAATGATAAAGTGAGTGAAAGGATTGAAATTCAATAGATCTATTCCGGTTGTATTTCTGAAGATGTATTTCTGTTTCACTGTTGGACTTACCATTTTCATTTACCTATGGAACACATATGTTATAATAGCTGTTAAAATGGAAGATCTCAGAATCTGTAAACTTTCCTTTCCACAGAATCAATGAGATATGAGAAAGAGCTGGTTTCCCCATATTGTGGAAGAGAAACAGTGGCATGTGTACGTCTACACTGGAGCTCTCAGAGCACCAGGCAGACATAAGCAAGGACCTCTGTCAGAAGAAGACATCTCACAAGGGCTTTATTCCCCACCTGTCACTGCCACATTTAGTGCTGTGAGGCCACACAGTCAGTTCTGTCAAGGATTTAATTCAGGTTTAAATTAACCCCTTTTCTGGTAAGTTAGTTTTACGCTAATGATTTTCCTGCTCCAGTTCACTATACGGTTGTAGAAACTCTTACCTAAAATAAAGGGAAGAGAGGGCTTTTGGGCAGGAGGGGAAGGAGCAGATCAGTGAGTGGAGTGCACTCAGCTGCTGGAGTACATCATGCACCAAAGGAGCTTTATGTCAATTCATAGTGTTGGTGGTAGTACAGCAGAGGCTTATACTTAAAGTAATTCTGCATCTGACCTCCCCTGAAATCAATGCTCTGAACCTATTTGACTTTCCAAAGGTCATGTAAAACATTCCTAAAAGTGCACGTAATTAACATAATTATGCTGGCTAGAATAGGTGAAAGAAGCCATTTCAATTCTGAGGGTCAAGGAAGCTTTTCATATACCTTTGGTGATCCACATTAATATTCAATAATATCTTGAAAAAAAAAAAGGAAGTGTGGCTACAGATTACCTAGAATCAAGGAATAATCCCTTTTCAGAATGTTTCTGGGACTCCTCGTTGATACAATAGTATTTTAGCTGAGAAAATTTAGGTGTTAAGCAGAAGAAACAGGCCCATATAATTTTTCTTGCTATTGCTGAATTAGCCATTGAATTATACTCCCAAGGCAGACCTACCTTTTGAATCTTTACAGACATAACTAAGTCTATTAAGAGCAGAGAAATCTCAGGGCTTTAACCAACATAAATATGCAAAAAAACCCCAAACAGATTCCATTTAAAAAGTAAACAGTTTTTTTGTGCAGTTTATCCTGAGAATGGTCCTGGGAAAGTAGCTCCTGCTCTTGTATGAGTTGTTTCCTCACTCAAGGGAGGAGGGATGGCATTAGCTCTAGCAGTACAGTTATCCCTTTTGCACACAGACAAGCCCTAAGGATACAAGATGCTGGCAGAAGGGCCAAAACAAAAGATACTGTTGGGCTACTGTCTGTGAAAAGAATTCCCAACTGCTCCCTGGCACACTTTGAAAACAGCAAGATCTAAAACCACCCCAAGCTTCCTGATGTCATACCTTCCTAATGCCTATTCACACCGTAATTCTAATAAAGAAGGGTGTAGGAGTCAGTTCAGCTTCTTCAGCTGAATCCTTTTTTCTGGATAACTTCGGCTGTCCTGCTTTCTCTGTATCACAGCACATCCTGTGGATGCTGAGGGTCCTGCATGGCAGAAGCAGGATGGCAGAACATTTTACTGAGAAACGCAGACCAGTTATCTTCAAGCACCACACGTCAAACCAGTTATGAGACAGGTACTTTAAATACATTTATTTCTGATTCACTGGAATTAGACCCTTCATTTCACTAGCTTCATAGTAACATTTTCCATTTTTCTAAGAAAAGAAGGAGAAGGAAAATGAAGAACATCTTGAACTTATGTGTCACATGCAGATGAGAAACCGGTTTCATCCACTCAGAGACAGCGTTCTATCCCAGGTAGGAATTGATGGGGTTTTTTCTACATGTCAAAAATTAAGTCCAAACAAATTAAATGCTATTACTTTATTCATACCTCTGTAGTGATTAAATGGGACACGTAACATCCACAATAAAAAAAAAAACAAAAGCAAACTAAAACTCAGAAGAGCAGACCTTTTTTTTGTACTCTCCAATTAGAGATATATGCCACATTATCAACTATAGCCTTTAAAATAAAAAGTATTTACTGAGGCTAAACACAGAGTTTGTTGGGGTTTTCTAGGTATACCTTCTAACAAATCTGTAAGAGCAGTTTACCTTGTATGATAGTAATTCCACAAAAGCACACTGTATTCTTCATTATCAGTAAAGGCCAACCACCTTGTATATCCTTTGCCATCCTTGGCACTGCTCCCTGCACCAGTGTAAGACAGTCTGCAGCTGACATCTCTGTACAGAAACAAAAAGGGGCTTGGGTAGAAGTGGGGTTTAGTGAGACTGCCCACAGTGTTACTCAGTAAATGTTGAAGTGAGGGCAGAAGTCAGAGGAGATGCAGAGTGGCAGAGTTTGGCAGCAATCAGTGGAATCAACAGATCCAGCCCTTCCATCCGCATTGGGAGCAGAGGAGCAGCTCCAGCCCTCCCATCCATACTGAGGGCAAAGGAGCAAAGATTAATGGGGAAGATATTTCAGGGTATTTTTATATTGATTCCATTTTCATTTTGACATAAAGCTCTGACTTCTTTGCATGAACATTACTTCCACTGATGTTGGGCAGGGTTTGAGATATATGCTGACCATGTTGCTTTTGATGACTGAGTACACCTTCAGCATGTATTTATGGAATTCCCTGTGGAGGGGGCTGGATAGGCCACAAGAGCCAGTCAGAAGCATCTGAACTGTCTTATTCATAAGAAATGTCTTTTGAACCTGTTTTAAAAGAGCTTCGTCCCAGAGTCTTCATTTTCTTGCCCAGCAATCAATTCCTGCATCTCTTGATCCTTTTCATTAAAGCTCCTTCCCTGTGATTTCCGTACTTTGAAATGCAAGCCACCATTTCTTGTCCTCTAATGGACACTACAGGGAGCACACTTTGCAGTAAATGAACTGGAAAACTGTTTTCACATTCCATTTTCTTTGCTCTGTGCAATAAACAGTGCTAACTCTTCTATCATTTATTGCAGCTTTCAGATCTTTAGTAGCTTTTCCTCAATTAGTTTCCATTGTTTCAGAGCTGTTGCACCCAAATCCATATACTGTAATCCAATTGAGATCTTATAAATATTCAGTGGAGTAGAAAGATTATTTTACATGACTGGATGCTTACCTAACCTAGAACAATTTTCACTTTTTTGCAAAAGTAGGGCAACATTGACTTAAGATCACATTTAATGACCAAAAATCTTTCTGAAGATCCAATATCTTTTTCTATGAACTGATACGTTTTACAATACTCATTCAGATATTTTTTTTATCCTTATATGTGGCACTTTACCTCTTTCCATAGAAAGTAATCTTATAATTTTGTCTAGGGACTCCCTGGATTTACAACTACTCAGCAGTTCAGGCTTCTAGACTTTCAAAAATATGGAAAAGTGTTCTTAGTACTGCAAAGTAAGGATGATTTGTAGACCAGTCTGGTGCCTCTACATTGTCTTATCCTTGCTGTGCTTACCTAGCTCCACTGGACACATTTAGCCCTCTCAACAGGTGCTATACAGCAAGTTTGTCAAGGCTGGGACTACCAGTGTTGCATCTACCTGGCTGGATCTACAGGAATAAAGAACTTTTGCCTTTTTTAGTTGACTGCTGAAAAATAGCTTCAGACTATAATGGAAATTAATCCTATTACATGTAAAACATTGGTATTTAAACCTGACTTAACACCTTTTCTTTGTAAATAAGCATGTCCATCACTATGACTGGTATATTTATAAAGTACTGAAAACACTGTATGAAATTAAACAAATGAAAAAATTACATCCAATTCACTACATTAAAAAAGTAGAAGTACAGAAGTTTGGATTCAGGAAAAGAATAAAATTCAACCAATATCAATCAGTTTTAACTCAGTGATCTCAGATTGTGTTTTCTACTGCCTATGGAGTTACAAATAAATTCAATTTTTAGAGGGGATTTGAGTGGGATCATGAAGTGCCTGGGATGAGGCTGTGCTTCATTCACTGGGAAACTGAAAAAATAAACAGAAATCAGGCCATTAAAATGAAAGAACGATTCAATGAAATGGTTAATAGATAGACAGTAATAACAATTCCTGTAATTTTCAGGTGCATATATATTAACATGTCTGTACCCATGAAAATGTATTACATATCTGTGGATTGCATAAACATCCTATTTATAATTTGTGATGTTTCCTTTTTATTCTTAAAATACTTGACTCTGTACTACAACTACAGCCCTCCTGTGCTATATAAGATGCAGCCACAAATTGTGAGAACATTCTCACTCAGTATCAGCTATTTATGGTCTTAATGTGCAAGCTTATCTAGCTTCTGTGTGTAAACTGTGGAAATATATATGGAAGAGCTAAGTACCTTTGGGCAGAATGAAGCTCTTCACATCAGCCTTGGAGGGGATGTGATCAGTTAGCTTAAAAGAGATGCTTAACTATTAGAAGGCTAAAGCTAAGTGAGGTAAAACCCCTGATATATTTGTTTATAAGAGACAGGGAAGCAGAGCTAAGAAGGTGGTGAAAATTAAAGGTACAATTTTGGATTCCCACATAAGACTTTAAACATACTCTATACACAATTTCAAGAAAGTAAATGAGGTGGTGATCCAACAGCACAAATACATGTGGATTTATGTACATAGCTGCTCAGCAGAACAACTTCTCCATGCCTCTTTCTTGATAGATTCCTCAGCCCTGAATTATTATTCTTGTATAACTACTCTGTCAGCACAAGATCTTTTCTGTCAGCACAAGAGCTTTTCTCCACGTGTCAGTGACAAACATGTTGGCCCCATCTACACTGCAGAAGAATGACACTTCAGTGCACAGGTGTGAAATAGATCTATTGCCATGCTGCTTTATTGTGTGACAATTCTTTTTATAGATTTTTTGATGTTATATGCCTCCTAGAAAATGCAAAGAACATAACCAAAACGGGGTAATGTTTTCTGGAGATATTTCAGCTGTGGTAAATCAGTGCATTGCCTTTAAGTCAACAGAACTGTACCAGTTAATGCAAGTTGAGGGTTTGATTAACAGGACTCTTGGGAAGGAAGGAAAACACTTTGTCACTCTGTGGTAACTATCTCTGGTTCAATATCAGCTAAATATCTGCATAAGTAGAAGAAAAGATACTCCCTCTTTTTTTTTCCTTTTAATTTATATGTATGGATTAAATCTATATTTTTTTCATCTGTTTTGAAGCTGAAGTGAGAATGAGTAGAAAGAAAGAAGAAAGAGAAACACGGAAGATAAAAATGAAAAGCAGAAAGCCTTGGTTGACCCTGCTGAAGACTGTATTCAAATAGATCTTCTGCAAACTTAAAAAGAAAGAAATCCTTTTAAAAAGGTGATTTTTAAAAAATGTTATTACTATTTGTAACCTTTCAGCACATCTATATTGAGAAAGAAGCAAAACATAACAAAATTCCAAAACAAACAAGCAAAACAAACAACCCCCAAACAAACAAACAAACAAACAAATTAAAAACCCAGCCCACAGTCAGGGAAACACGAAAAAGCAGGTTTAAGATAACGTATAGAACCAGTGGAAAAGAAACTGTCCTTTGAAAGAAGGGGACTTGAGAGAAAAAGTGGAAATGTAAGCAAACGCTGAACACAAGTGCTACAGCACTGCAAAGATGAAGAAGCTTGGTGAGCAGATTGTAGAGAACAGAGCCAGGAACTGTGCCAGTGAGTGATAAAGATTAGCTTGCTGTCTCTGATGCTGAGGAAAGGACAAAATCAAAAAGATGACTTAAACTGTGTAAGAAGGCAGATCCAGGATTTTTTGGGCCCTAGATATTCTGCTGGATATTACTTAATCAAATATACTTGAATAAAGAAAATATTCCTTCAAGGCTAACCATTTCAGACTCTACTTTTTAAGTAATTTTTTCTCATAAAATTACTAATTTATGGAACCAACCCTCAAAATTCATGGGTCCAACTTTCAGAAAGAGTTGTCTTGTGGAGAAGAGGAAAGCTGGGTGAGGAACCACCCATCTCCCTCTGCCCAGGCTATTCTTGGCTCATTCACTTCCCTGAGCACTGAATTCATTCACAAACTGTAGTTAGTTCCTGTAGCAGGAACATCTCCTGCTGCTACTTTCTAGCACATTTGGTAAAGTGCTGAATCCAGAATTAGTAGTGTGGTGTTGCTAGGTTTTGATAAATGTGCCCATAAATTTACTGCAGTGTTTCCTGATTTATTCAGAAAGGCTGCTACTGTCAAAGACAGAGGTAGAGCTTGAATTTAAATATTTTTAAGAAAATATTTTTTTAAGAGATAATTTTCTTCATACACAGTTACAAGAAGACCCAGCTATATTTACAGAACTGTGGCATTAGCCCTTAGACATAGTTAATATGTAGGTGTTTAGTTAACCTAACAATATTTTGCTGTGTGGCTGACACATGGCATTAACATGTCTATTAGTGAGCATTTGTCCACAAGGAATTTGTTAGACTGTCATCAGAGACTAAGACAGGCAGACCAGGCTCTAGGTAAAAACACCTGGGGATCACAGCAATCACTCTGACAGGAATTAAAGCAATAGATTAATTGGCCATAAGAGTAATTTTTTTTGTTCATGAATCTGGACTTCCCTTGGCTGCCAGAGTTCTGGATTAAAGTCGAAAAACATCCTTGACCTTGTCTGTCAAATAAAATGCTTCTCCCTTTCTCTGATGTTGGGTTTGTTGGGGTTTTTTGTTTGTTTGTTTGTTTTATTTCATTTTGGTTTTTATTTTGTTCTTTTTTTGGGGGGGGGAAGTGGATGGCATGAGCGATTTACAAGGTCTGAGAATTGCAAAGAGAAGGCATCAATAAAATAGTATGCAGGTTTAGAGAATATTTCAGAAATTGTCAGCTTGTATCCTTGTAGTCTAGCACACTTCCTGACTTCAAAGTCTGTGGTGCAACAGTTAGCCTGTGAATGCAGTATAAATGCTTGATATAAGACTGCATGGATTTTTAGGAAAACAGTATTGTCTGGAGAGAGGCAACAGGTGTTCAAATCTGTAACTCTCTGTGCAGTCTTTGGCAAGAAAACTTGTCTGGCTTTCATTTTTCCATCTGAAAAATACCCCTTCACAGGAAAGTCAGGAGGTTTCAATAATTAATCTCTAATTGGGAAGGCACTTAAATAAGTGTTCAGCTAAGCCTTTTTCTAAAGAACAGTCTAAAAGTACTTAAATGACATCTTGGATTAAAGCTTACTGCTTACAAAATGCTTCATATCTAAAGACAAAAGATGGTATATGAGTTATATAGAGAAGTTAGCGCTTATTTATATACTGTTCAGTAAAGGAATAAAGTGATCATTTGACAGAGCAGTTATACTGCTTGCCTTTTTACTGATAGTACTTTCTGGCTCTTTCTGTGTGCATTATTCTGGATGAATTATATTAATGAACAAAGCTTGAATAAGACACAGGCACAACAGCACTAAGCTAAGAGTGAACTGTCTGACCGGTGAAATATTTTGACATGACAAAAATGTTCCATTTTCATATCACTAGGAAACCAAAACTTTTCAAAGCATTTCAGCAGGGGAAGTATGTCTATGGTAAGAGCGTTTCTCTGGGTTGTGAAAGATAAACAGTCAAGCATGTGTTTTCTCACTCTCCCACTGATCAGACAGATATGCCCAAGCACAACTCTGGAGTGGGTCTTCCCAGTTTGACCAGAAACTCTGTCTTCATCTTCCCTCTCCTCTTTTTGTCCAAAACTGTATTTTCCCGTGATGTGATTGGATTTTGGGAAATCTGCATATTCTGACCAAATCTAGTGTCTGGGACAGATCTGTTCTCTCAGCTAACCAGACCTCCACACCACTTTGAAAAGTGGTTAAGTTCAAAGTAGGGTTCAGACACTCAAGCAGCATTTGAGGATCAGAATAGTCAGGGAGGTTTTCCCTCTCAAAGGCTCTTAGTTATAGGTCTTCATCTAATTAAATATGTTTTACTGATAAAGCCCAAGCCATGAGCACCAACCATTTAATAATAAATGGCTCTGAATATAGAAATAACATTTGCTATTTCAGTTACAGGGCTTTAACTTAGGAAGCAGTGGACCAGCTCACAGTTTCAATAAGGTTATTCTTTTTATGCCCATTGTAATAGTATTTACTTCCCTGTTAAGTTCCATTATTCCTTAACAAATAAATACTGAACTGTATAGCCCTTTTATTTTGGAGTAATGTTTTATATGCAAGGTATAGCTCTGTGAATTTGGGGTCAAAGCTAGCCTCAGTGAACATAAAAGTCTGCCACATTTTAGGGAAGATACACCTGTCTCTGATGAGGTTGGTGAATACGACATTATAAGATTTGTTCTTCTGGGAGTTTACTAAGAATTATGTCTTTTTCTTCTATTTTTTCCCTCCTTGTTTTTCACATGCATACATGAATACTTCCTAATCTGCGAGAGTATTGTGAGCATTAATTTGTTAAGGCTCATGAAATGATAAATGCCACAGAAGTTATTCTGAGTGGCTCTCCTCTGCACATATGCTCACACCCTCTTCCATGTTTTTCTCTGGTTTTGGTTACCACTCCCATCTTAACCTGTCCTATGTTTGAAGTTGCTTTTGTGACTATAAGATTAAATATTTCTGTCAGAAGGAAGATAATCACAAATCCAAATGCTAAGGCCTTTTTATTTGTTTCTGGGACCCCATTTCTGTGTCATTGTGGAGTGCAGGAAGAGATAGGAAAAGATAATATTGGTGTTTATAGTGGCAGGTACTCTACTTAAGAGGGATCAGTATCATTAGCAAGGCCAGGTGAGATCTGCCGCTGCCACATAATAAAACCTTGGTGGGCAGGTATTCCACTAGGATGGATTAGCCCAGCACAGAATGACTTCCAAGAGTTTACTTGACCCTCCACAGTGAAAAAGACTAATGGGAAATCACTGCCATCTTCTGCCTCATCAATAGATCAGGTACAACTTTCTGTTAGGGGAAATCTTCAGGATGTGGCTTGTTGGGTACAGAACTTTTCCCACTTCCTTGGGCAAGATAGGAACATCCCCAGCAAAAACAAAAATCAATTTCTACTAGCCAGTTTAACTTCAGTGAGATCTTCATACTTTAAAAAGTCATTTTAAGTGTTCTACAAATGATAAAACCATTTTTGTTACAAATTTGAAAAAAACAACATATAAATAAATATGTGTGTGTGTGTGTGAATGTGCCTGTTTGAAAGAAGAACGGAATGGGACACCATTGTTGTGATTTTTAGCTTTCAAAATCCCATTATATATATTGCAATACAAACCATCTTATTGAAATCACACACTGCCTGGATCCTAGTGCATCCCAGTGGTAAAGAGATTTTTTTCTCTAGTAAATTCCTTGTAGGAACATAAAGACAAAACTATAAATCCACAAAAGATCTGAAAATGTCTTATGGTGAAGTAATCAAAATGTTTTCTGTTCACTAAAATATTTCATTGGTTGCTTTAGAATATATAAAGTTAAATCATAACACTATTGAAGTAAATCACTCTTACAATAAATATTCCTGTTCAATTCAGTGTGGAATAGGACTTCATCTATAGCTTTCTCATCATATTCTTTAGGTATTTTAAGGGCTCATTATCTCTGATTCCACAGAAAGTGTTCCCAAGGTTACTAAAATTAGTGCATTCTTGTCATCCGTGATTTCTTGTCATCCCAGTGCTTCTGGGATCAGGCCCAGAATGAGTAAGGAATAGCTCTCTGGAGAAAAGATAAAGTGTATGGAATTGGGGCAAAGGAGAAGTCTCAGGACAAACACAGGGAAAAGCCATTGCACAACGCAGGCTTAATCTTTCCTGGAGCAGCTGGGTCAGCAGGGCCTGGGGAAGCCGCTCCCAACACGACAGACCCCCTCTTCCCATCAGTGAGAGACAACATGAGAAACTGGAAAAGGCTTAAATCCCCAGGCTCCCTGACTCCTCCTCACAGAGCTTCCCATGAAAAGGCATGAGGTGCCTGTAGGATTCCACATCATCAGCTGCTCGCTTTCATGCACCATCGGAGGACACTTAATCATGTATATCAGCAGAGGCAACACCCAAAGTTTTCCAGAATCTTTCTGTTCCCCAGTCAGGTATTTTAAGTAACAAGAGCATTTCCATTTCTTTATTATCTGTATTTTCTTTAATTACTCTATTTTATGCTTTTAACATAGTCCAAGTAATTTAGTGGAGGAAAGGCAATATACATGTGGGTATTCAGAGATTTTTGGAATGTGTAACACACAAATGTCAGGCTTATTTTATTAATATCAGTAAAAGTTTTTTGAGAAAAAAATCCCTATATAAGAGAATATAAGAGGATATAAAAGAAACTTGTGGTCAGAAACTCCAGAAAATATGTTAGTAATGTCAATAACTGTTTTTTCTTTAAGGAAAATAACCTCACTATGCCTTAGTTGTATGTATTACTGGAAAACTGTTTGTGTTTGTTCAGCAGAAACATTTTAAAAGAGCTCATTTCAACACTAATTTGAACTGTATCAGTGTCCATGTAAATAAACTGTATGAATGTCTTTCATTTAAATGCATGCCTTTTTGGTTTAATGGACTAGTGCACTAGTTGCTAGTTGATGATAGAAACATATCTCACCAATATTTAATTATAGCCCTGGAAAAGGGCTATAATTTAATATATTTAATTATAGCCCTGGAAAGGTTGTTTCTTTTGCAAATCAGAAATGTTTTGGCATAATGTGCTCTCTCGGGTGCTGTTAGTTTGTAACGTGGCTAAGGGTTTCAGCTAACTGGTCATAATTAGAAGACATGCAAGTACATGATTAATTAAAGTTACTAGTACTCAAAGCTTTTTCATGTAACTGGCAGCTACCTGGATACTCGGTACATGTGTAGTCTGCACCTGTAACTGTGATGCAGATGTCATGTGATGTAGAAGACCATCTGGTGAGGGGAAAAACTGATCTTCCCCAATGCAAACAGAATAGAGAGCACTGAGGGGAAAACAATGGCCAGGACTGGAAAGGAGACTCTCCTTCACTCTTTTTCCAAGTGCTAAGACTTGCCCTGAAAGCAAGTACTAAGGAAGGTTTGCTAGCACACTAAACAACAAATAAAAACACAGATGAATGAGAAATACAAAAAAACCCCCATGAAATGCAGCATCTATAGAATTGTAAATTAGAGGAAAAAGCAAACTTTAGAAGACCAGAAAGAATTCATTAAATGAAAAATTTTAATCCTAAGTAGAATTGTTAATTTCAATAATATTCAGTGATTTACTGTATAATTTGAGAGTTAATTAGCAAGGATAAATCTTTCATTCATTATAACCCAGATTTGACTGTAGTGGGAATTCAGGCTGTATAAGACAAATAAAACTAAAGAAACATGAAAAGATTAAAAATCCTTCTTTTGTTTAAGGTGATTATAGTGTACTTTCATATATAATAAAGCTGCTCATGGAAAATATATACAATGAGCTGGGTATTGAAAAACTAGTAAGTGGGAAAACATCAAAGAGAAAGAACAATCAATGCCAGTTCCTAACAATTATGTAAAGGTTGACTATGTGTTTAAAGCTAAGTAGTAAGTAGTAGAAGATAGTCCAGCATCTCATGGAGCTCAGTGAAGGTAGAACAAAAAATCTGCCTACGAAATCTGAATGGTCCTACAATACTATCTTCCATAAAGAAATAAAGTTGAGCTTTAGAACTGATCCATTGAGAGTGGTAATTAGGTCAGTAATTCTGAGAAAAAAGATAAAGGCAAACACAGAGAGCTACTAGATGAAGGAACCCCTGTCTTTCTTCCTTCTGCTTCTGATGCAGGAGAGAGAATATCCAACACTTGCCCATTTCTGATTGCAGTAGGGTGTTTATTCAGAGAATCCTAAATCTCTGCCCCATATCTGAATTTTCTGTTAGTGCCTTTGGCAGACATTAATGTTGCACTGCTTTCATCTAGATGTACACTTTGAAAATGTCTGAGCCAAACAAATGCTTCTCTTTGTGAATGCATTAGAGTCTGCTTCTGGGAAAGCAGACAGTCACAGCCATGATTTGCTCCATAAAAGCAAAACCTGTATTTTGTTACCTTCTGAAGAGGTCTACTCAATGTATATGTTATACCATCTCAGGAAACAATAAAAAGTTCATTTGCCCATTGAATTCTCCTTTAATTGAATGATTAAGTGATTTTTTTTCTTATTGCCTGGATTTCAATTTACCTTCTCTTTCTCTGGATTTATGCATTGCTTATCTCTTTTATTGTTTCCCCTAATGGCTTATTTCCTTCTGGTAACTATTTCATCATTCTCTCAGTACAGCTGTGTTAGTATATATGGAGATATATGGACAGCCATACTGGATTCCCGAAAGATTCTGTTTGGATTCTTTGGAGATAGTGTCTTTTTCACAGTGAGGTATCTACCGACAGGAATGAATGAGATGCTATGAAAACACTAACATATAAAAATTTCAACAGAAATTAAGTGCTTGACAACTTCACTCATTTCAGAAATCATATATTGGATAGGTGGTAGAGTGCTGATGCTAACACTCTTGAGATGACCAAGTCACCATCTCATCAGAAAAACTTTTCATTCCAATGAGGGCAGCAGAGATTATTCACTGTGGTTCTCCTTTGAGCTAATTACTGGGAGGAGACAACCACAGCCACGCTTCTCTCTGGTCAGCACTGGCATTTGGAGGACAGGAGAGCTCTCACACTGTTGCGCTGCTGTTGTCTTGCTCTCTTCTGACACCGGAAAACCTCCTGGGCACCTCGTCCCTGCAGTTCTGACCACTACCTGAATCTTATTTGGCAAATGAGTATCAACTGGCAAAAGAATACCAATGAGCAAATAGCAGTAAAGACTAGCAGTTAAGATTTCAATAGAAGCTAAATCCCTCAACAAATTCCAAAGATAATAAAAAACCACTATGTTTTTCTACAGTGTAGTATCTGAGAAGCAATAACAAGAAAGCAGAAAACAGCTAACTGTGTATGATTGACTGAGGTAAATCAAGATTGCTCTTTTGAAGCAGAGTTACAATAATTTATAATAGGAGTTTCCCCCCACATTGAATAAACTTACTGAGACATTTTAATTTCCTGTTGCTTCCTGGTTACAGAAAAGGATGACCAAAACAATTGTGCAAAAGACCTGAAAACTCCATCCCCCCAAAAGTAATAGACCTTATGATAAAATCCCCCATGGCCCTTTGCTGCAGAGAAGGAAAATGTTCAGCATCTTCAGGCAGCCTCCTAATCGTACATGCTTGAGGAAATCCTTTCTGACCAGCAAAATATTGATTCTGAAAAATGTTATATTTGATCATAAATCTTGAGTAAGCTCAACACAGGTCAGTGGAGACAAAATATTAAGCACTCTTAAGTGCTTTTAAAGATTCTCAGACTGGAATAAAGAAAGATGTGACACGTACACTTATCTGTAATATTGATTTTTCTTTTTTGCATTTGCATAACTCCCATTTTTTTCCTTTCAGATAATTACATCCCATGGTAGCACATAAACACCTTCTATCTGCACTCACATGTGTAGGCTGCACATAAAAGTGACTTGAGGTTAGGAACTTGTCTGTCAGAAAAAGTAAATTTATTATTTTTTTAAATTACTTCTGTGTTGTCAGTTGAATTATCCAGTTCAAACACTGGATAATTCTTCCATGAATACCTCTTGAGTTATCACTTACAAGTAGGTAATAATTCTAACTAAAATAGATTGATAATTTAGCAGAAACCAAAGTTTGGGGGATTTCTACTTCGTCAGGCCCAAAACATTTAAATCCTTTATGTATGGGATTTTCCATCAAATCTAAATTGACATTGCCTGGATTATTGATCACTCTTTCTTGTGCTCAGGTGTCATGCGTTTGAAGTGCCATCAATCCCATGACAGTCCCACAGCTGGTGTGTTGTGTATGTGAAAGATCCTTTCCCCTGGGATTTGCTTGTGAGGGCAGACTTTAAGTGAATTTCAAATATCTGTCAGCCATGCTTTCCTCATGTCCTGCATTGCTCCTCAGGAGACACTAACCCATAAAACACCACTCTGGTCTGCTTTTCACAGAGGGCTGAAGAGACAATGAGCAGAAAAAGTCATCTGATGGATTTTGTACTTTTAATACTTATAAGGTCTGACAACAGCATGGCAAAAAGTGCTTTAGGTTTCCTCAATTCAAACATACACTAGCTGAGAAGATGGTTTCCTCTACTCTTATTAGTCTAAATCTGGAATTATTTTCAGATGGAACTATTTAATCCACTAAAATGAATCTCTTAAAATCAGCCTTTTTCACAATCTCTCACATGTACTTACTGTGCTTACTTACTCACTTTCTTACAGAAAATTGCAATCTTACTTAATTGTAGCTAAGAAACATGAATTACAACCTTAAGGGAAAGTTCACAGAGTGGACAATTTAGCTCCAATCTTACATATCTTCTCACTCACCTATGATATCACAGGGAATTCATTAGTACTGTAGGTTCATATTCTGATTGCTTATATTTAACAAAGTCATCCATAGTTTTCTTCATCTAGACCAACTTAGACCGTGAGAGAATGGATTAGTATGAAAAATTTACAATGTGGTTAGAGTTTTTACGGTTTTTTTCAAATGACCTAATGAACAAACACTATGCATAAACTAGAGTTGCCTGGTTAGTACTGTCAGAGGCAGAAATGTGTATCTTCATTCATTCTGCAATCATTTTTTTGAGGACAGGGGTCTCACAAAAGAATTTAAATCAACTCAGAAATTTTTTAAATTTTTTACTCCTTGTAAATTTGCCCCGGAGACAAGCCCCATTTCTCTGCAAGGCCAGTTTGAAATCCGGGTATGTCAAATCATCTCTGTTATTAACACTCCAACTGTGAGCAAGATGGTCTTCAGATATGTAAAAATACAAGGATATTGTTCAGAGGAAAATTTTTCTGAAAGAGTTAACACAACAATCTAATTATTACAGATGATGGTAGGCAGAGAAGAACAGGAACTCTACAAATAAACAGCAGAGACACAAACTGGTAGCAGACAGCTGCTTACAGACAGATCTGTACACTATTCTGTTTGTGTTTGTTAAGGTTATTATTTTTTTCTGAAGACAGTTAGGTAGCTGAAAAAAAAACAACAAAGGACAAATAGCTTTGTAGCAGAGATCAGTAACAGAAAGGTTGCTGAGTTCTGAGCAGGGATTGAAAGGTTTGTTCTGAAAAGTCACATGTAGCTTTTGTCCTTGAAAAGTAATTACAACTTGTCAGAAATACCTGCTGTTGCTAGATGAACATAGAAGTTCAGCATTATTTATGGATCTACACTTCTCAAGTAAATAGACTTCCCCTAATTTGCAATTCTAAAAATACCTTTAAACCTATTTTTAAATGGCCTCTCTAAATACAGGGCAGAGTTGGTCAGGCAGTTTTTGACAAAATGTATTTTTCTTGAAAGGTGTTGTTTTACGTAAGCTGAATCATTTATAGAGCTGAACAGTCTGAAGATGCTTTCAGTGAGATTTTTGAATAATAAAATTTTGACCTAAGTTTTGGTACAGCTGCATTTTGAGAATGTGTTCCAAATATCTTGTTTCAATCCTGAAAATTCCATATCTCAAGTTTGCTGTGAAGCAAAACTTTCGTCTTCTCTCCAGCACAGAACTGATGAGATACACCACAAAGCATCCCACTCTGTGCCCTATTCCTCAGCTGCCGGCGGTTTTCTAGACAGTTTCGCTATAGACTTAAATAGAGCTGCATTTTATTTACTTTCTAGGTTAATACATCCAAAAACAAACTTTGTGGTATCCTGGTTAAGGTTTACAGAAATTCTTGTTGAGAATTTTGCTTAGTAGAATAGAAATAGGACAAAAAGAATCAGAAAATTTTCCCTCTAGATAATGCAATATTTTCACCTGGATTTCTATTGATCCTGATGGTTTATAGGTAGTTTTGGCATGATAGTCATAATTTTCTATTGTTGCAGTTTAATTTTCTTTTTTGTCTTCCTTTCTGTTTGTTTTCCCAGTGTAGAGTTCAGACAGGTTATGACAATTCAGCTCAGAAAAACACTAAAATTACAGTGTCATTAACAAATCTTACAGTAACACATCCGATACAGAGATGTGGTGAGTTATAAAGTTCAAACATATAATACATACAATATGTTTCATATATAGTAAATTAACATAATTGCTAAAAAGCAAACATGGTAAAACTGAAGAAAGCTATTTATTTACACTTCTGACCACGTGTTTGGGGCTTTTATATTAAGGTAGCAGTAACAACAGAGGGAAAAATATGCTTGATGAATTTGCTTGTGCTGTACTGTTTTGGTTTGCTTTGATTTGTAAAATAAGGATGGAAGTCAGGCAGACTGGTAAGTGCTGTTAGTGGGAAAAGAGAATAGAAAAAAAGAAAAGAAAAAAGAAAGGAAAAGTCGTGACAGTGATGGCTAAATAGTTTTAAGAAATTTCTTCTATGATAATCTGTGGAAGCAATTTGGTACTACTGAGGATCAGGGTAAATCACATAACTTCTGATCTGCCATGCTGTGGAACCAATTCCAAACATAGGTTGAGAAAATTTTACTGCTGAGACAGAGTAAATACAGAAGAATATGTAATTAAATAAATATTAGAAGGAAAAAGTATAAGATAGATATAGTATAGATAAAGTATAAGATTTAGTCCATGATAACTTACACATCTTAAATGTAAACATCTAACCCTAAGCTACTCACCTTAAGCTTTTTATAGTCAATGAGGAAAAATAGGCAGAGACGGATTTGTCTCATATTCAGATAGTGATGGAAATACAGCTCGCATGAATCATCCTGTTGCTAGCTTCTGACCATACAGAAAAGCTAAAATGACTATCTCAGACTCCAAAGTCCATCTTTTAGACATTTATAGTTAGATTAGATGACTCTTCACCTAGCTAACAACAGGCTTTTTTTAATGAAACGGACTTTGCTTTAATGTAACAGCTGGAAGTTTGTCAAAGCAACAGTGGTTTATAAGGGAATAGCACAGTTCCTTCTGCCAAGCTTTTTTCTTTTGAGACTGCTCTTTTCTCTAGATACTTTAATTTTACTATCATTTTAGGTAGTGTTCTGGGATGAATTAGTATGCCTGTCACTACTAAATTAAAGTTTTCATGTATGATACCCACTCACAGAGCTGAAGAGTTAGCTTGACTTAGTACACTTGTGTTACACCATTTGTGGCAACTTAGTGTGCATGACTGTAGCTGTACAGCGAGGCTTTCAAACTATCTGGAGCTGTTTGGTCACCAAAGAGGTCAGAGTAGCAGGGTGACTCCATATAGTTAATGAACTGTTCTTGCTTAAGTTGCTGTGCCACCCTTTCATTACTATTTGACTAAAGCCTTTCTGTAACCTCTGCTGAAGCCCCAAAGCTATATACCATCATGCAAAAATACAAGTTGCACTGGGGCAAAGCTAATATTTGGAGCTCAAGAAAACTGCCACACGTATGTTGTCCCATCTCTGCCATAGTCAAACTGCCACTGGACGGTTCACTGACTCAATGGCATCTCCTGTATAATTCTCATCAGTCTGCAACAGTTTTCAGAGAAATTTCTCTGTATTCTATCATCCGCTGTGTCAGAGTTCAGCAAATACATCCCAGTATAAAAAACTCCAGAAAGTTCTTCTGTCTGGAAAAGTGTTTTGAAGTCTAAAAGTTTGTCTATATTTTCTAAATATTTCAGCTTTCTGTACACCTTGCCCTTATGTTTTCACAAGTTCTATTTCATGACTACTATTGCAACTCTGGATGCATATCTCATAATTCATCTTAGTTCTAATTAAGGTACAGGAAAATTAAACCTTCCATTTACTTTAAGAAGACTTCACAGGGCAAAATTAATCTCACTTTAGGAAGCCTGAATTAGTTTCCTAACTGAAACTTTCATTCTTGCTTACTGAAAACAAAATTGTTCTGTAAGCACAATCCTGTCTGTGTTGATTTGCGTGAGAGTGAACATATCCCCAACTCTGCACAGCAAAACAGCTCACAGCAGCAGGCTGACATGTTATGTGTCTCCAGGCAAAATAAGAAAAGTCTTATGACAGATCTAAAAGTTCAGTACATAGTTCAAAACATTATTGTAAGTATAGCAAATAAGCCACTAAAGGAAATTCCAAACTTATCATTTACTTAAACTCTTAATACAGCTTAGCAATTAATACATTCATTCTTTTCTATTGTTCAGTAGTTACAGCTACAGCACACTTCACTGAAAACAGAATGAGCAGAGATGGCAATCAAGCTGACCCAATGGGAGCAACTTGGTTTTTATTGTTTGTGGCTTTTTTACCCCCAACAGATTATAGTCTCTTAAGAAGAGGAAAGAGCTTCACAATGTCCTTTAGGACAAATCCTGAAAGATTTGATTTTTCACTTGACCGATGGTCACAGATTAACACAGTAAGCATTTTCCTGGTTTTCTAGGATTTTCAGTTTTGTTGATGGCTGAGGGTATCTTCTCAGGATTGCTTCACTTCTGTGGATCAGCTTATTCTGAGAAGCTGTGCAGGATACACTGTTTTTCTGTGCTCAGTTGACTTCTGCAGAACTCTGGGTGAGGTTGGAGGGGTTCCAGCACGCTGCATTCCCTACACTCCTCACACCAGCCAGTACTGCATGAGGTCCTGAATCACAGTGCTAACCTGAGCATGTTCCCTTTACAACATGAAAGGTCCACATTTCCTAAGCATGAGGCTATTTGTTTAATAATATATATTTGGTTTATCTCTGTTTTCGCACATCTCCTGATAGCTGCCTGCCCAGTTTCTAAGGGAAATGAAGCCTGGGCTGGTTACAAAGGTTGTGAACTACAAGGAATTATTAACAACAGACAACTGAGTCTGGTGCCCGTGATTGCCTGACTTTTGGCCTGCAGCACGTTCCTGTGAGACAAATAGTGCTCCATGGGAGTACAGTGAGTGACCCTCTGCCTGGGATGTGAGGAGGTAAGACAGATGCTTAGGTGCCATGTGCTATTTGTGACACGTGGCAGCTCTCACTGCCCTTCACCTGCCAGCAAGCCGAGTGAGATCTGGAAAAGCAAGCAGCCTCACAGGTTTTGGGCCTGATGCCAATTGTAGAGCTGAGTTTGAAGGAATAACTTTTTCACTTTCACCAGCTTGTCTCCTGACTCTAATTTTCTTTTACCCTCTACTGCTGGAGAAACTGCAGAGGAACAGACATTCCTCCCCTTTCCTTCACATTGCCAAGCTTTTCTAAGGTTCATTTCTCTGTACATAGATGCAGTTTTTTCAACACTTACCATAACTCACCCCATGTCTGCTTTTTAATTCTTCAGTCTTGTACCTCTGTTCAGTGTGCAATGTTTCTCTGTGCTAAGATGAATTTTACACTATTCAGCATAAACCCATTAGCAACCTGCAGCTGCAGGGACAGGCATCTGATATCTCTGTTTTTCCTGGGGGACAAGGGGAAGTGCTACTCAAGCACCTAGCACAGCCCCAGAAATGTGCACAGGAAGTCCAGAGCCCTGGACCAGTGTGAGGCATATTTCTTCTTGATGCATGAGCCTTAGAACCTAATAATAACTTTGCTTCTGTGAGGGAGAGCAGAAAACAGAAGCAGCCAGGCAAAGCTCCAAATGCTGCTACCACTGTTGAGGTGGGAGGGGATATGGAGGAAAAAGGGAGCTCTTTAACCCGGGCCCTTGGCACTGCCAAAGTCAGATCTTCTTATCTCAATAGAACCACTAAATGTGGTTAAAAATGTTGTTGCTTTTTTTCTGAGATGTTGAGGAGGAAATTCAACTGAATGAAATCCATCCCATCTTGTTGGTTATTGTTCATTCCACTACCATTGTGTGTGTTCCACCAGTCCACCAGATTCCACTGTCTTTTTTTCACTTTTTTTAGAGAAATTTTTGTAGTTGTGTTTGGAACTCAGCAAATGTTTAATTTAAATGCATGTGACATAGTGTCACTAAAGCAGGCATCTGCAGTACAGGTGTTTACAGATGTTGCTGTGGTGGCCCACAGTACCCTGGTCATAGAAAACCCCCAGAGAAACTTCTCACATGTTTTTTATAAAAGAAATAAACTTTTTCTTGTGTACATAAATCAAATTCAAATATAAACCGCTGAGAGCTTTGTTGACCTTGAAATAATACATCCAGGGTTCATACACTCCAGTACTATATAAATAACAAGATTTGAATGTCCTATTTTGACTGTAATGGCCTTCAAACATGCAAGCAGTACTTGTGAAGAATGTTTCTGACATTTAAGTCAGTTAAGATTCTTGGGTAAAGCTTCCCTTTATTTTCTTTTACCAAATTCTGCTCCTCATCAACTTTTAGATGCATCAACTTTTCCCCATTCTCTTCTGAAGTTGCAGAATAGTGTTTGTGACATGCTTGGGAGATTTGAAGTGCAATGCATCACTGTTCAAGTCTATAGAGAGTGAAGAAATATTAAATCAATCTTGGAAGGTAGTGCAATTGGAAAGCAGAAACAGTTAAGGAGAAAACACTGTAAAAATGAATTTTACTTAGGAAAATACAGTAATATAATTTACTTTCCAGGGAAAGGGGGGAGTTTCTCACTAGAGGAAAAAGGACAGCAAATGTTATCCTTACTTGATGGGCAGTATTTATAATCTTTGCTGAGATAAACTACACATCTGTTTATATGAGAGAGGCACCATACAAAAGTAGTAAGTTAGTTTGTAGTTATTCATGCTTGATTTACTGCAGGCCACAGATCATGCTGGATGCAGAAACATGTCCTTGAAAGAGCAAATAAATTCAGTCAGTTTTCAGATTTTATTCTGGTATAGCAAACTCTTAGCTGGAGTGAGAGATTTTGAGTGCATCTGTATTTCCACAGGGAGAAATCTGAATTTCTCTTTATCTGCTTCACGGTGATCAACTGAGGAGTTACAAAAAGTGGCTTTCAATATCTCTCTGGTTTTGATATATTGGCAAGTTTAAGAAAGAATTCCAAATCATAGTGGACTTTTATTTTTTCACATAAAATATGAATCACTTGAGGATGGTACCTAGAATTTAAAATTCACAAGAAGTCAAAAATGTCTGCTCACTCATAATATAGAAAATAGTGTTTTCCACCAATATATTTAGAATTGTGGGCAAATAAAAATAGGCATTAGAGTAAAATTCTAACCATGTGATGTAACTTTTGTCAAAACATCTGTTTTTGCATTTCTTATTCCTCTATACATGAAAGAAATAATGAAAAGTTGAGATGGTTTTCCCCACTGTGAGAGCAAGGTAAGCACAGTATTCAAATAATGGTTAAAATCAAGACCCTTTCCAGACCACTAGTTTTTCAGGTGCTGAATTTTCTTCACACATCTTGAAACCTAAAACTAGGTTGGAAATTCCACTAAGTAGCAAGTACTGAAGAGTACTCGACCCTGAAACCTCAAAACTAAATGATCTTTGAGAAAATATAGACCATGCCTAGGACTCGGGAAATTACAGTGATTCAATAATTATGTTTATTGACTTTCATTTCTTGTTCATCCCGAGTGTGCTCTTTCGGCCAAGGGGAATTCCATATTTGGGTCCAGAAGAGGAAACACTTTTTATTGCACATTAAATAAAACCAGTACAGGAAAACTACATTAACCTGTTGTAAGTCTGGAGTATTCTCCAGCTGAGAGAGATAAATTGGCATACAGAAAGCTAATGCACAGGCAAAGATGTGGTAGATTAAATCATATATACCTTTACCTTTCATATCTTGCAATTTCTACAGGAGAATTACCAGGGAAAACATGTGGTATGATTCTTGGGGTGTCTGGCACAGGGCCAGGAGTTGGACTCGATGATCCTGATAGGTCCCTTCCAACTCAGAATATTCTATGATTTTATTGCCATCACTAAAAAAAATAAGCAACAAGTTCATGTATTTATCTTCTAAGGGATATCAGGTCATGTTCAACGTCACTCTGCAGGAAGCGTTCTGTGGGACCACACTGATTTTTTCTAGTTGGAAGACGACTGTTGTTGAGGTCCTTTACTTCATATATGGACTGTAATCTGGGCTTAACTGATGCTTCCATGAAGGGTTTCTTCAGCAAATATTTTGTTTCCTCTCTGTGAAATGAGGATTTCTCACTTAGCCTGAACTATTGAGAATGGAAAAGAGGACTTTTTTTCCCTAAGAGTACATAAAATCCCTAGAACAGGACTGAACTGCACTCCTAGTCAGCACATACATAACAACGTTTTTGTTTACTATCTGCTGATTCCTCTTGATAGATTTCCCTGAAGACACAGGGTAATACACCCTAATATTTATTTAGAGTTTTTCAAATTATCTGCATATGGGGATGAAGCAGGAGAATAAAAATAGTCACTGATTTTTTCTTAAAAATCGTCTTTAATTTTGACCCATTGTGGTGGGTCTGGCTGAGCTGGAATTTATTTCCCCATAGTAGCCCTCACAAGGAAGTCAGTTTCCTTACTAATGATAAACAAAGGGTAGTTAAAAAAAAAGAGGAAGAAACAAAACTGACAGGAAAATACATGAGATTTTCTATAAAATTTTTACCTATATTCCTTATATAAGATTTTAGCTTGAATCAAAACACCGTCTGGTTTAAAGTTCAGTAGAAGAGAATAAAAAGGTCTTTTTAGTCTTGTTTTTTGTTTTCACCATCCAGAGTCATTCCATAGAAGAGGACATAGAACAATGAAAAAAACATGTACATAAGCACACTTTTTTCCTTTTTTTTTTTTTCCTTTTCTCCTGGGGATGTGGGAAGGGAAGGTTGCTTCTCCTTTTCTTAGAAGAGAAAGTGACACAGAAAATAAGGAAGCAAAACCTTATTGTACCCAGAGTAGATTCCTGATTCAGAAGACAGGAAGCTCCAACTCTACCTGTCCCTTAGCAGTCTTTGTTTCTCCTGATCACCTGATTTACCCACAGGAATGATTAAAGGCTTTTGCTAGATACTACTAGCTATTCATGTGATTAGATAATTCTTTTCACTTCCACAACACAAAATATAATCTTCCAGCTAACTAATCTTGTTTATCTACTTGGCATATGAATCTGGTTTAAGGTGTAAATTAGAAATAGCTCTCTGACACTTAATATTTGGTGTCTATTTTGTAGTAACTAAGTAGTTCCCCTGAGAGAAATAAGTAATAGTCTTGTTTCAAGTATTGTCCCTAAGTTTTCACTCAGTATAACTCTGATTTCAACATAAATAGTACTTTTTGTAGGAATTTGAAGTTTTGGTGACTGTATAATATGAAGAATACTAGCCCAATACGAACCTTAAGGTGACACTTAGCCCTCAAATCAAGACACCAAAATAGAGTTGTGCAAGCATTAAATATGAGTCTAAACTGACCTTGTAGATATTTGACATTTGCTCACTACTGCCAATGAAAATTTAAGACTGATTAACCAAACTTATGTGTCCAGGTGATATCTTACTTGTCTAGATACCTAAATACAGTTTTCCTTTGTGATCTGAATTATAGCTTAGGGTGCGATTCAGCTACCAGAGCATGAACACATGGTGTTGCAGTTCATTGGCGACACAAAGCTGGGAGGAGTGGCCAATAACCCAGAGTGCTGTGCAGCCCTTCAGATCTCGACTGGTTGGAGAGATGGGCAGAGAAGAACCATCTGAAATTCAACAAAGGCAAGTACAAAGTTCTGCACCTGGGGAAGATTAACCCCGGGCACCAGCACAGGTTGGGGGCTGACCTGCTGGAAAGCAGCTCTGTGGAGAAGGACGTGGGGGTCCTGGTGAACAACAAGCTGTCCATGAGCCAGTCTTGTGGCCTAATAGACCAGTGATATCTTGGGGTGCATTAGGAAGAGCATTGCCAGTAAGTCAAGGCAGCTGATCCTGGCCCTAAATGGACCCTAGTTCTAAAAGCAATTTTAGTAGTTTTGCTCCATATTGTATCAATATCTTATATAGCTGAAGTTGGGACTAGCTCCAGGCTACGGGGTTAGACAGTACTGCTTAGTGTGATAGTTCTGTCAGCCTTGTGTAAACAATCCATCTGTGCCCTGATAGATTTTTGCACTGAGGTTTAGGATTTATTCAGCTCTTGTTTTCCTCACACAGACAAGTTTTTGCCAGCTTGGGACAGCTGAAACTGACACAATGATCACAGTAACCTGTTTTGATTCATATTTAAATTTTTCCGTAGCTCTGTTTATGATTTTATCACTGTTTTCAGACATATTATAAGCTACTATGCAAAATCCCTGGTTTGTTTTGTTTTGCTTTGCTTTGTTTTGTTCTTTCCCCAGACATTTATCTGCTGTTTTGTTAGAATACAGTGTTTAGTCTCCCACTGGCATTTAGTCTTTAATGACACTGCGAATAAAACATAGCAAATGTTTAGAATCCACTGTACAATAATTCATCTGAAAATAGCTGTCATACACTGCAGATACAATCAGCTAGGTCAGTGACCATCTACTGGCCCTCATTTGTTTTCTGATGGTCACCAGAGGTCAATTCAACAAAGTCCCCATTGATGCCTCTCTATCCGTTTAACTTTCACTACTACAGGAACAAGACTCCAAGCATACACACAAAAAAGAGAAGGAAGAATGTGCTCATTGTGGTTCAACCGGAATTCACAAATACAGAAAAGATCCTCTCAACTGGCTGTTTCCTCCTGCAACTTGACTTCCGAAATAGGGCTACCTTTTCATACAAGACACAACAACAAAAATGCAAAAAAATCTCACCAGAAAGCATGTGACTTCCAGAATTGCCTGTAGCTTTCCTGGCACTGGGTTGAGAAATATTTCTTCATCTCATGTTACATAATCATCCTTGACGCACTGTTTGTTCCAGCTCAGTGCTGTTTTCATCAGATAGGAACCACAAATCTAGTGGAATACGAGGAGTGTCCCCCTGATGGTGTATGGGGGATTTTTGTGGCTCTTTTTTTTTTTTAAGTTTCAAAATTATGAAAGGTATTTAAAAATATGTGCTGAAACAGAAAACTTTTGAAATCATAATTCTTATTAGCTAATGTTCTTCTTCATAGCACATATTTCCTGTCTTTTTCCAGTAAGCCCACTGATTACAGCACAGTGAGATCTCATTTGAATGAATGAAAGGAAGAACTATGTAATGAAAGAATGAATGTATATTTGACATAACAGACCCCTAGGATAAATTCAATTTACTTTAATAAAATTACTCCAGGGAATAATTTATCCCGGAATGCTTCAATGACACACTCTAAGAGATTTACTACAAACCCCATGAAGTTCATGCAACTTTTCCATTGATTTCAGTGGGTCTGGATCAAGTTTCATAAGGACTAAATAACTGTTTATTACTTCTTTTTTTCTTTTTTATTCGCAAAGTAAATAATTTTGTGCAGGTAAACACCTTCACTGGATAATCACTCCTTGAACCTTGGTATCTGTCACTGCTGTCTCTTCTGACTTCTTGGAAAGTGTCTCTCCAGTCATCCTATCAAATTCTGACTTCTGTCTGTCCACTTTTCTGTAATGTTCCGTTGCTCAGGCATATTCTCACTTTTCTTCCTTAGACTAAAACTAAATGAATCCTTCTTTCCTTCTGCTTTGTGGAAGAGAACATCACGATCCCCTTCACAGTTAACTTTCTGGTCCTTGTGATTTCCCTGCTGTCTCTGATGCTGTCCAACATTGAGTCAGACCTCTGTCCAGGAAATATTCCAACTGCAGTGAGGATTACTCCAAATTTCATATAGGAATCTTTCTCTTACACATGCTCAAGGAGTCTTACAATATCCTTCGTGTTCTTTCATTTAATTTTCTAATGATTGATTTCTTCATCTTTTTTGTCACCATATCACAACCTGTACTTAACATTCCACTGCTTATGTTTTGCTTCGTCCATGGAAAGTCTTAGACTGAATGCCATTACATACCTAGAGTAGCAGCTGATCACAGTGCCTCGAAAGAACATGAAAAGCCAAGTTTAACCTGACTCATAGCCTGGTCACTGGTTGTCCTGTTGTTCCCATGTGGAGAGAATAAATTGGGTCAATTTATGAATTATCACAGATTGTTCTCTCATCTTCACATTCCCCTTTAAACGTAAGGATGTATTTAGTGAAGTTTATAGGATGTGTGTCTTGTGCCTGATACTTAATATTTTCCCTAAAATATCATGAAAGGTAGATAAAAAAGGAAGTTTACCGGATTTTCAGATAAAATCGGATTTTAAAGGTCTGAAAACACTTTTTGAGATAGGGCCAGAATTCAAAATAATTTTGGTTATTTGAAGAAATGACTTGGAGAAAAACATGGCATCTCTGTAAGAACTAGACCAAATTACATCATTGGAAAGAATAATCTAGGTAAGACAGGAAGGGGTAAACAAGTGGAACTTTACAAGAGATGACAAAAATTGAGTTAAAGTCTGCCTGCCCAGACAACATACTCCACATGCAAGCTATTACAACCAAAGGCAATGGTTTTGAATTTCAACAAGGGAATTTCATTTAAGATATCAAGAAGAGGTTCCTAACAATAAAGGTAATGAAACACTGAAATAGATTATGTGGGATGATCATGAAATCTCCAGTTTTGAAGGTCTTTCAGAATAAATTAGACAAACTGTCAGGAGTACCATAGGTAGAACTTATCCTTTCTGGGTCAGGGAGGCAGACTGAGTGATCTTTTGAGGTGTTTTCTAGCTCAGTCACTTCAGTTATGTCTAGGAATATTCTGGCCTGTTTGTGTAGACTTTGAGCTGCTGAATCTAAGGCTTCATTTACTTCTTCTTGCTGTTCCGTCATGCCCCATGTACCAGCATGAGATAGGTAAAAGAACCATGCAAAACAGGATATTCAGACCTCCAATTTCTGCAGGAGGGAACATCAATCAGAAAAGAAATTTAAAAGACACTCTTAAAAATATCATTAATATTTACATAAATATTTAACAATATAACACATAAAGACAGAATATGTTTACCTGATGCAAGCCCACTGCAGTAAGAGAAATAATGTGATTACCAGTCTGTTTAATTGTTAATCTCTGTGAAGTACTCCACTGCATATTATATGAGTACGTGGGATACAATTTGACACTTTGAAATGGCAGTGTTGCATTGTTTCTTTGGGAAATCTAAGACTATATCAAGGAAAACTGATAATACCTAGAGAAGTACAAGTAATCTTTGAGGGAAAAAAGAATAAAAATGGAAGACTACGTAAGCAGACCGACAAGCAAGTATTTTGACTTACATCACCAGTGCTAACAGCTGGCAATTAAAGCCAAACTCTACTTGAAAAATACCATGAAGTTATTAAAGTGTTTTACCATGTTTTTCCATGTAGTGGAATCACAAAGGCACAGATTTGAGTAGGCCAGTGCTTCTTTTTTTGTTCCTTGAAATATTTTATTTTTATCCAAGATGGCATAGCCATTTTGAGTAAAAGAAACTTTCCCTCTTTATTATAACTATTTTCTTTATGTAGCAGAATACCTGAAAGAAAAGAGCTTCTGTTTTATAGACAATTCCTGTGGCTATATTCAGATTAGGAGAATACTTCTATAAAAGATATTTAGGTCTTACTAGAGAATGACTTTTCTGAACTTCTCTTTCACTCTCACTCTTGCATAATCACTCTTCAAGGACAAGTTTTCTGCCAAAGATTCAAGTAAACTGAAGAGAGTGGTGGTTGCAAAGGGAATCATATTGCAGCTGGTGTCATCAGAAGGAATTCTAGCTGAGTCATCCTTCTGCTTTCCAGGGTAGATGCACCAAAAACAATAGCTTCATCACCCTTGGAGAGGGTCCTCACCAGTTCACACCATCAGGACATCATGCAGCCCAGCTATCCACCAGGGACTATTGCACTGTTTTTAGACAGTTAACCAAGGAGTCAACCTGAAGCCCTAAGTTCTCAAAACCTCTATGTTTGCTTTTTACAGAAACTGAAGTCCCTGGGCCTCAGAGTGTGCCTACATGGTGCCATGCAATGGCATATGATGGCTCTGAATGAATTCACTCAGTCGCCAGCGGTTTTATGAACCAAAAATGTAACTCAGTCAGAACTCTCTACTAACTTGAATTGCTTCCAGTATCGTAGATGGATTGCTTAGGGTTGGCTCAGATAGTTGTGCACAACACTGCATTATTTCTACCACTAGCAAAAAGTCACACACCCTACCCTTTTCTAAAAGGATGAGGGCACAGCATGTGTTCTCTGAACTGTGTTTACCTAGAACAATGCACGGGAAAATAATAATAAAATTCACTGTTGGCACTATTATTTTCTAAGCAGGCAAACAAAATTATGATTAATAATAGACTGATTCTGATTTACGTGCACTGAACACCTGAGCAATAGGTTCTTACACAGGGCAAAAATTCATTTCCAAAACCCATTAAAATCATATAGCAAGGTGATTTCTACATAAATAAATGAATTAAAGAAATGTAAGCAAATAAATATAGCAGTATACCAGGGCAAGACATGCACAAATCAGTAGCTTTCCTTGGATTTTAAGCCAGGCTTCAACTGTTAAAGTCACGTTGGTGAATTTAGATGCTAGAAAATTGATTGCAGTGACTATTAACAATATTAATCAAAGTGCTTCAATTTACATGCTCTGTTCTTGTCCTGGGGACTACACACTGACAGTAAGGATATGTCAGTGTTGTCCCTGCTGCCCATGGAAGGCATTTAATAGTGTCATACATGTAAATTATAATAGTTGTATGCCATGAGGTTCAGCTTTTATAGGCTGCTCTACTCACTTTTTCTGCTGCACCAGTGCAGAACTGCACAACACAGAGGCACAGAGGAGAGATTACAGAGATAGATGAATAACCCAGGGTTAACAGTTCTCATTTCTAAACTTTATTTGCACTGAACACGAAGAGTAGGATGCTTGCACTATAAGCAGGTGTCTGTAATGCTGTCCTTCACTTCTTTGAGAAGGAGGTCTCTATGTTATCTGTGGGGCAACAATTCTCTTGGTCAACAGATCCCTTTTTCCTCTGGGAAAAGTCATGTACCACCTTCAAGTAGAGCCAGAAAATCAAGCCAGCTCTCTGATATTAGGACATTCTAAAGGGAAGGCCTGAGAAGTGGGCCAATTTTATTTGCTCAGCTGACGGCATGATGGGAGTTGCTGTTAAAAGGAGCCTATAAAAAGGTCCTCCATATTCCCTGCCAAATACTCCTATCAGTCTTCCATGAGTTCACATCAGGTCACTATGAGATTCCTTTCATCTCATAACACTGAACTCATTAGTTTCCATGACTGATCTGAAACAGTAGCATGTATGGAAAAAACCCTAAATTTAGATGTATGACTAATCTGCTTTTGTTTTCCCTTTCCTGGATCCTCTTTCACATACAAAGTGGAAGTTCAGCTTTGCTGCAAAACATCATTTTGCTTGTTATATTTCCAGAACATTGGCCTTATATCTGGTGTTCTTTGTTCATATTGACACTAATTGATAGTAGCAGGGCTGTGACACTGCAGTAAGTTTTCCCACAGTAGAGGCAAAGGCACTGCAGGTTAGGCTGCCAGCCAAGCCAGTTAATGCTTCCCTTTGCATTCTTTTCAGCTCCCCAGAGAAGAGCTATTTTACAGATACCTGGCACTTAAAGGTCCAGGACATTATTGCCTCTGTTGTTGTTGTTAAAATACTTACCTAGAAATGGTGTCAATGTACAATCATATTTCAGAAGCTGTAGCACATGAAGGAAAAAGAATCTGAAAGGCTTCAGCTACACAGTTTGTCATTAAAGCTTTAAACTAATTTAATTCAAACTATATTTGACCAATTTAAAAAATGACAACAAATGTACTGTTTGACCTAGGACTCATAAGACATAGTAATGAAATGAATAGAGTATATTTTCCTGTGTGCAGGTAGCAGCTCCACACAATATCAGCTGAATGTACGACAAACTTATTCTTCTGCCTTTTACTGTCCCTGCCTGTACTGCAGTTCCTAGGAAAAAAAGGGAAGTGAGAATAAATGGCTACCTGGATCATACAGCTGTTAATGAACTTGATGTGCCCCATTTCACATAACTGAGGTTGTTTATTAGTCACTGCCCTGTTATCTGCATATGCAGATTTGTGTGAGTGTCCTCAGAATAACTCTAGTAGAAAAAGAGTCTCAAAGCATAAGCATCAAGTCATGTGATGCCTTTTTATTTTTGTTTTCCCATCCCTTAGATAAAAATTTGAGGATATAAAATTTGACCTACTTCTTTTCTGCCTGACCTGAAAAGGCATTTACAAACACAAAACAGACTATTTTTCTCCCAGACAATCAAATTCTGGATAAGTTCCCAAAGTCAAATAAAGAGATTCCCCAGAGTATAATATAAATATTGACATAATAGAATTAATCTGCAGAGGAAAAGGGGATCCATATTCAAAGGTCAGTCTTCTAGTAATCCTAAACCACACCACTCCCGGAAAGGGCGCAGTAGGTATTAAACACAGAGAACTGAAAAATCAGTTCTAGATTCTATACCTGATCAGTGGGGAAAGTAATTTTTCTCTTTCATGGCTTTTACATCCAAGGCTATTCTGTTTCAGCAGCAACATGCAAGAACCAGGGCAAACTTGAAATATAATAAAATCTAATAAAAGACATGGAACTGATCAGAGATAAAAATGAGCACAAAAATAAAAGTATTAAAAATCATTCACCTTCTCATCTTAGTAGATTTCTCCTTTCTACAAACCTCTGTGTTTGACTTTTAAAATCCTTGGGTGTCAAGTGTTCTTGTACAGACTGCCCCAGCCAGAGTAGCTTAGTCTCTAATGCTCCCTTCCTGAAGCTGGGATATAGCTACTAGTCATCATTTTGCCTAAATCTTCAGGGAGGTGTGAAGGAGTGTAACCCAGTAAATGGACTTCAAATATATCCATATTAAGACCCTCCAGAAATGCGTCCATAAACAGCATCTCTTTGAAAGAATGGGTGTTGGGACAGCCCCCTCCAACACACACACACGCTCATACACATGCACACAGGGACAGGCTCCCTATTTCTCTTTTCTATAAGTCTGCCAAGTGATTGGAGATTTTTCAACAGATGTAAGACAAATTCTTTCCTCAGGCAGGCAGGGAGCTAGTTGTGCAGTTCTGCATTTTACCCAGGGCTATTCATGGTAAGATACGTGAGCCTATGGGGAGGGACAGGCACCCCAGGCACCCTTTTTCCAGGGCAGAGGCTTAGATCCAGCCAGCATTGCAATCTTTACCCACACAAAGTCCTGCCCTCCCACCTAAGATTTGGAGACTATCTCCCTCTGCTCTTGTTCATGATTGAGATTGTCCTGGGAGAAGGGAAATGTAGGGGGATGTATAATTCTAAGAGGATATATAATTCTAATTGGGACTCCTACAGTCACACAAAACAAACTCATGTATAGCACTGCTAGTTATCCTCATGACCTATTGACATAGCTTGGGTCACCTTCTGTGCAGTTTAGACAAGACCATATTTGCCCACATCCTCAGTCTCATACTATATATAGGCACTGCTCTGATGGGTCACATCACAACTTCTGCATTTATTCAGGCACTTCCAGTGGGAAATAAATGAACTTCAAAAGAAAAGATTCCATATAGGGCTTTAGGAATACCACTGTTGGCCAGAAAGAGATTCAGAGCCAAGTGGTCTTTTATGTGGACATGATCAGTTTGTGCAAGTTGGTCTTAGAGACACATAGCAGTCCCATGCACTGCTTTGCTTTGCCATCTAGACCTGGTTGATGTCTCCCAGTTGTGACTGAGTGTTTCCATCCTGAAACTATCCCTTGAAAAAAGCAATGTGTCCATCTATACAGCTATACCGTTTTATATGAGCAGTTCCTGCCCAGTTCTTTGAAACTGTCCATGTGCCTACTCTCTAGAAAAGGTGTGATAGGAAGAGAGAGTCATGACTTCCTGCATCTCTAAATGAGGAGCTCAGCTTCGGAGGAGGGATCAGCTTTCTCTATTTGACAGCTGTCCACCTTTGAGTGAATTTTTCCTAAGGGGACTACCTTGACTTCTGCATTCAGTCTAGAACTTCAGTGCCCTTGACTGGGTCTGGGTCACCTTCTTGGTCTGACTACTAAAATACTAGCTGCCTTAGCATCCAAGGTCAAGTCAATGCAATCAATTCTTTCATCAGGTCTAAATTTGCAGAGAACACTAGGAACTAAGAACAGTGACAGCAGGAAGAAACACTAAGACAGTAATGCAGCTCAGTGTTGGCTTTGGTTTCACCAGCCTTCATGCTGCTCCATGCGTTGCTGACATTTAGCAGCCCCTTAGAAGTGAGTGTGCAGGTGGCGGCCTAGCAGAAGACAATGGGGGAGTTTCCCCCATCTGTAAGCCAAAACCCCAGGGCAACATGTGTGTTGGTGAACTCTACCTCTTCTAACTGGAGTTTCCCCTTCAGTAGAGAAATCCAAAGCTTCTTAAGGAATGCATTTTTCCAGCTCCTAGGAGCAACCAGAGTAATTTTTTTTTCTCTTACAGTGAGGATTAATTAATTATCCTCTGAAAATATCCCCTTCATTTTATTTGGGGCTTTTATTGGGTTCTGGTTTTAACTGTCTTTCCCTTATCTCATTTATCTCCACTACTTTTGTTGCAAAAATATTGTTCCTCCTGACAGTTTGTTACTGATCTATTTATACTATCCCAGTGTTTGGGAAATGTTTAGGGTGATTAGGTAACTATATCACAGAATTCCCATGGGGCATGTGTCTGTTATATATATATCATCCCACCTCCTCTTGGTATCTTAGTACTGAATTATGGCAGTGTCATGTGGGGCAGTTGTCCCTCCACCTTGTTGCCAGGCCTGCTCAGAAACAGATACAGTGGAGACACACGAGTGAGGAAGAGGCTCTACATGCTGCTTTTTCAAGGAGAGAGTTGAGGCTGCAAACTAGTGTATTAATCCAGTACACTCAGAGTCATCAACTACCTGATCCATTGAAAGTTTGAGGGAGATTCGTTTTTTTAAGAAAAGGAAGAACACAGTTGAATGCAGAATCTGGCCTCTTTTATCAGGTGTGTGTTGATAAACAGGTGTAAACACAAGCCCTTCTGTCTTCCTGGTCATCAGCACTTTCTGGAAATTGAATTTACTGCAAAATTTATAACCTTCAGCAGAAGACTCGGAAAGGAAGGACTAAATTCACCAACACCTTGGTGTTATTTGAAGTACAATGATCTTTCCTAGGCACAGGGAGTCATTGTCTTCATCACTTCTGAGGAAAGCTGGGTGGAAAGACATACACATATATGAACATACTGTAATTGTAAAAATTTCAAATTGAGATCCACTGTGGAGGATATAACCATCCTTCAAATTTTGTGGACATACTGGGTTTTTTTGTTATGTTTAATATTTTTTGAGACTAAGCTTTGTTCCAAACTAGCTGCTGATGACAGGGTTTTAGGAGGTCATATTTTACTGAGCTACCACAAGGAAAGCATGACAACAATGAGAAAAATGAGCACAACAAGATCTTTGCTACTGCACAAATATTTTATTTTTCTTTCAATTTGGCAGAAAACAGTGTATGGCAAAAAGAAAGTGGGGAGTGTGACAACAAAATGGGATAAACCGAGGAAATTCAGGAACAGAATAAGTTCTTACATATTTGTATTTGCCTTTCAGGTACTTATTTTGCAGGAAGATTACTCCCTTCTCAGTTATTAGTGAGTAATAGCCAGGGGCCAAAAGTGTCTAAAGATTTTTGAATACTTGGCATAATGTTTTTCAGACTTTTAACTTCATGTCTAAGTAATATATTTTCAAGTAGATCAACATTATTTAAAAGTATGTTTTAACAATTGTTCAACAATTTTGCCTTAAAAAATGTTCTTCTTCCTTTAAATCCAGAATACATAATTTTAATATTTTTTGAAAGATGCATTTCTACTTTTCTATCTGGAAATGGTCATTTAGAGATTGAAGCATCAAACAACAGATTAAAAAAAAAAAAGAAATTATATAAAAATTTTAATTGACCTGAAATTATGCTAACAATGCTATTATCAGCTATACTTTAAGGAGAGGTTCTGCAAAGCAAAGCAAGAAGTATGGGGTTTTTTAATCATGATTATTTTGACCTAGGAATATTTTTTTACCCATTTCTGAAAGTAAAATGAAAAAAAAATGGTATATTTAACAATTTGGTTTTGTTTGCTATCAAGAATAGCAAGTGCATTTGATTAACAGTTCCTTCCCTCAATAGTCAGATTCAAAGCAGCGGAAAAGAAAAAAACCCTATAAATTATGAATCAGGAGAGTAGGTTTTGTTTACACCAACAGATTCACAAAATAAGTTTCTGCTTTCCAGCTGTAAACTTCAAGAAAAAGATAAGTAAATGCATCAGTGTATCATTTATCTTGTGTCTGAAATGAAAATTAGGTTTAATAGGAAAAACAAACGTACCATCTTCTGCTTAGGAAGTAAAAAACAATCCATTATACCATAATGTTATTTGTTTGAGGATTATGAGGCAGTATAATTCTTTAACAAGATCATGCTGTGCACTGTTGATGTGGAGAACATTGCTAATTCCATTTCGTCTGGTCTCCCACACAACATAACTTGTGACAAAATAGTGGTGTTGTTTTGTTTCTGGAGAAGTCACTTGTTGGTATAAGTGACTTTAACCCCTTCAAGCAATAAAAGAGAAAAAATACTGATGAACCTGTGTCATCTTCCTATGAATAGAGAGCACTGTCAATGATACCGTGTGGTCAGCTACAGGAAATTCGTTAACTGTATTTCCATTCCATCAGGGATTGAGGCCAAAGAAAGCATGAAATGCATCTTTGCCGTCAAAATACAACAGAAAAAAGGAAACTGTCTACGCAGGTATGCTCATCACGTGTCCCACATCTGGAAAAGACTTGAAGCAGTTTCTAGCACAAACATCTTTGCCCTCCCACAGTGTCAACAAGAACCATTATCTGTAGGCTATTTCTTGAATAAGTTTAATGGTAATGTTGGAGGGGAATTCATATAAGCTGTGCTGGCAGGAGGGCACTAAAATGGGTGCAGAAGTTCTAATGGGATGCAGAATGCAAGCAACTGTATGTCAACATGCTGTTTCATAATGTTTGTTTAGGTCTGCACATGCTCCTGTCAGGTTTTTGTACACCTCAGAGGCTTTTCAGCCAGATTTGTATTGCTACATTTATTTCTTTGATGCCTGAAGGAGATATAGGTGAAATCCCAAAATCGAAGGTAAATATTGTATGCACATTGCATATCTGATATGCAACACTGATAAGCCCATAGCACATCAGTCCTAACATGGCATGCAGTTCAGGTAAGAAGTTCAGAGTCAGAACTCCCAGAAAGTGTTTAAAGTGGAAGGGTTTCTTCCAGCCTTGGAAAAGTCAAGCAAATGCCACAGAAGTTTAATCTATGCTTGTGAAGACAGACTTGTAGGATCTCCTATTAATGGGCCCCTGTCCATTCCATAGTCAGGTGGTAAATACCCTCTTGTGGTTTTTTCGACATCAGATTACACATTCTGCAAATCTTAAAGATAGATCCTGCTGCAGTACAGCTGCTGACTCAGACTGCAGGGAGATTGGGTATCTGTTTACAGAGACAACGTGGAGCTGATGGGATGACCCAGTGACATATTGGAGTTCATCTGGGGGAGTAGGGCTTGAAGTGACATTGCATGTGTTACACTCCCATGCTGCAGATCTTATAAATAGAAGTGCTGTGAAGCAGATGGTTTGCTTCCACCACAAACACCATTTTGATAGGCACAACTGAGAAGTAGCTTCTGACAATATGCGCATATATGCATATATACACACTATGCATACGTGAGCATAAGCTAGCAACTGTACCTTGAATACAGGCTATGGTACAGCACTTATACCTACTCCTGTATTCATTCATTTTTTAGCCAGAATGTGTGTTTATGAACATTCATTTTATATTTCAGCAATATACATCTTGCAAAATTTCCGTTCTCCCACTGCTCGTTTACCTACATATTAACCACTTGTGAAAATCCCTTTTCTCATCACTTCAGCTCAGAGAAGCAGTCCATGACCCTTGCAATAAACCTCAAAGAAAATTTAAGGATTTTTGGGTGGAGGTACCTGGCCAAAAAACTGTTGGGAATGAAGGTGGGGATGTAGTTGACAGGGGATAGCTGGGAGATCCTAGGAGATATAGGCTTCCTCTGTCCACCATCATAAATTTAAGCTGGAGAATGCTTTCTACTTTTTTTTTGAGGTGCCATGCTCTTCCTGTTCCTCACCACAACTCCTGTCAGTCCCTTCTTATAGCACCTTATGGGAACAGAGTCCAGGAGTTTGCTGGGGAGGCAATATGGGAAGGAGAACAAGGGAGAAGTTTGAGAGTTTTTGGCTTGTGACAGATCATTAACAGAAGAGTTGATTGTCTGGCTCTCCCAGTCCTGAACTGCTTTGTCCTACTAAAGCAGCAACAAATAACACAAAGCATTAATGCAAGGTATATTGATAAAAAGTTGGAGTAGAAGAGCTTCCCTTGATTTGTTTGGCTGTTTTCATCTTGCAATACAGTGAATAATAGTAGAAAAATCACTTACTACTCAAAATCCAGGTAAAGAAACATTCTGTGGGGTTTGCCTCAGCCACGTATGTCTATTCCTTGCACCCAAAATGAAGAAAAGGTAATTAATTAATAGTGAAGTTCAATATAGAAATGGATTTCCTTAAAAAAATATTAGAAACTAAAAACTAAAAATGGGGACTGAAAACCCATAATTTAGAACAATTTCACAAAATGAAATTTTTAAAATGCTTCATTATGGGTCATTTGAGCTAAGCATAAATCAAAACTGCTTTGCTTAACTCTTTTGTGAGTTGTTATTTCTTTGAATTTTAAAATAGCAATCAAATTCTACATGAAAAAGAGTTAAAAGAGACAGGCATAAAAAATTTCCTTTTTTTTTTTAATCAAATTTCATCTCATTTACACATTTTAACAAAAAACCTGTTAGTTCTCTTAGAAAAGCATTTCTTATGAAATCAAGATTTCTAAACTTAGGAAGGAAAAGCTGTGTCTAGAGTGAAAATTGCTCCTATACCTACAAAGAGATGATCAAATTCCTGCCTGGAAGCTGTAGACTGGGTTTTGTGTGACATTGTACCACTTCACGAGGAACTAATCAATATGTCAAGTCAGTTCTTTTGATCAACTTTGTCTCATATCAAGTGGTCCTAACAGCTTATATTTTCATTTCCTTGGGACTTTGTCTCTCTGCTAACACATTTACTTGCACTGCCCCTCCGGAGGTATCAGGATACCTGCCAAGCAAACAGCATCCTGGGATTTGTGCAGAATAGGTTGCATGTGCTCACCCTGGATAACTCGTGTTTGTGAGAACCAAGTCAAAATACACAATAAGGTAATTCACTTGTGAAAGAAGCGAGCAAAAAAGAGAGAAAACAGTAGTATCACGAAGTCTGCTGGTAAGTGATGAGTTGCCATGAGAGCTAAGCTCCTTATCATGGTGAAAGCCATCCCCACATGGCAGTGCCCATGTCTTTGTAAGGACACACCCTGCCTTTGCACTCCAAGCCCTTCTGGCCACATGCAGGGCAGCAGCCACAGCACTCGTTGGAAGTTGCACAAGGACACAGACTGCACAGCAAGAAGTCCCTTGAGAAGATCAAGTTCCTTTGAAGCAGTGATGGGAATGAACAGAGAGGGCAAACAGGTGCAGATATACATCTGCTCTGGGAAAGTATGTGGAACCTGCCAGTATAACAACCACATTCCACAGACACTGTGATGCATTTCGGAAATGCTCTGTGTGCGTACTCGCGGAGACTCGTGATTATATACCAGCAGAGTAACACAACTGCAACTTGTCAAGATAACTCAGTAAATCGTTGGGAGGCCAAGATATAACTTTGACTCTTGATCTTTAATTACAAACTTTCTCCACTCATGTTGTGTTTGTTCAGTAGCTGGATCACTTGTGTTCCTTTTCAGTGCAGAAGAGCTAAAGCTATATCTTAGGGTACTTACCTCAATTTCCATTCATAAACCACTCTAGAGAAATGACTCCTGGGTATCATTAAATTCCTTTCCTGCACACACATGCAGCAGGTGTAAGATTCAAAATACCTGGGTTTAGTGCTTGACTTTGTTAATGAGTTGTAAACAGCAATATTGTATATTTCACTTTTGTGTGTGCCTTTTTCCTTCTAGCTTTTGTCTTTTGAGGAGCTGTTGATTTTGTCCTGTAGCATTTGCACATGCATTGAGTCAAACTTTTAGCAAAAAGGGACTTTTTAAGCAGGAAAATTCCAAGCTGGAGGGGACTTCCAGGTTGGGAAATAAATAAAGCCTGTGACTTCACTTCATATAATCCGCAGCCTCGTGATTTTAAGATGCGTACTATTTTATGCTGCATAAAAGTTGTTGCGAGTTGATTCAGTTATTTACCAGGAAAATTTCTCTACCTCTGCATTACAGTATTCAGATAAGATGCTAACTCTAGCTTTCCAACAGCAGCTCAAAACAGGATATCTAACCTTGTCTTTTTCCCAGGTCAGTTATACTACTCTCTAATCTTGACCTAGACCATTTAAAATCAACTTAAGTATGATTATATGAATTGAGGATATACCTTTGAACTCCATTGCAGTCATACCCTGAAGAATATAAATAGCCAGCTACAGAGAGCTTCTCATGCTCTGGATATAAACCATGGTAGGTAACAACATAACTAATACAAAGTAATCAACAGCAAAAAGTTATTTGGGGAAATAGCTTGGTTTGGAACTTGGAAATGTATCAGATTTGGGACTCCAGTTTCCTTTTTATGGTAAGACTTTCTCTAGTCTTCAATATTTAAATTAAGAATTGTTGCATATTTCACTTTAAACTGTCATAAAGCTATTTTCTTCATTGTTTCACATGGAGCACTCATGGAAAAACATCAAGCATTATAATATATAGGTAAACAACAATCCATGAATTTTGCTTTCTTTTCTCTGTCTATCTTACTTCTAACCAACTCAGCAAATCCTTTATACTTTTATAAGCCACATTCTCGCACAGAATGAAATAAAGAACTATTATAAGAAATTGTGAAAATGGAAACAATAATGACACAGGCTTTACCTGGATCTCATAAGAGGAATTAAATTACTCCAAATATTTAAAAGCCTATGTCATTTGATTATGTAAAGCCATCTAAGGAGCAGAATTTCTGTTCTTGGTTTCTCTTGAGGACAAAATAGAAATAAAACCAGGCACCTGGAGGGACAAGCAAGACAAGATAGCAATGCAATAAAAATCTTCTGTGTTGTGGGCAAGGATCTCAGTCCAGCATATGTTTGAATTTGTGTATACAAGAGAGGACAGCACTTCACAGCCCCAAGGAGACTGCAATTAGCCTGTGCATAATTCCACCCATGTTAGGGCTCCTATGGGGCCACAAAAGTGCCCATGAGTAGTTTCAAATTACTTCAGTGCTCCTATGACATATTCACCTTGGCCTCCACTTCAAGTCCTCCAAAATAAATCAGAGTGGCACCAGGCTATACCTTCCAGAAAGTGGAGCTGGGAACAGCATGAGAAGAGGGGAGTGAGCTTTAAAAATCCTCTGGAAGTAACCTCTTGATAAACATTTAACAGGGCACTTGGATGCAGAATCTGGATCCTTATGCCCATGAAAAAAATAATTCTTAACCAATTTTATTATTTCCAGAAATGTGATTCTTGGCATAATTTGTCAAGAGTGGTTGATATTTATTGTTCTGAGGGCCACTTGTCTTCATATTGCTAAGGGTTTATTTTCCCTGAAATTGTCAGAAGAAAGCACAGATCCTACAAAGCAATTTGAAAATATGGTTCACTGTTCCCCAGCCTCAGTGATTACCCAGCCCTCTGGATACAGGATTGCCTGTTCCAGCTATCTTTTCCTCAAATGATCTTGCTGTTCCTACCACAAGTACATGGCAATAGTATAGATTAGCTGACTGTGCTTGAATGAACACTGACTAGGGCTAGAAATATCTGGCTCGCTGAATAACATTAGCACTGACATTTACTGGTATCTCATAACTCCTGCTCTCTCGTTCCAGCTTTGTCTGAACTGGAAACAACTGCAGAAAATATAACCTGGCGTGTGAAAGCCCCATGGTTTAGCAGTGTGGAAAAGGTTTTGCAAGATCTCGCCAGGACTTCATACATGACTTTTGTTATTTTAACCAAGGGGAGAGCCTAGCTGAACAATTCAAATACAAGTTTCTGGCTCAGAATTCTTCTTGGCTATATACATGTGCATTCAAAACATTTTTGCAATCAGAAGACAGAAAAGCCACCTGAACTTAAGGAGATAAATGAGAGGACAGATGTTATTGATGCCGCTTAGTTATTCTCTGGTCTGAATACGACCAGAGAATACATACATGTCATATGTATGACTGCTTTTCTACCACAGAGCACCAGATCAAAAAAGGAACAAGATACTAGAAAATTTTATCTCTTGCAGTCTTGAAGCAGGCCTAAAATTATCTGTGATGAATTGGTACACAAGAAATAAACAGATATTTTGCCTCTGAACTGTGAGTTTTCTTCCTAGAGACAGCCCCCATGCTGTGAATACCAAGCTGGGTTATCCAGGCTAATAGAGGAAGGTCTTCCACTTCTACTGAACTCACTAGAAACTAGGTGCAGACTTTGTCCTACAAACTGAGATTTTTGATCAAAATACACCACAGTGACCTATTTTCTCCAAACAAATGCCTTGCAGCCTCAATGTGGTTCCCATCACAGCGACTGACATATTTTGCTGTTACAATCGCTGTCTGCAGCTTCTCTCTAATGTACTGGGTTGCTACTGCTTCATCCATGGACGTCTTCTATAGTCAGTAGAAACAAAGCCCAAATGAGACATTTAGTTCAGCCACCAAGTGTCATCACTTTTCAGCTGCTTTAATCCAGTTTAGATAAACCCACCACTTAAAAACCTATTCATAATTTTGTCCTTTACCAAAAAGCTATGTTTTATTGAATTGAAAATCCTGGAAAAACATTAAGACATGACTATGGCAAAACACGGCCGGAGCACAGTGAAATCCTTGTTGTTACAAAAATTGCTTTGGCTTCTTTAATTGCTTGAAAAGTTTGGAACTGCAGCTTGGCTTTTTACCACACAAACCATCTGCCTGGCATTAGGCTAGTGCTGACTTCAAGGGACAAATCCTGACTGAGTCACCACTGATGAATCATTGTCTCACTTGGGGATTTCCTCTGAATTGTTCCACTTCAAATCATCATAAAAAGGACATTCTACTCCTTCAATCTTATAAATAATAAGCCAAAAGAGAAGAAATAAGCAAATCATAGTTACGATAGCATAGAAAATCTGCTTGAATTTCAAGTTCTTGAGTTTCAATATCAGTTTTGCTAATACACTATTTTCTGTTATGGCTTTTGTTTTTCTTTTGGTTTCTTTTGTTTGTTTGTTTTTGAGGAACAATGGCCTTTACAGCATTCACTTAGATCACTTTAGTCACTTCAGTTGTCTATTTATACAAGCTACTAATTTTTCTCCCCTTAAGTAGTAACACTGCTCTCTGAGGTGTGCTGGTAATCCATCCTGCTAAAGACATGAATATTTCCACTGAGTGCCAATCTAGAAGATATAATTAGATTAACGGTGGTAAAAGTCGGGGTCTGTCCCCAGGCAGAAGTAAGGCAAGAAATGAGGGTGCTGATATTAAGAACAATTAAAAATGAACAATGTAGGCAGCAGGAACTGTAGCAGAGAGGCACAACTGTAGCGTTGTGACCAATGCATGATAGGAAGAAAGGCAAGGGCAGTGATTTGCAGATAAAAGGAAAGACAGAAAATAAAGGGCATTTTGAATGGAACAGAGTCCAAAAATCTCTCAAAGGTCTTATGGATTACTGAGGCAGGAGAATGAAGTGCTTTTTACTACATTTATTATTATTATGGACCACAAGTTATCTGGGGAAGGTCTATAGTTTATGATTATTGTGATTTCGAAATGGCACTCCCCAGTTTAGTGCCTCACCCCCTCCACCAGTACTCTCCCAAACCAGATGCCGCTCACTTGCTTGCTACCTGAACACAGGTGCCTCAGCATGGTTCTAATGTGGCGAATAGGCCTGCATGTACATTACATAACAGTATATTATCTAATAGTTGGGGTTTGGTTTTGCTGTTGATTCTTTTTCTTAAGGGAATTGTCAGATTTTTTCCTGTTTGCTTAGCTGATTTAGAATAGGAGGTCAGTTCATGCTGAACTTCCAAACAACACAAAGCTAAAGGGGTTTTAAACAACCAAAGGCCCAGAGTTAACAAACAAGACTAGTTCCAGGGAAGCCAGTTGGCTGGCAGGAGTCAGTGAGTTGCCTAATGGGCAAATAATTCAAAGCAAGGATGCCCGGTGGAATAGAACTGCTTGGAAAAATGTTACATTTTAAAAGTAGGAAAATTGTTAGTAAACAGGAATTCATTGGACTAAATATAGCACTCTCACAAAACAACCAGTAATATAGACTTTGTGCAACCTGAGTTATCAGAGAAGTTTATTTTCTTATAATTCTAGCATAAAAGTTTTCATTTTGGTCTCTTATTTTTACTATGCCAAATACAAAGAAGCTTTTAATCTGATCTAACTTGTATTTAAAAATACAATGTTTTGTCTCTTCTTTATAATCTTAATTTTTTTTTTAATGGTAAAGAGCAGCAATAAGTGCATAGACAATAAACAATCAACTTCCCAAGTCATCCCCAAATTCCAATGGACAAATTAACATAAGCCTGATTTTCACTTTGTTATTAGTGAGAACTTATATCTAAAGTGATTCGTAATATGTCAGGTACTGGTAATACATGTGGCAAGACCTTTATTTCTGAACTGTCCAGATGAGATTGTAGGATGTTTACCTGTAAGCAACAATAATACATTAAAAATATTCAGAGGTATTCTATGCGTTTTCAGTGTGGACACCCATTGCAAGTTTTGCTGTACAGTGTAGGGCTTAATGGGAGCCTCTGACTGCCCTCTGTGAAATTAAGGTGGTCACCTCTTTAACCAGTCTGTCAACTCTCCTTTAACTGACTCTCCACCCAGTTCATTCAGTGAAAGAAATATTCATTTTGGAAGAATATTGTGTCCAGCCAGAAAGGGAAATGACATGGGTCTGTAAAGCAGCAGAAAAACTTTCTCATATATACCACAGTTCTGGCCATATATATAAGAAAACTATGATGTTCAGAGCGAATTCAGATTTCAGTCACCAAACAGATAGATTTAATAACAGTAGTAAGTAGCATTGGAGGTTAATGCCACAGGGATATTCAGGGACTCCTCTTATTACTACTGTATTTAGGCTCACTTCCAAGACTGTTACAGTTGGTATGTGTAACTTACAGCAATTAAATTAAGCTTTAACTGATAAAAATGAAAATATAATGAAAAAAATAGAAATTGGTGGGGTTTTTTTCATTTTTAAACCTATTTCAGACTAATTTTCTACTTTATCTTTTATTTCCCTGTGAAACTCTCTAATATTGCAGGTTTTAGGGAGTTTTTCTGTTTTCCAGTATTCAGATCCTATGAGTGTATACAGACAACTTGCAAATCAGGCAAGATTTGATCTTCTTTTTAATGTGGGCTCCTTATTTATGTTACAGAAACTGGTTTTCAGTTAGAATAGATTCAAACTTAATAGCAGGGTAATCAAATGTAAAAGTTACACAAGGTTTGTCCAATTTACTTTCTAACAACACAAACAGAACTTCCTAAGTTATATTGAAATCATCCCAATGTTTAGACCAGTTGCTGATACAGTGATGAGCAACACCCACAGGAGTGAACTGCGAGACACGTTGCTTCAACCTCTATTTACACAAAACCTGTAGCTGAAAGAGACACCTTCAACTGTTCAGGTCAGAATGGACGCAATTGTTTTTACCATACTTAGCCTGGATATTTGATCTAGCTTCCAGTCAACAAACAGAAAATTACATTCTCATCTGGTGTAAACCAAATTCAGTGGAGCTGCATCAGTTTATACCAGGTGGGGATTTAACCTGAGCTTTTGTTTTCTCTTAAATCAGACTTTGACCAAAGACAAACTCAAAACCTGATCATGTGGACTTGGGCTTGTTGATACTCTGTGTAGGTGTTGTTCTGTTGTGACCTCTATATTGTCTAAATACAAGACAAAGCAAAATGCCTCCTTGTTTATTATCTGTACTTGTCAGCACTGTAGCTGCACAGATACAGGGTTAGTCAGCCTTTTTGTCTATAGGCAAAACAATGTGTATCTTGCAATAAAGCTCTCACAGGGAAATAAAAGAGAAGTGAACATGACATGATCATCTGATGCACAAGATGAGCTTTAAAAAACTAAGGATAAAGAAATCATGCTCATTTCATTAGCATCCAAAATATCATCCATTTTCCAAACAGTATTAAATAGAAGTTATTCTGTGAGGATCATAATATTTTAAGAGATGATAAACGCCTTATTAAAACCTCAAAGAAGGGGGAGGACATTTCATTTTGACCAACATATTTCTCAGTAAAAGGCAGAATCAAGTATACGAAGTCCCTCGAGAAATCATTTACAAAAGCTCAGTGCTCTGCAGACTTGTTATCTGGTTGATACCAGCAAAAATTACTGTCAATCCATCTCATCATCATTAAGATAGGCCAACTGAGCATCGTAGAGAAACAGCAACTAGGAGCATAGCAGCGTATTTTGGACAAAACTTGTTTGGTAACTGAAAGCAGAAATCAAAAATGATCAAAAACTTCTGTCAGTATACTTTGGAGTATAATCATATTTTAAGAACATCTTAATCTATTTTCACTTTTCAGAATTCATGCCATTTTCTATTTTTCATTTAATTTCTGTAACTGTTTTGCATAGGCACATATGCAGGCTTGTGTTTGTGTGCATATGTGCATGTGTATCAGGATGTGTAAGAAACTTTGAAAACTGCTGAATAGAGAATGTAGCAGCGTATGTTACACCACGACAATCTGAATTGGCATTTGCCAGTGTTATTAAGTGGGTGTGAAAACAAAAATAACTTCAGAACAAGAATGAGAACATGTGAACTTAAAATCCTGCATTTGGGTTAATTAAATTCTAGTATGAAGAAGCTCATGTGTCACTTTTAGTCACTTTAGTATCTTTAACAGTAAAAATAGCCAATCTTTGTATAAATCAGAATTAGTAGTTTTAAATGAGCTACAGACAGAAGAAAAAAGCTTTGTCTTATGACATTCATCATAACATCTGAATGTTGTTTCACTAGCACAGTATTAGGTCTCTGTCGAAAGGTTTAAGAGACCCATACTTGGGTCTTCTTGTTTTTCCTAAGAGATTCAAGATATCTCATGATTCAAAGTCCCTTGACTTATGAGATGAACACCAGCATTACTCTTACTATCTCTCCTTGCAAGAAGAGTCCTCTAGGTCAGCACAGGTTCTGCATCAAGTAGTGTTTTGAAACCCCCATGCTGAATTTCTCTCTTGCCCACAATTCCTCTTTGGATAAGTTACCTTAATAACATAAATCAAGTATCTTTCTTGTCATGGCCCGTGCACTGCAGAGCAAGGTTGCGAACCACTAGCTCTGATGCCAGATCTCAGGGAAACCTGTGATCTTTGCTGCAGCAGTAGACTTCATTGACTTCTTTCTTATAACAATTGTGGATTTAAATAATCGTACAATGGTTTGAGTTGGAAGGGACCTTTAAAGATCATCCAACTATCCTTGGGCAAGGACGCCTGCCCTGCTGGCTGCCCCACCCACCCTGGGCACAGAAACTGTGGCTGAAGTGCCATGGGACACTACGTCTCACAGGTGACTGTAGCTAGCCAGAGCTGGTGTGAGATATGAAACAAAAGGGTGATTTTGTAGTGGGAATTTGAGAAAGCCGAAACCCTGTAGACCTCTCTACTCCTCAGACATATGATTTAAGGAGTTCAGGCAGCCCCTGGACCCACAGTTTTGTTTGCACACTAGCTGCGCATATAGTGTTTCATCCATCTCTTCTGTAACAGAGATCAATGGCTTTCTGCAGTTATGCCAAATTAAGAATGGCTGACATACCTACTGGATTTAATATGACCCAGTTTTCTCTCCCCAGCAAGGCAGTACCTTGCAACTCCCTCACACACTTCAGCTGATACTAGGTAATATTGCCACAGTATTTGCAGTGTTCCCTAGGAATTCCCTGTAGACCAGAAATAGCACAGCAACACTTGTTGCTTATCAAAGGAAAAGTGGTGAGTTTGGAAATCTGACCCCTATAACAGAGAACAGCAGATTGTGGTCTGTAAGCAGAGTGCCGTGTGTCACCAGCACTCAGCACAGCGGTGTACAACGCCTAAAACGCGAGCCCTGTGAGAAGGAGATAGAAGGAGAGTCTGAGGACAGCTTATGGCAGCTGCTTGCACTCCACTGCACTGCTGGCTGTCACGGACCAAACCAAGCAGTCACATGCATTGGACTGTGGAAAGAATGTGTGATGCCTGGGACAGAGAAGTGTCACTTTGTGTGACTCTCTCACAGATGGTGTTTGACAGTGGTTAACAGAGCTGTCTCCCCAGCTGACCCCTGAGCACAAAGGTGTTCTTACCCAGCCTGATTCTCACCATGTATTTTTTGGATCTCTAAGGCAGTCATTTGATGCTAAACAGCAGATCTGCAGACCATACCGAAGTCTGGTATAGGCACCCCCAAGCTACCATAAGTGGATTCATTTATTCAGTGAAGGGAAAATTTCAGCCTTGAAATGCATCATGGTAATATGAGAAAGATCTTGCTCCCAAATGCATCAGTCTGGGCAGACTGACATGATCATAAGGTCAAGGAAAATAAGACCAGAAATGACCTCGAGAGGTCATGCAGCTCATCTCTTTGCCCAAGGGTAGGATAAGCTCTGTCTAAATAGTTGCTGACATAGATTTTTCTAGTCTGTTCCTAAAAGTGCTCAGTGGTGGGCATCCCATAACTTCTCTGAGCAACCTACTACACCATTACACTGTTCTATATGCTAAACATTGCTTCAGTTTAAGAGTATTATTTCTTGTTCTAGACATGGTAGACTTGATAATATTTGGTTTTGAGTTTATTCCTTGATTTTCTACGACAGGTTTTTTATATACCTGAAGATGACTATCTCCCACCATTTTTTTCCTAGAGTTAGTATTCCAGATGCTTCAACCTTTCCTTCTATGCCACTGTGTTTTAGTCAATGACCTGATCATCGTTGTCCATTTCCTCTTGACTCTCTTCCATTGTTCTCACACTGTTTCTGGTTTCAGATAGAGCTTGGTGTAGACATGCCCTTGAGGATTCTCTTAGGCAACATGTCATGAATATAGTTTTCTCTGGTTTTCAGCAAGATAACCAGAGGAGACCTAGTGAGCACTTGTCATGTTTTTCCAACTGGAGTATATAGCACTTATACTCCAGTGTATATACTGGAGTATATAGCACTTATGATGCCCTGTCAACTAAAAGAGTTTAAATGACCTGTGTAGGAGAGTGATAGCTGCCACAAGGGACATAGCTGAGATTAGCCACCCCAGACTTACACAGATTCTCAGGAACGTGTCATAATAAATAGCCCACACCATCACATCTGTCATCCTCCTAGACCACCACATTTAAAGCTCAATTGGCCATGACCATCCAGTCTCTATTATGTGCCTGTCCAGTCTTCATTGCATTCATTCAGGGGTGCTGAACAGTTACACAACCATGCAAACTTCTGATGAAGAGATATTTGATTTTTTTAAAAAGTATTTTTTTCATCCATGTTCACAGCAACACTGAAGCCACCTTGTGATCACTGAAAATGATCCTGTTTCTGTACATTTGTGAAAAAGGAATAGTTAAGTGACTATGATTCTTTGTTCTGAAAACACCTCACACAGCATCAAATCAGAAGTGGCATTATGTCCTTTATAAGCCTGAGCTGGCCAAGCTAGATAACTCAGATGTGGACCATTTGCAGTAAATCCCCAATTAAAAAGAATGGCAAACAGTTTTTTAAAAAATAAATGGTACTTCTTTTTTTTTATTTGACCGATGCACACGTCCAGGACATATCACTTCCCTACTGCTCTGAGAAGGCACACAGCTTGGACTGAGCCCCTCGGGGTTGGAGTAAGTCTCAGGAAAATGCCCACTTGTGTGGGCTCGTGCATGTGAGGTTCACATCGGTTTTACTGCCTAAAAGATAAACCTTTGTGAACAAGGATGTGGATGCAATGTTCAGCTACAAATGAATTTGCTTCATTAGAAGTAGTAATTAGATCAATGGATCATACTTGTGTTAAGTGCCAAGGACAAATGCTTAGATTTACCTGGAGAAATGGCTATAATTTATGTAACAGCAATACCACAATACCAAACACTTTATGTTATTCTAACAATGTAGCCCTGAACACATGTATAACATTAGGGTCTGAGAATAATACTTCTTGTCCTTAGACAAAATTCTTCTGATTCCTTTCTTATCTCAGCTTGTCTCCTCTCCACTGAAGGCATATCCAAACACTTTGTGCCACAGTGTTATTTATGTTATAGTTAAAGCCTCAATAATTTCTTATAGAGTGTTCTTGTTCAGTTCAGTATGTACTTGGATGATTGCTCTCAGAATTAATTCAGTTGTACATTGTTACACAATTATCTAAATATTCATGATTATAGTCTCACTTCTGATACTTCTTTCATTTCTAATCATTACTATATCTCCATCATTGTTCTCTGCAAGCATACAAACAGTTCCTGACAAATCACTTGCATCAACATCATCTTAACAATGTTCTTGTTTTCCAGAAAAATGCACTCTAAATAAACATATAGTTAAAGGTTAAAGCCTTTGTAGCTTTTTTTCTAATTTTTTTTTAAAGAAGGAGTTTCTTGTGCTGTTTTGGTGTTTTTTCAGAACCATTAAATGTCAGTGAAGTAGTCTAATTTCAGGTAAAATATGACTAATCCTAGAATAAGTGTAGCCTAATAGATTGTTAAGGAAAGCATATAGGAAATAGATCAAATCAAATTATCTTTATTTCTGATATAGCATCCCAGCCTCTGAAGCTCAACGCCCTTGGGACTTCCTGAGCCAGAAGCTGTTGCCACAATTTAATAAATAGAGATGACTCTTCTCCATGTTTTTTCAGCTTTATTGTGTGAAAATGTTTTTCCTTTCATTTGTTTCAAGCCTCGTACCTAATGGATTAGTTTCCTTCTTAATTCTGATGTTATAAGAAACAGTGAATAATTCTTTTTTTACTCATTTTTCTGAACTTTTTAAAATTTTATTTATTTTTATAGGCTTCATGATTTTCCCTTTATCATCTTTTCCAATCCTATATGTTTAATCTTTGCTTGTATAGAAACTCTTCTGTAGCACAATTTATCCTTATCACCCTTCTCCGTGCTCTCTAGTTACATTGTAACCTTTCAGAAATGGATTACCAGGAACCCAATTTATTGTTCAGATATGGGTGTACAAAGGATTTACATATCCATTTGAATTTTTTAATTCCTCTTTCTTTTCCCAATAATTCCTAATTTGTCTTTTTTTTTCTTCCTGTAGACTAATCAACCAAACATTTCATTGACATTTTTAGGTGTTTTAAGGTTATTTTCAATACTAGTGATAGCTAATTTAGAGTCCATCACTGTGTATGAACAGTGAAGGTTAATTTTTCTCGGTGCATGACTTTCTGTTTATTGACACTGATTTCATCTGTCATTTCATTGCTCAATATCATGACACTGTTTTGTCACTCCTCACATCCAGCTTATGCTTTTACTATCCTGATTAATTCTTTATCATTACACAAAAAATCACCTTTCAGCTCACCACTTTTCCACAGCATTTATGAATCCAGATCCCTGAAGTGCTGTTGGTTCTTTGCTGTGAAAAATTATTGTTCTCCCTACCCTTTGATTCCTACCTTTCACATAGTAATTTTGGAGAGGATTTACCCTTCTACCCCATGACAATTCCATTTCATTAATGTTGTTTATCTCTTTCTGAAAATTTAAGTTAGCAAGTTTGAATCAACATTATCCAAATAACCCATGGCTTCTTCAGAGAATTGCCAGAGCTTTGCAAATTACGGCTTTCTTGTACAAATGTTGTTCTGACACTTGTCCAATATATCTTACTTCACAGAATCACAGAATATGCTGAGTTGGAAGGGACCCACAAGGATCATTGAGTCCAACTACTGGCCCTGCAGAGGACCATTTCATAGAGTCACACCATGTGACTGAGAGTATTGTCCAAACTCTTCTTGAACTCTGTCAGGCTTTGTGCTCCCTGGGGAGCCTGTTTCAGTGCCCAACCATCCTCTGCATGAAGAACCTTTTTCTAATA